>NC_091794.1:91560000-91935000 GCF_041296235.1 Equus asinus | reverse complement strand
AAAGGCCAGGGCGTTGGGAGACTGGCCGGCTGAGAAACTGAGAGAGACCCTCAGAGGCACCTGGCCCTCTGCCCTGGCTCATCCCAGGCATCTGCCACCTGCATGTAGCAATGTAAGTCACCATCCACGCCATGCCAGCCACTGCCTGTAAGGCCTTGGTGGGCTACCTGCCCCCACCGCACTACAGCTGTGACCACTTGGCCCCCCTTGCAGGCTCAATGCCTGAGTCCTGGATCAGCCCTGACCTGTAGCAGGAAAGGGTCAGGGTCAGTTTCAGTGATGGGGGCTCAGCACCAAGTCCTGGACTCTGGGCTTCAGCGCTGGGCACCTTGTATATGCTGTCACTGATCTCCCCCTCTAGCCTCCCTTGCATCCTGCAAATATTCATTGACTCTCCACCCTGTGGGGCCCGGCTGAGGCAGGCATCCACAAGCTCTGAAAGAGCCCACGCCATCCTGAGACCACCACCCTTACCCTCAGGGGCAGCCACTGTCCCACCTCTCACACCCGGTCATGCTCATACACACCCATGTCCTGAGACCAATGCATGTCTGTCCTTGTGACCTTCACACATGTGCCCTGAGACTGCCCCCCTCACACACACAGAGGCATGCACACACACACACACCATCTCGAACAGACACACTGACACTCGGGAGTCCTGGGTGCTAGTCCCAGCACTCCCCAGATGCGTGAACTTCCTTATTTTCTATACGATTTTTATAAAAATAATTTTATAAGAAATATTTTATAAAAATACCATTAACAAAAGAAAAACTAACAAGCTAGGGGAAACATTTGCCAAACATATGATGAATGAGGTATGCATTTCCTTAAGTAACAATGGGTTCATTAAAAAAAGGAAAAACAGGAAACAAATGTAACAAAAACAGGAAACAAACAAAAAAAGGAAAAATAGGAAACAAACATAACTTGAAAAACAGGAAACAAATATAAATTTATTTTAACTTTTTTTTTATTGAGGTCACATTAGTTTACAACATTATATAAATTTCAAGGTGTACATCATTGTATTTTTTTCCCTGCTTTTTCTCCCCAACCCCGCCCCGTACATAGTTGTGTATCTTAGTTGTGGGTCCTTCTAGTTGTGGTCCAGCATTGCATTTTGACTTCTTTATAGACTACATTGTGTTCACCACCAAAAGTCTAGTTGCCGTCTGCCACTGTACAAATGGGCTCTTTTATCCCTTTTGCCCTCCCCCCCACGTCCCCCCTAGTAACCGCCAGTCTATTCTCCATACCTATATGTACGTTTGTTGTTGTTGTTTTAGTTTTATCTTCCTTGTATGAGTGAAATCATCCAGTATTTGGCTTTCTCCATCTGCCTTATTTTGCTTAGCAAAATGCCCTCAGGCTTCCTCCACGTTCTTACACATGGCACGATTTCATCTTTTTTATGGCTGAGTAGTATTCCAGTGTGTATATACCACATCTTCTTTATTTGTCCATCTGTGGATGGGCACTTACGTTGTTTCTGAGTCTTGGCTATTGTGAATAACGCTGCAAGGAACATAAGGGTGCATGTATCTTTTTGAATTAGTGTTTTCGTGTTCTTTGGATAAATACCCAGAAGTGGAACATCATACGATATTTCTAGTTTGAATTTTTTGAGAAATCTCCATACTCTTTTCCATGGTGGCTGCAGCAGTTTACCTTCCCCTCAGTAGTGTGTGAGTGTTGCCTTTTCTCCACATCCTCTCCAACACTTGCTATTTCTTGTCTTTTTAATAATAGCCATTCTGATGGACATGAGGTGATCTCTCAGTGTGGTTTTGATTTGCATTTCCCTAATAATTAGTGGCATTGAACATCTTTTCTTGTGCCTGTTGGCCATCTACAGATCTTCTTTGGAAAAATGTCTGTTCAGATCCTCTGCCCATTTTTTAATCAAGTTGTTTGTTTTCTTGTTGTTGAATTGTGTGAGTTCTTTATATATTTTGGATATTAACCCTTTATCAGATATACAACTTGAGAATATCTTCTCTAAGTTGGTGGGTTGTCTTTTCGTCTCGTTGATGGTTTCCTTTGCTGTGCAGAAGCTTTCTAGTTTGATGTAATCCCATTTGTTTATTTTTTCTTTTGTTTCCCTTCCCTGAGGAGACTATTAAAAAAGATTCTGCTAAGATTGATGTAAAACAGTGTGCTGTGTGGCCCCTATATTTTCTTGTAGGAGTTTCATGGTGTCAGGTTTTACATTCAAGTCTTTTGTTCATTTCGTGTTGATTTTTGTGTATGGTGTAAGATAATGGTCTACTTTCATTCTTTTGCATGTGGCTGTCCGGTTTTCCCAGGACCATTTATCGAAGAGACTTTCCTTTCTCTATTGTATGTTTTTGTCTCCTTTGCAAAAATTAGCCGTCCAGATGTGTAAACTTCTGGCTCCTTCTCAGAGCCTCAGTTTCCCCACATATAATAAAACAGTTAGACTCAGTTTTCGGGAGACCTTTCTGGCGGAGGTGTCTTGGAACATAATTTCCCCTTTCTTCTCTTTCTTTCAACTTGAAGTTGACCCAGGGACAGCCCACAGTGGAGTCGCAAGCTGATGCTCATTAATAGCCTCCATCAGCAAACTGGGAACTCACCCCAGCAGTCCGAGGACAGAGCCAGAGCCGGAGCCCAGGGCCTGTGACAGCAGAGAGGGGCTTACTGTCCTCATGTGCACACGTGTAGACACACGCTCCCATGCTCTCACGCTGGGACGCATCTGCAGGAAAAGGCGTTCCCAGCTGGAAGGGAGGGGATTCATCATCCAGTCCCAGTGTCAGGGCCGGGCCTCGCCCTCCCACCACTCGGGATCAGTGACCACCATCTGTTCCTTTAATATTTCTCTGAGCATCTCGCTGGTGAGGGGGACCAGCCCAGGAAGGCAAGAGAACAGAGGATATGGAGCAGGAAGCCTAAAGACATTAATCATGTCCCGTGGCTGCAGACAGGCCCTGGGGGCAGTTTGGAGAAAGGGGACAGGCAAGTATACAGCCAGGGGGCCTGGAGTCCCAGGTGGACCACAGACTGGAGAGTCAACTGAGGGGTGACAGCGCCCACGGAGAAGCACCCTGGCACCTGCATGGCCCTGAGAGTGAGAGCCCTGTTAAAGGTTACACGCCCTCTAGGTGCTTCACTTGACTCACCCTAGTCCTGCTGAGGGCCCTGCGTGTCGCTGAGGGGTGACAAGGCCCTGCGTGTCGCTGAGGGTGACAGAAGGTCCCTGCCTCGCTGTTCCGTGTCCCTCCCTCTTCTCTGCACAGCTGTGGCCATCCAAGCCCCACTTGTACAACCAGCCGGCTCAGGCTCCAGGACAGTCCTGTCCCCGCTGAGGGCGTGAAAGTGTTCTGGGCGCAGGTAATGGGGTAGATGGTGGAGTTTGGCCTGTTTTGGTTTTTTTTGCTGAGGAAGATTCGCCCTGAGCTAACATTTGTGCTAAAATTCCTCTATTTTTTAGTATGTGGGCCACCAGCACAGTCTGGCTGCTAACAGAGTAGGTCTGTGCCTAGGAACTAAACCCAGGCCAATCGAAGCAGGCACACTGATCTTAACCACCAGGCCATAGGAGCAGACCCTGGCCTTGTGTTGAATCCCAGCCACTGACTCTGTGCCACCTGAGCAGCCTCCTCCCAGCTCAGCACCTCGGGTCCTCATCTTCCCCAGGGCGAGGAGCCTGCAGGACCCCACATGGGCTCCCACTGGCACGGGGGCATCTGCGGAGGCTCAGTGGACATCTGTTCCGTCCCCTCTGTGGCCCCCACAGTGCCAGTACATATGGATTAACCTGGTGAGACTGTGAAATGAGCTCATGGTGGTGTCTGGGCCTCACGGCAGCAAAACCTAAAACTGCTGGGAAATTGAACAAGCAGAGGGCCATCTGGGTGGGACCATGGTGGGTTTGGCTGAAGGACATCAGGTGGACTTCCTGGAGGAGGAGGCCTAGGGCTGGGTAGGATTTGGATAGAGGAGGGGAAGGTATGCGAGGAGGGAGAGACTGCATGTGCAACAGCAGGGAGGCTGACAGGGAGGGGGAAGGGGGACCTCTCTCTCGTGTTGTGAGGCTGCCTGGGGTATTCTGTGTGCGTGTGTGTGTTTGTGTTCGTGTGTGTGTGTGTGTGTGTGCACGTGTGTGTTGAGTCCCAGCACAGGGCTGGGCTCACAGGGGACACCCTGTAGCAGGGGCTCCCTCCACTCTGTCAGGTCATCTGGGTCACCTGTTCCCCTCTGTCCCCAGGGCTGGCCTCCCCATCTGGTCACACGTGGTCCCAGTGGGGAGCAGGCTTCAGGGCAGGGACCTGTGGGACCACGGACATGTCACCCCCTCGGGGAAGATGACCAGGCTCTCCTTGCTGTGAAACACAAACCTTAGAACCTTGGAGCTGGGAGGCCCCTCCAGCCTCTCCATCCTGTAGGAACCCAGCACAGAGAGGTTAAAGGAGTGGCCCAAGGTCACCCAGCCCCCAGCGTGGCCCCAAGCTCTGCTCTCCAACAGCCTGCGGGGAGGGCCCTCTGTCTACAAACACCCAGATGGAGAGCCTCATGGTTCCTCTTCTCCCTTCGTCCTCCCTCTGCCCATGCCTCCCGCTTCCTGGCTGAGAAGGGCCTGGAAAGGGACCCAGGGCTCCCTGGGAGTCCAGGTCTGCAACCTGAGGCCCAGCGGGCCGAGGCCTGGCTCGTGCTGGGAGGAATGGGGAGCCGGGAGCAGCCCTTCCTGCTCAGAGTGTAACTTGCGGTTTCTAAAGGCCATCGGGAGCCCCGTGGAACAAACGTTTTCTCTCTTAAGGACACTGCAGCAGATTAAGGAGGGGCCATCTCCCAGCCGACGCAGAAGAGAGGCCGTGGTCACCCAGAATGGCCTGGGGCTGGCAGCTGGAACAATTTTCCCAGAGACCTGGGTGGAGGAGGTGTCCTCTCATCCTCGCCATCAGCAAATCCTGCCTGGTCCCCCTGACACTCACTCCAGGAGAGGACAGTCTGGAAAGACATTGAGACAGGCTGGGCCTCTGCTCAACACAAGAGAGAGCTCCCAGTCCCAGTGGACCACAAGCTGATAGCCATGTGCCTTCGTCTACCTTTTCCCTTTTTTCTCCTTCTCTGCCCTCTCTTTCTCCAGGCAGTCGCTGATCTGCTTTCTGTCACTATAGATTAGTTTACATTTTCTAGAAGTCTATATAACTAGAATTCTAGAGCATGTACTCTTTGGTCTGGTTTCTTTCACTCAGACTAATTACTTTTAGTTTCACCCACATGTTTTGTATATAAAGAGTTTGTTCCTGGGGCCGGCCCCGTGGCCGAGTGGTTGGGTTTCCACACTCCACTTTGGCAGCCCAGGGATTCGCTGGTTGGGATCCTGGGTGCCGACCTAGCACCGCTCCTTGTCAGGCCACGCTGACGCGGCTTCCCACATGCCACAACCAGAAGGACCAGCACTAGAATATACAAGTATGGACTGGGGGGCTTTGGGGAGAAGAGGAAGGAAAAAGAAAAGAAGACTGGCAACAGATGTTAGCTCAGGTGCCAATCTTTTAAAAAAAATAAAAAGAGTTTTTCCTTTTTATTGATGAATAGCAATCCATTATATGGATACACAATTGTTAATCCATTCACCTGGTGATGGACATTTGCGTTGTTTCCGGTTTTTTGATTTCATCCATAAAGTTGCCATGAATATCTGTGTATGAGCCTTCGAGTGGACTTATGTTTTCACTTTTCTTGGGTAAATACGCAGGAGTGGAAGGCTGGGTCATGTGGTAGGTTGCATGTTTAACTTTTTAGGAAACTGCGAAGGTGTTTTCCAGCAAGGTGCACCATCTTGCTTTTCCACCTGCCGTGCCAGGAGTCGCCTTGCTCCACATCCTCACCAACATTTGCTCCTGTCAGGCTCGTTCATTTCATCCATCCTAATGCGTGTGGAGCAGTATCTCATTGGGGCTTTAATTTGCATTCTCCTGATAACTAAAGATGTCGAACACCTTTACGTGTTCTTATTTGCCATCCGTATCTGTCCGAGTCTTTAGCCCATTTGAAAAATCACACTGTTTATGTTCTTCTCACTGAGCTGGGAGAATTCTTTACACGTTCTGGAAACAAGTCTCTCATCAGATACAGGATCTGCAGATCTTTTCTCCTAGTCGGCGGCCGGTCTTTCAGTCTCTTACCAGCGTCTGCTAAAGCTCGAAAGGTTTTAGATTTAATGAGGCTGTCATTCTAAACTCGCTGGCCATTATGATAATTACGCCAACTGCTATTGTGGGATCTTATCCTCCCCACGCTGCCAGGGAGCCCTGTTCTGGAACAGCCTCTTCCCAGAATGTTAACTCTAGTGTCACAGACAGTCCCTCTGTACCAACATGTGGCCGCATCCAGCTTTATTTCTGCCCTCCTTGATCCTGCACCTCCAGGACCCCTTTCTGGCCTCCTTTCCTGGTTCCTGCCAGTCCTTGTAGCTGGGTCCTGTATGGTCTCCTCCTCCGGCTCACCCGGCCCTGCAGCAGTTGGTTTATGCTTAGATTAGAGCCTAGTGATGGGATTGGGGTCCAAAAGGGGATGTGGGGACAGATCCTGAAGAAGACCAGTGTTACTGAGTCAGGCACCTCCTCACTGGAGGCCTCTGCATAGTCTCCTCGCAAGGCAGCTTCTGTCTTCCAACACGGGGAGAGGGTCACTTTGCAGGCTGGGGGGTTCAGGGGCATCTGGGTTCTCAAGTCCATCCATCTGCATGGCCCCACCCCAAATCTCAGTGACTTATTCTTTCCTGTCAGGGGCCTGATGGGGCAGAGAAGACTTTCCCAGACAGTGAGTCATCTTTCTTTGAAGCTCTGCCACTCTTACGATGAGGTCCTGTGCCTGGTCTCCGGCTACAGAGATGGATGTCTCTTCCTAGGTTGCCAAGTAGCTTCTCTGATGAACATTTTGTTTCAAATTGCTGATTAATAAATCCGAGCCTATAATTTCCAGTCTTCAATGTATCAGTGGCACTTAACAACCACCCCAATTCCAATTTCCTTGTAATTACTTTCTCCCCATCCATCCTGGTGCCAGAGACCTAGCACCAGCCAGTGCACCCCTCCCCCATAGCCCTTCCCTGTTCCCTAAGGAGAATGTCTTAACGATGGCACTGCCACCGCATGTCAGGGACTGTTGCTAGACCCCTACCACCAGGGACAGCGTCCTCACTGCCACCCGCACAATTGCATCTTAGAGCCTGCTTCCTAGGACCATTCCCACTACCAACCAGCTGAGGTTGGGTTCCTGGATGCAGAGCCAAAGAGGAAGATTCTGAGGAAAGTGGTTCCCTGGGAGGAGGGGAAAGAGGGCAGCAGGTGGGACAGAGAAAGGAGCATAGCAAAGTCACGGTCTCCCCACCGGGACAGCCAGCTTCGGAGGCGGGCTGTTCAATATTAGAACCGCCCCAGGGCCCTTAGGCTCTTGGTCTGGGCAGTCTTCTCCAGAGAAACAGAACCAGGAGGATGTGTACACATACGTAGAAAGAGATTTATTATAAGGAGTTGACTCATGCAATTATGGAAGCTGGAGAGTCCAAAGTCTGCAGCGTGGGCCAGCAGCCTGCTGGAGGATTCCCTCTTGCTTCGGGAGGTCTGTCTTTTTATTCTATTCAGGCCTTGGACTGATTGGACGAGGCCCACCCACATTATGGAGGGCAATCTACTTACTCAAAGTTCACCAATTTAAATGTTAATCTTACCCAAAAACACCTGCCAAGTTGACACTTAAAATTAACCATCACAGTAGGATATGTGGGGCTGGGGCCTTAACACCAGGAGAGGGAAAAGTCTGCTCAGGGCAGCTGGTAGAGAGTTGCCCAGGAGGACTTGGCCATGGAATGAGTGAGACGGGGGTCACTGTCCAGGCCCAGCCACCTGGCTGGCAGGTGACATCTGGCAGACCTACAGCAGGCTTTGGGCCCCTGGTGGAGGCCTGGGAGGCAGAAGAAGTGTGAACACAGGGAAAAAGTGGGACCTTGGACACTAGTCAGGAGGGATAATGTGCCCTCGGGAGACACAGGTGTGACATGCCTGGAATGGGAGTAAGGTCACAGGAGGACCCACAGCCATGGCTGTGACATAATAAACATGTTGTTGTTCCCATGGGTCAGGAGTCTGGGTACAGGGTAGCTGCATCCTCTCATCAGAGACTCAAATAGGGGGAAAAGTCTGTTTTCACTAGTCCCTATTCTGCTTATCACAGTCCACCCTCTGTCCCGAGTGTCTCAGATCCTCCGTTCCATCCATCCTGCAGCTGCTGCCCTGGAGGGACCCGGCACTGCCCGAGTCGGCTTCCCCCAAAGGGTGAATGGTTTCCGTGGGAGGTAAGCTCAGGAGGCACCTACGTGCGCAGGGGACAGGGGGCGGGGTGGGAAAGAAGCCCCAAAGGCTGACTCAGAGAGTCAGTGGCACTGTCAGCTCAGTCCTGCTGGGGACCCTCTGGGGAGGTGGGTGGGAAGTGCAGCGAACCACCCACCACTGCGTACATCTGCTGCAGGTGGACGCAGAGCTGGCCCAGGGCACGTGGGCGGTATCAAGGCATGGAGGCTCCCACCTGGGAATGACACCTTCCTGAGAAAGGACCGAAGCTGCTCACCCAGCTGTGCTGTTATCGCTGTCTCCTGTAATAAAAGCCAAATCCCATCTCCACTCCAACCAGGAAAGCAACCCCAACTTCATGCTAAATGCATAATTTGCTTCAAATTAAACTTAATGGGACTAGAATAATTATGTTGACTCTTTAAAGTACTTAGAGATAAATACGTCATTAGATATTTCAGAACATAAACTTTTCCATTGTGTTTCCTAAGAGAAAGAGGGGAGAGGAGGTGAGGTGGGAGTCAGAGGGAGGATGCTGAGGCAGAAGGCAGGAGGTCTCAGAAACCCATTGAGGACCCGCCATGGGGAGCAGAACCAGGCCAGCCTCTGGGAGAGCAATTTGGCAAAGCATTTCCAAAGCCTTAAAGATATGCATACTTATTGCCCTGATAAGTCCACAAATCTGTCAGAAAGAATCAGATGGGGACAAGGATCTAGGCAAAGAGCCAGTGACGCCAGTGTCATTTCTAACAGACACATGGGAACCGTCTGAAAGCCTAACAGCGGGGGGTTAGCTGCTCAGCTGGGAAACCACATGATGGAATGGAGTGTAGCCATCGAAAACAAGACAGTCCAAAAGTAACTCAAGTCGGGAAGATGCTGATGAAATAAGAGTGTGAGAAAAAAGCAACATAGAGATCTAGACACAAAGTACCTTCTAAATATACCCAGAGACAAAGAAATCCCAGGAGGAAGCCCCAAGAATAGCAACAGTTTCTAAATAATTTTTCATGTAAAGGAAAAACACACTCTTGTGTGTCTCCTCTACTCTCCATGCTCTGCCGCCTCGCTGCTTCACCGCTGGTCCCAGATGTGTGAGGTTTCCACTCATCCAGCAATTCTGCAACGCCAGCTGGGTGTCCTACAGTTTAACTCAATTCTGACACTATTTACCTGGAGAAAGTGTCAGATCCTGCAGGCTAAGGGTTCCGTCCCACAAGTCTGCTTCTCCTCCCGACACCCCCGCAACTTCAGATGCACCAATTGCAAGTCCAATTTGTCGCCCGTGCTTTGCATGACAGAGGTTCGATTAATTTGCTAGAACGCCTCACAGAACTCAAGAAAATAGTTTACTCATTAGATTACTGGTTTCTTACAAAGGATATTAACAGATAATGAATGAAAAGCAGAGGAAGAGATATACAGGGCGAGGTCCGGAAGGGTCCCGAGCACAGGAGCATCTGTCCTTGCACACTTTAGGGTGTGCCACTCTCCCAGCATGTGGACGTGCTCTTGTCCTCCAACCCAGAAGTTCTCAGACCCTGGGAGTTCGGGAATTTTTATGGAGGCTTCACCAACAAGCATGATTGATTAAACGATTGGCTTAGTGATCCAGTCAATCTCCAGCCCCTCTCCCCTCCCGGGAAGTCAGGGGTGGACCTGAAACTTCCAAACCTCTAATCACGTGGTTGGTTCCCCTGGCAACCACCCCCATCCTTGGGGCATCCCAAAAGCCACCTCATTAACATAAACCCAGATGTGGTTGAAAGGGGTTTGTTATGAATAACAAAAGATCCATCTCACCTTATGCTCTGGAGCTATTTCAGGAACTGGGAGCAAAATTAAATATTATAAGAACAGATGCCCCTATGGCTCTTAGGTAGGAAATTCTAAGGGTTTTATGCCAGGAACAGCAGATGAAGCCTACATATATATTTCCTATTAAAAATCACATCACACTTAATGATGGCATTTAAAAGGGCTTTTGATTTTCTTTTCTGTTTATGTTAAAAAAATTTTCTGCAAATGAGCATCTATTGCTATTTTATTATTTTAAACTATTTTTTAAGCAGATTTAAGTGAGAAGGGGTTCTCCGCGCCCCCCCCCCCCCCCCAGGGGACTTCCTGGAGGAAGTTCTGTGCTTGAAGCACTAATCTTAGACTCTCTCTGTCCACAGTTAAATCTCCTGGTTGCTGGTTGTGGGAGAGGCTGCTGGTCATCTGCCCAGGATTCAGTTTCCCCTTTTCCTTTAGTAAGAAGACGCCCAGGCTGTTGGGTGTGGCTTTGTGTCCCAAGTCATCCTTGTAGACAGGGGTAGCCAATGAAATGTGAGTGGAGGTGGTGAGTGCAGTTTCCAGGAAAGTTCTTTGATGGAAGTTTATTCAGATGGCAGGAACTCCTCCCTCCTTGCTCCCTTTTTTTCTGCCTCGAATGTAGCTCTCATGGGCTGGACCTCCAGCAGCCATCATGTAACCATGAGGTAACCTCTAGAAATGCCAACACAAATGACCAGTAACCATTCTATGCATAAGAGAGATAAGGTGAATTTTACTTGAGCCAAGCTGAGGATTATAACCTGGGAGAGCAACCTTCACAAAGGAAGAAAGTGCTCTGGAGAAGCATGGTTTTCAGTACAGTTTTATACCTTTTTAGAACAAAGAACATACATCAAACACATCAAGTCCAGGATGCATATTCATCAAAGTTTCAAAGAGATATTCAGTTGCAGATTAGCAAATCAACGTGACCCTGATGTCCGCGAAAAGCAACTGATCTTCAAAGAACTATGGATACTGGTGTTATCAATGCTGGTGGGGTACGAGGGGAGGCATGCATTTGTATCTTCAAAGAGTGCATCTTTTACTCTGAGACAATGTTTAATGCACTCTTTACTTTAATGGTTAAGCAGATGGACCATGTATGTTTGATCTGCCACCGGTGAGGCGTCTTTAGTTCAAGCTGGATCACTTTTAAACCAGAACAGCTACCTCATAGACCTCAATGTGGGAAAATCTGTTGTCCAGATGAGATCACATGTCACTGTGGATGGTGGGGTAAGAACAAAGAAGGGACCTGGGAATTTGACAATTCTGTATGTGTGTCTACCAGGCAGCCCTGGGCTTCCTGTATCCATATGTCTCTTATAGGAGAGAAAAATAAATCTTTAACTGTGTTAAAACCTTATTTTCTGGACCCTCCTTTTCCAGCAGGAGAATACATCTTCTAACAGACACACTGGCGCAGGATCGGGGATGGCTGAGATAACGCAAAGCCCCAGATAATCCAGAGGAACGTTAATGGAATTGGTAAGAAAACAGCAACTTTTCCTAGTGAGGGAGAGTAGGACAGGGCCAGGATAAACTGGGCAGAGAGACCTCTAAATAAAGACCTCTATAAAGAAGAGTGAGCCGGATGGGGCTGACCTATGTGGCCAGACTGCGTACTTGTAAATGTGGATCAGCCAGTGTGGGCATGAGGGCGTGTGGTTGTCAGGACGATGGGGCCAAGAGGATCACTGTGATTACTTACTAGAACACACATGTCAAGATTAGCTTGGGTCTAATCAGGAGACAGAAACCACACAGTGACTCAAACAGGGCAAGCATAATATAAAAATTATTAAACTATGATAAAGAGTGACTATAAGATAAAGGAAATTCTATCTGGTACCCTAGGACTGAGGGAGTGTACCCAAGGAAGGACAACCTCAGAATGGGGCCCCCTCCCCAAGGATGGGTTAGATCTCATGGAAGAGGTGGGGCTGTAGCCCAGCAGAGGCATTCAGCAGTCTGCATTTCCCAGGCAAGCAGGGAGCTCTGGCGGCAGGGCCTGTGGGCGTGCGGAGGGAACCTGGGTGCTGGTGTGGCTGGGGGAGGGTCACAGGAAGGTGACCCCAGGTCAGGGCTGGGCTGCGAGGTTCCAAGAGAATGTTTTCTCCAGGCATACAACTGGGGCAGGGCATCGCTAGACGTCATCAGACTCACAGTGCAGAAGACAGTGAAGCTGCTGGAACCAGCAGAAGCCCCTCTCTCCTGCAGTGCTCCTCCAGCCCCTTCTGCTGACAAAGGCTGATGCTGTGCTCACGGGAAAGAGAAACGCTTAAAGGGATCTGGCCCATCATTATAGGTCAGCTATTGAAGGGGGAACTTGGGGCTGAGAGGCAATAAATTGATAACTGGCACCACAGACTCACTTTACACCGTGGGTGCCCATGTGTTAAATGGCAAGAGTTAGTTGGAGGGAGATGTCTGAGTTTCCTTCTCGTCTAAAGCTCTCTGACTCTGGCAGTTTGGGCAGTTACGGCACGTGGGAGACGAGGAAATGTTGACAGTACAGCCTCCCTAAGCTGACCATCCGCTGCCTCCCAGGCTCCCGCAGCCACTGGGAGCATGGTCAGCACAGGGTCAGCCCCCAGCCGGGTCGGGCTTCCATAGCCAGAGGCTGAGCCTGGTGGCACCAGAGTCTCCAATCCACTGTCTCTAGCTTTCCTCCCGGGAGGGAGGCGCCCGGAGGGAGAGAAGATGTCAGTAGAGAGAGTGAGCCACCTCGTGGAGCAGTGCCCCCTTATCGGGGGTTTCACTTTCCATGGTTTCACTTACCCATGCTCAACTGTGGTCCAGAAATGTTAAATGGAAAATTCCAGAAATAAACAATGCATAAGTTTTAATTTGAGTGCCATCCTGAGTAGCGTGATGAAATCTTGCACCATCCGTTCTGTCCCGCCCAGGATGTGAATCTTCCTTTTGTCCAGTGGACCCACGCTGTATACACTACCCGCGAGTTTGTCACTTAGTAGCTGTCTCTGTTATCAGATTAACTGTCGAGGTATCGCAGTGGTTGCATTCAAGTCACCCTTATTTCACTTAATAATGGCCCCAAAGTGCAAAAGCGGTGACCCTGGCAATTTGGATGTGCCAAAGAGACGCCATAAAGGGTCTCCTTTAAATGACAAGGTGAACGTTCTCCACTTAACAAGGGAAGAGAAAGAATTGCATTCTGAGGCTGCTAAGATCTGTAGTAAGAACAAATCTATCCGTGAAACTGTGAAACGGAACATGAAACTTGTGCTAGTTTATACCTCAAATACGTATGTAGAGGAAAAAACAGCACATAGAGGGTTCTGTACTACCTGCGGTTCAGGCGTCCCCTGGGGGTCTTGGAACGTATCCCCCGCAGATAAGGGAGGACCACCGCAGGGCACGTTCTCATCAAATCTTCATAGTTGAAGAGAACCTCAGTGGTCTTCTGTTTCTATCCCCTGCTTGGTGCTGGGATTCCTTCCACACAATCACTGCCAACCATAAAAATAATTTCGTCATACTTAGCATCCTCATCACCCTTGTCATTATCCTCATCATCATCTTCATCATCGGTACCGTCCTCCTCCTTCTTATCACTACCATCATCTCCACAACACCATCACCATCATCACCATCAACACCACCATCGCCATCGCCATCATCATCATCACCACCATCACCACTGCCACTTATTGAGCACCTTCTGCGTGCCAGGTACAGGGCTGGGTATTTCACATACTCTGCTGAACAATCCAATGAGGCAGGAACTGGTTCTAACTTAAAGATGAGGGAACTGAGGCTCAGAGAGGTAAAGTGTGCACAGGTAATAAGGCAGCACAGAATAAGCAGAAAAGGGAGATGATCTGAATTCACATTTGTCTGATTCCAAAAGCTGACCTCTGTGCGCGCCACCTCGCAGCCCCGAGACCTGACTCTGCTGCGCACTCCTGCGGGGGGGCTTGCCCCTGCCAGGGAGCTGCTCTGTCCTTGGCTAGCACTGACAGCTGCCCCGCGGCCTCACCCATGGGTCCTGGTTCTGACCTTTTGGGGGCTGCAGAATGGGCCCAACTTCAAGTCCCTGAGACGGCCTTTCCACAGTGAAGGTCAGCTCTCGTGTCCACCAGAGTCTCTTCTTTCTCAGGATGAACATTCCGTTCCTCCCACAACTCCCTGTGTGAGTGACCACTCTCATGCCCTCCTAGGCCCCACCCTGCTCCTTCTGGGCTTCTGGGTCCCTCCTCCCTGGTCTCCATGCTTCCATTCTCACCCCAACAGCCTCTTTCCCACCTAGCAGCCACAGCGACCTTCTTGAAACACAAATCAGAGCCCAGCGCTCTCCTGCTCGAAGCTCTGCAAGGAACCCCCTCCACACTGAGAATAAGATCTGAACTCCACCACGGCCTGGAGCCTCTACACCGTCTTCCTTCCGTTGACTCCTCACTCCTCATCCCCTCCCCGCTTCCCCCACTCGCTCTGCTCCAGCCGCACTCACCTCTCCACTGTCCTTGAGCCCTACATGCTCACTTCCACCTCAGGGCCTTTGCATCTGCTGCTCCCTGTGACTGGAGCAATCTCTTGACAATTATCACAAGGATCTTCCTTGACTTTATCTAGGTCTCTAATCAAATATCACCTCCACAGAGAGGCCTTCCCTCACCACCCACTCTAAGACAGCTCCCTCATCTCTACTCTCTTTCCATTCACTTTTTTCCTCAGTTCAGAACTGATCACTTCCTAATATATGCTTATTTGGTTAAATCTGTCTCCCCTACTGGAAAGCAAGCTCCAGGAGAGCAGGGACTTCTTCCACCTTCTTCACCTCTACATCTCGGGTGCTTACAAGAGGACTTAGTATTTAGTAGGATTCTAAGAAATACTTCTTTAATTAATTAATCAATGCAATCTTGTTCCTACGTCCTTCACAGCCTGGAGGCCCTGCCTTTAGGCAAGATTCAGCTTATCCATGACTCTCATGAGGTGTGACCCTGATGGCACAAGGACCTGGGCCTCCTAGATGAATAGGATTCTCTCCTCCCTTTTTATGGACTCCATATCTCTATTTACATGGCCTAAAAAGCAGCAGGATGTGCATAGAGTACGTTGGCTTTGGAGTCAGATAGAATGATGTTCAAATAGCTCTGCCACTTACTAGCTCTGCGCTACTTTGCTTTTCTGAGCCTCAATTTTCTCTTGTGTAAAATGGTATTAATAGTACCAACCACGTGAACTTGTGAGGAGAGAGAGAACATGAGTACATAGTGCAGAGTCAGCACAGTGCAGGGAACTATGGAATAATATTGGAATAATATTACCATTATTCTTGTTGTTATTATTAGACTAACCAGGTTGGGGGTCCCTCCATCTCACGGGAAAAGCTTTGGTTGGGACTGGACTGGATGAGGGAGGCGGGGGGAACAGGAAAGAACAGGTGACATGAGAGACCTGTCACCCCGTGGGCTCACACCGAGCCCCCTGTCAGTCCCATCTCAAGGCCTGTCTCCCTCCTCTGTCCCTGAGCGTTGATGTGTTTGCACTGCATGTTTAATTCACGAGCGCCTATTCAGTCCGCGGGGGTGTCTCAATCTGCGGCTCTGCCTGCGGGGATTTCCTCCCCACCCCGGGCCAACCTGCTTGCTTTTCCTCCAAAGCCTGTTGTCTGCAAGCCTGCAGAGCTGCCTCCCCAGTGGAGCGGCTGCCGCTGATGCCATGGGTCTCCTCCTCCCTCCCCGGCGGACTGAGGGCTCCTGGGAGGCGGGGACCACAGCTGACGTTTCAGTAGACACTCTCCCACAAAGCCTGAGCCTGGTCCAGAGGGCGCGCCAGGATCCTCGGCCGGTGGGAAGTGATGGCGTCAATGGAATGAGCTGGGGTGGGGGCATCATACTGTCCCATAAATTCTTAACTCAGATTAAAGGATGTTGGGTACTGAAAGCATTCAAGTAGACTGTATTCTCTGGCCAATGGAGAAACTGAGGCACAGAGAGTCAGCTAGTGTGCAAGTAGAATCAGTGCACCACCGAACCTGTTTTCACATGAGGAAACTGACGCTCACAAGCAGGAGTGTCTCGCTCAAGGTCACAGGGCAAGTGTGTGACAGAGCAGGAGTGACTCGGGTCCCTTCCAGCAGCCCAGGCTCCTCCTCCTCCACCCGAGGAAGCCTGGGGCTGGGAATGGCTGGGCTCAGCTGGCCACTGGACCACCCTCCCCAGCAGAGGTGTGTCCTGTGTCTGCCATGTGTTCGTAAATGGAGCCCTTTCAGCCTGCCTGACCGCATACCAGGCACGTAATCACTGTCTCATCTGGTCCTAACAGGATTGTACCCATTTTACAGATGAAAAGCCAAGGCCCGGAGAGGGCAGTGGACTTGTGTAGGGCCTTGAAGCTGGTGAGTGGGAGTCCCATTAACCACTTCTGCCTGACGGCTCCCCGTAGCACTGGCCGGCTGCTGAGTCCATCACAGGCTCGTCTGTTTGTTGCCCGCCCCCATGCGAGGTCCAGGGAAGCAGGGGTCCCTGCCTATCTTGTTCATTTCAGTCTCCGCAGTGCCCTGTGTATGGCAAGGGTTCAGTAAATATATTTAAACCAATGAATGAATCCCTTCGGTTCCTTCCAATTCCATGACTGGGAAGATCTGACACCCTAACCCAGGCTCCCCGGGAGTGACAGGCCCTGACTCTGCTCCCCCTCCCCACCTTGTCCTGCCAGGAGCGCTGGCACCCCGCCTTCCTGCCTTCAGTGCTCCAGCTCCCTTATCTCCTCATGGTGTCCCGCTTTGCCCCACCCATCCACGTGCCCCTGCCCCTCCTGACGCTCTTCCCCTACGACCCCATCCCCTGACCTGACCCAAGGGGCTGGCACAGGCTCTTGGAGCCTTTCCCCTTGTCCAGCTTCTTCTGGCCTTGGTCTTGATTTGTCTCCTGACCAAATCTTGACTTGCCCTTGGTAATCCTGCAAGGCACAGGGCAGAGAAACGAGGGACCACTCCTCACACCCACCTCCCCTCCCCAGGACTCTGAAGGCTCCCTAATGGGCAGCTCCCCCAGGCCAGGCCCTGCCAGACTCCAGCACTCAGGCCTATGTACTTGATGGGGCTCCCTGCAGACTGACTGCCCCAGACAGACCCCAGCTGGCCCCTCACTGACAAGTTCAGTGTGGCCTGAGACTCCTGGCCTGCTGGCTCCTGGGCAGATCCCACGTGGTGGGGTCAAGTATCAGGGTCCCCAGGAGGGGTCAGGGCTGCCCCAGCAGCTTTTCCACTTGAGGGGCCCCTTCCCACCCTGAGCCAGGGAGCCCCAATGGGACCCTCCTGAGCTCAGAGACTCACCAGGCTGGAGGGACCCTCAGAGAGCCTCCTCTCCAGCCCCTGATGTGACCACAGGACACTGAGGAGGAGCACCGGCCTTGACGCCTGGAATGGAAGAGCATTAGAGGGGAGGGGGTCACCCCACAGGCCTGGTCCCCAAGGAGATGGGCAGGGGCACAGAGGGGACCCCCAGAGTTCTCAGCCTTGCTCCTTTAGTCCCTGGGATTTTCCTGGATGGGGTTGGGGGTTCCTAGAGTGTGCTTTGCCCCAAGCCCGCACATCAGTCAGGGCCACGCTGGTGTAGATGTCGGGGTCCCCAGTGGTGGAGACAAGGAAGGGCACACAGTGGTCGGGAGGCAGGACATCCAAGGTGTGTCCTTGTCACCGCTCTGCGGCGGCAGGGACATGCTGCTCTTCCACCGTCCAGCGCTGGCTTGATTGGGTTCAGCGTCTCCCAGGAGCTGGGGGAGTATTGAGGCTTATGACCTCTTAACAGCCTCATGAGGGACGCCCATCTGGGAGTATCACCTTTCACTTGGGGATGGAGATATCACGGGCCCCAAAGAGATGTCCTGGCCAAACTCACACTGTGAGAGGCTGCCCAGCTCCCTGGCTCCTGGGCTTGCGGCCACCCCTGCCAGAATCACGGTCCTCAAGGACCTGAGAGGTCATCTGGTCTGACGGCCCTTTCACGGCTGGGTGGAGCTCAGTGCTTCTCCCTGTGCAAAGAGACACAGGGACGGAGCTGTGGAGAGTGCAGTCAGCCTCCCGGCTGGGCTGTGTAACCGTGGGTGGGCGACTGCATCTCCTGGCCTCAGTGTGCCCTGACTATAAAATGGGACAGTAATCTGCTCGCGCGCTGGGGCTGCAGGAGGAGAAAATGCCACCAGCTCTGTTTTATAGGTGCGGAAACTCCCTTGTGGGAAGGTCACGTGAACGGCTGAGGGCCTCACGTGGCAGAGCAGGATGGGACCCCACGTTTATCTGACTTCAAAGCCTGCTCTTGTGACTGCCTTGTCGTGCCACCTCCTCTATTGACTGGAAGTCCTTTCTAGTCCTGCAACTTGGTCCCTCCAGCTGAGCTCTCAGCAGGCCTTCGTGCTTGGCACATGGGGCCCCCACAGCACTGAGACACACACACACACATGCATAGGCAACACACACAGAGCACACAACATACGTCTTCCCCCTTCACAAACGTCACACACATCCTCTCACAGACACATACATGTGCAGGCACACACACATACACACGCATGTATGCATGCAAATGACACCCTCACAGGCACACACAGGCATGACGCACAGGCACCCAAGCCCAACCCCTGGAACGAACCCCCATGACAGAGAAGTTATTCCGAGGGTCAGTGTGGGTGTCTCCTTGTCGGTGGCTGGGCGCCTGCTGGCAGGGATGGTGGTCTCTCCACACAAGCGGGCCTCCAGGTTCACAGAGCGGATGAAGATGTGCAATTCCCAGGACAGGAACTACAGCTGCAAGCAGGAGTCTGAGGTGCGCGTGGAGGCAGGATGGGATTCAAGTCAGAGTCCAGACGGAGTTTAGGATGAGAGTCAGGGTCAGAGTCAGACTGGGGTTAGGTTAGAGGTCAGGGTCAGGTTAGATTGGGGATAGGATAAGGATTACCATCAGGTCCAGTGAGAAACCAGGTCAGTGAGATTAGAAGGTAGGTTAAGGTCAAAAAGGGTTAGGTCGAATTGATTGTCAGAGCAAGGTCTATCTGGGGCTGGGCTCAGGGCTGCCAGGGCCAGGGTCCACACTGAGGAGGGACCAGGGAGGCCCCGGCGAGGGGTCGTGGCTGGACGGGCCCTGCACCTCGTACTCCTGCTTGAAGCCGTAGCCCTCGGCCGTCTTCATCTGGTTGATGTGCTGCAGGAGGTCGGCCACACGCACCGCGGGATGCAGCTGCCCCGTGTGGTACGGGGAGCCCTTCCGGCCACACGGACGCCGCGGAGAGCCCCCCAGGAGGCTGCTGGCCTCAGTGACCCCACCGCTGCTCTGGTCCCCTGCAGTCAGAGAAAGGCGAAGGGGCTCCTGACACACGCCCAGCCTGGGGAACCCCAGAGGGACTCGGGGTGAGGGGGGAAAGGGAGCAGGCCACCGTGGAGGACGGCTGGGCTGTTCCCTGGAGCCAAGCAGCCTGGCTGCACCCACCCCATGTGACCCTGGGAAAGTCCCTTCCTTCTGCATCTAGGGTTTCCCATCTGTCAAAGGAGCGGGTCGCATCTCTGACCTCTGAGGGCCCTTACGGTGGCGCCCTGCCTGCCGCGATCCTGCCATCCCCTCCCTCCATCCTGCATCCAGCGGACGTCGTCGTGCTGCCTGCAGGGGGCAGCGCTCGGCAGAGCCCAGGACAGCCCCTCCCTCCCCCTCTTCTAGGGAACAATCCGGAACATTGGCAATTACTCCCATTCAAAGACAAGCAAATCCCGAAATTAGCGCGGCCGCCGCCCCCCCTGCAGATTAACGCAGTCACCTCAATAGAGGGTTTCTCCCGCGCAAGCATTTCCG
Organism: Equus asinus; assembly: GCF_041296235.1. Taxonomy (NCBI): domain Eukaryota; kingdom Metazoa; phylum Chordata; class Mammalia; order Perissodactyla; family Equidae; genus Equus; species Equus asinus. The sequence goes on along the minus strand of NC_091794.1, from coordinate 91,915,043 downwards.
CTGTCAGCCTGCGCCGCGACCTCAGCCAATCGGGCAGCGGGTCGAGAGGCTCACAGTGCCCCACACCCCCGGGAAAATAGACCCTCCTCCCCAGGCCCACGCCCCAGCTCTACTCAGCAGCATCACCAAGGACATCCCACCCGGGCGACCGGAAGCTCCACTGAGGCTCAGAAGAAGCGACTTGCCAATTGTTGCGTTTCCCAAAGTGTGTTCCAGAGAACACTAGTCATATGAGATGGTCACGTGGTAGTTCATTTACAAAATAAACAATAAGAATGAATGTTCAGGTTTTAAAAGTGAATTGGGAAAATTTCGGTTTAAACAAAGTTAAACAGGTCTGTTGCCTACAGGACATCTCAGGACCCCCGCTCTCACGTGCGGTGTAATCTCCACGAGGAGGATGGAAGGAGCAACATTTCCGCAACTTCTTTTATCGGGGAGGGCTTCTCTTATTTGTCTCACAAAATGTCTCTAGAGAAACAGTGAATTGCAGTGATTAAGAGCAAGGACTCTGCGTGCGTTAAGACGTGCTTGCGTTTGAGTCTCAGGGCTGCCACTTACCGGATGTGTGTCCTTGGGGAGGTTACTAGCCCTTTCTGAACCTCAGTTTTCACATACCCCAAATGAGGGTAAAGTCATTGCTATCCAGCAGAGGTCTTGTGATTATTAAATGAGATGATGTGTGAAAAATACCCCATCCATTGTTGGCATGTGGTGAATGCCCACAGCAGCTATTGGTATTATTATTAGAATTTACTGTAAAATCAGACATTCCCTGAGTCCCAGAAAGCTAAGGGGCTTCTCAGAGGAAAGAAGGAGCAGACAAGAGTGGAGCTTGACCTGCCTTTAATCCGCCTTAGTGTAAGAATTTGGAGCAGGACTTGAAAGGTGGCACTGGGGAGATGGCTCTAACGAGGCAGGTGCAGCCAACACACGAAGCATGCGCTCAAATTTCAAGAGAGAATTTTCTCCAGCTCAAAGAACTCAGAAGCTCCGAAAGTGGGGACTGCGGAGACAAAGGATTCCTCATGTTCTTTATGGGAGCTGTGCTGACAGCTCCACAGAGAGCTTTCCAGGTGGAGGAGGAGGCGAGAGGGCTCCTTGAAGGGCTGGCGGCCCTCAGCAGCTCGGAGAGGTGCAAGATGAGCTCTTGTGGCTGAGGACGAGCAAAGAGCACCACCTGGGCAGCGTAATGCCAGAAGGCCAGGGTAAATCTGGGCAGCTTCTGAGCCGAGTCCAAGGACAACACAAGCCAACAAGTTCAAATACAAATGCAAATATGGCTGGCGGGCAGGAACAGGACTATGAGTGATGATGCAGCCCTCGGCTCTGGGTACCCTGAGCCCAGGAAGATGAGCTCTTCCCGACCACACAGCGAGGAGGCTGCTGCCCCAGGATTCACACCCATACCTGTCGCACTCTGGGGCCCTGTTGTCCCTCAGGCTTCCGCTGTTGCTCGTCCCCCTGATAATGGAGCATTTGCAGTGATGAAAGAAACTGGCATTTATTTGGCAAACTATTTGAAAGGAATCCGTCAGCACCCGCCAGGATCCAGAGCTCAGGGTGGATGGGACCCAGAAGAACCTGGGGACGTTACCAGGCAGTGCCTTGGAGTCAGTGGGGCTCAAATTCCCACAGTAAGGGAAGTTCCTAGCAAGCCTCACACCCGCCTGCCACAACTTGCCTGATATGATAAGTCGCTTTCTTTTTAAATAAATAAACCTTTTACTTTAGAATAGATTTTGATTTATAGAAAAGTTGCAAAGATAGTACAAATAGTTTGATATAGTCCAGACCCAGTTTCCTCTATTATTAACATCTTACCTGAGTATGGTCCATTTGTTATAAATAATTAACCAATATTGATAGATTATTATTAACTAAAGCGTATACTTTATTCATATTTCCTTAGTTTTTACTTAGCATTATTTTTCAGTTCCAGGATCCCATATAGGGTACCACTTTACATTTAGTTATCTTGTCTCCTTGGGTTTTTCCTGGCTGTGACAGTTTCTGAGATTCTCCTTATCTTGATGAACTTAACAGTTTCGAGGATCACTGGTGAGATAATTTGTAGGATGTCCCTCGATTGGGATTTAAAAAAATTTAGTCATAATTCACATACCACAAAATTTACCCTTCTCCAGTGTACAATTCAGTGCTTTTTAGTATATTCACCAGGTTGTGCAACCATCACCACTATCTAATTCCAGAATGTTTCTACCACCCCAGAAAGAAATCCAGTATTCATTAGCAGTCCCTCCCCTCTCCTCCCCCCCTAGCCCCTGGCAACCACGAATCTACCTTCTGCTTCTATGGATTTGCCTGTTTTGGACATTTCATATAAAATGGATCATACAATATGTTGCTTTTTGTGACAGACTTCTTTCACTTAGCATCATGTTTTCAAGGTTTATCCATGTTGTAGCATATATCAGCACTTTATTCCTTTTTAAAAACATTGTTAATTACTGTAAAATACACGTAATGTAGCAATTACCATCTTAACCATTTTTAAGTGTACAGTTCCGTAGTGTTAAGTACATTCACATTATTGTGCAGCCGATCTCCAGAACTGTTTTATCGTACAAAACTGAAGTCTATACCCAAGAAACAGCTACTCTTCGCTACCCTTTAACCAGCCCCTGGCAACCGCAATTCCACCTTAACAGAAGGTGTGAGTTTGACTCTTCTCGATAACTCGCGTGAGCGGAATCATACAGTATTTGTCTTTTTGTGACTTATTTTATTTAGTGTAGTGTCCTCAGGTTTCCTCCACGTTGTAGCATCTTTCAGAATTTCATTCCTTTTTAAGGCTGAGTAATGTTCCATTGTATGTTTATACCACGTCTTGTTTATCCATTCGTCAGTCTGACGGACACTTGGGTTGCTTCCACCTCTTGGCTATTGTGAACAGTGCTGCTACAGACACGGGTGTACAAATGTTTCTTCGAGATCCTGCCTTCAATTCTTTTGGCTATATACCTAGAAGTGGAATTGCTAGGTCCTGTGGTAATTCCACTTTTTTTCTGAGGAACTGCCATGCTGGTTTCCATAGTTTTATGCATAATTTTATATTTCCACCAACAGTGCAAAAAAGTTTCCATTTTTTCTACATCCTCACCGATACTTGTTATTTTCTCCCTCTCTTCTTCTTTTTTTTTTTTTTGATAATAGCCATCCTAATGGATGTGAGATCTTCATTCATTTGTAGGGCTGAATAATATACAGTTGTATGGAGATACCACATTTTGTTTATCTGTTCACCACTTCATAGCCATTTGGGTTGTTTCTCTTTTTGGCTATTATGAGTAATGCTGATAGGAACATTTGTGTATAAGATTTTTGCTTGACTATATGTTTTCAAATATCTCGTTTAACTTTTTGAGGAACTGTCAAACTGTTTCCCAAAGCGGCTGTGCCATTTTACATTCCCACGGCAGTATATGAGGGTTCCAATTTCTCCACGTCTTTACCAGTACTTGTTATTCTTTTTTTTATTATGACTATCCCAGTGGGTGAGGTGGTATTTCATTGTGGTTTTGATTTGCGTTTCTCCCATGGCCTATCATGTTGATAGTCTTTTCAGGTGCTTATTGGCCATTTGTACATCTTCTCTGGAGAAATGTCTATTCAAATCCTTTGCCCTTTTTAAAGTTGGATTATTTGTCTTTTTATTGTTGAGTTGTAAGTGTTCTTTATATATTCTGGATAATAAGCCCTTATCAGATATATGATATGCAAGTATTTTCTCTCACTCTGTGGGTTGTCTTTTCACTTTCTTGAGTGTCCTTTGAATCACACTTTTAACTCTGATGAAGCCAAATTCACCTATTTTTTTTCTTTAGTTTCTTCTGCTTTAGGTGTCATATCTAAGAAACCATCGCCTAATCCAAGGTCAGGAAGATTTATATCTATGTTTTCTTCTAAGAGTTTTCTAGTTTTAGCTCTTATATTTAGAGCTTGGATTCATTTTGAGTTAGTTTTGTAAATGGTGTGAGGTAGGGGTCCAAATTCATCCTTCTGCCTGTGGATATTCAGTTGTCCTAGAATCATTTATCGAACCTCATTTTGGATTTGTCTGACTTTTTTTCTCCTGTTTATACTGGGGTTGTGGTTTTTTGGGTGGAAGACCACAGAGGTACAGTACCATTCTCATCACATCATGTCAAGGGTACATGCTATCAACGTGACTTTTCACCAAGGATGTTAACCTTGATCACCTGGCTAAGGTAGCATTGGTCGTGTTTCTCCACTATAAAGTTACTCTTTCCCCCTCTTTTCATACTGTCCTCTTTGGAAGTGTAGCCTACACTTAAGAAGGAGTTAAGTTCCACCAGGTTGAGTGCTGATCATCTACCAAAATTACTTCCAATTCTTCTGCACGGAATAGTAGTCTCTTCTCCCCTGTTTATTAATTTATTCAATCAGTTATTTAAATCACTATGGACTTATGAATATTTATTTTGTACTTGGGGTTCTAATCTGATACTACTTTATTCACCTTGTTGTTCAATTGTTTCTGGCTTTGGGCATTGGGAGCTTCTTCAGTTGGCTCCTGTGTTCCTTTGACATTTTCCCATCATCATATGTGTGTGTGCTTAGTGCTTCCTACTTACTTTCTGGGACCACAAGACGCTCCATGCTCCTCTGGTGTATTTCCTGACCTAGTCCTAGAATCAGCCATTTCTCCAAGGATCCTGGATTCCTTTTGTTGGAAATGGCATTAGAATCCAAAGCTGGGTGCTAAGTGTGCTTGAAAAGTCCATTTTTAAAAACTTGCACATTGAGGAAGTGTTAAAATTAACGTCGCTTTCAGATCTAAACCACAGAGTCAGGTCTCTGCTCCTTGGAGGAGAAAGGACCGAGGTGCAGTCTGGACCAGTGGGTGGCGAGCACAGCTTGAGTTTCCCAGCCACCCACCTTTCATCATGCTCTGCGTCCTGGATGAGTTTCGAATGAATGATTTTTCTCCTCATTATTGGTCCTATTTTTCTGCTTCTCTGCATGCCTGGTAATTTTTGATTGGGTGCCAGACATTGTGTATTTTTCCTGGTTGGAGGCCAGATACTTTTGTATTCCTATAAATCTTCCTGAGCTTTGTTCTGGGACGTGGTTAAGTTACTTGGAAACGGTTCCATCCTGCTGGGTCTTGCTTTTAATATTTGTTAGGTGGAACCAGAGCAGTGCCAAGGAGAGGGCTAATTATTCGTCACTCCTTAATAACTCTGTGTGAGTCTGCGTCTAAGTTCTCAATTTTCCTACGGCTCCTTCAGTGCAAGGGTAATACCTGTGCTTTCTCTGTATTTGAAGTTCCAGCACTGATATTGGGAGGGCCATGGGAGGGCTTGACTTTATTTGTTCAAGAGGCTTGTGAGGGGAACCCAGGGTACATGAGGGAGGGGGAGGAGGGCCAGGATGAGGAGTCAGGAGACACAGCTCCAGGACTAAGGGGCTGAAAGACAGGCAAAGGGGAAATGCCTTGGAACCCCAGTTGACACGAGAAGATCCAGGGGCCCAATCACAGGGAAGGCTCGAGACAGTGAGCTGTTCACCTACTCAGCGCTGCAGCATGCAGGACGTGGGGTAGACCCGAGAAAGGTCTTCCAGGTTATGAGGGCTCAGGGATGCTGATCATCCATGGAAACAAAGAGGCCAATGAAAGAATATGCCCAGACAGGCAAACACCAATCAACCTGTCCTGGCTCAAGAGCTGCCTGGAGCAGGGGAAGGACAGGAGGACTCTGGATGCTCCTCCTGCCGGCTCAGTGCCCTCACTGTGGCCAGGGCAGAGCCAGGAGCCCTCTGGGGGCAGGTGAGGAGAAGCCTCTGTGACAGTGACCTTGACCATCAACGTGAGAGAAGGAGGAGGAGGAAGGAGGGAGGGAAGGGGGGTGGGGGGAGGATCAGGAGGATCCAGAGAAGGAGGACGAGGGTAAAGGACGACAGGGGACAGATGGGTGGGAAGGGGACAGAGGGAGGGACAGGCCAGACGCCAGCAGCCCCCAGGGCAGACAGACAGAGCGCCATGGACAGAGGACAGCCGGTCAAGCTGGCTGAACCACGGTGCCCCAGGAGGACTCGTCACAAGGGGACACTGGCCGAGAAGGCAGTCTCCAGTGGAGGACCACAATGCTCTGTTCCCACCCAGGCTGGCGGCCCACTAGGAAGAACCACAAACACCAACCAACCAGATCCGCAGAAGACAGAACCCGGGAGGGACACCGACACTGCCCGCCTCCAGCTGACCCCAGGGTGAGATTAAGCAGATGGAATATGGGCACATGGAAAGTTCTGCATTTAGGCTCGAGAGTTAACTGCGCAGCAGAGAGGGAGGGAGAGCTGCCTGTCAGCGCTTCCTGCAAAAGCCATGCTGGAGGCTCCACGGGGCTGACAGGGTTCGGTTGCTGGAAAAGCTAAGGTGACATCGAGTGGCATTGATGCAAGCAGAGGGTCCAGGGAGAAGGAGGTGAGACCACCGTCCTCTGGGCTGGTCCAGGGCCACCTGAGCCTGCTCTGCAGGGAGGGAGAACAAGCACAGGTGGGGGAATGTTCTGGAAGGCTTGCAGAGTCAGAGGACACAGAGGCAGAAGACGGGGTGCCCTCAGGAGGCCGTGGAATCAGACGGTGACCCCAGCACTGCACCTCCTGTGACCTCTGACAGGGCCCTAACCTCTCTGAGCCTCAGTTTCCCCAGCAGTAAAATGGAGTGATTGCAGCACCTGCTTCTCAGGGCTGCCGTGAGGCTTCGGTGTAAAGAACTGAGCCCAGAGGAAGCGCCCAGGAGACGGCGGGTCTGGGAGCCTGGGGCTGCCCCATTGGAGAAGTTGCTCGTGGCCCTGAGGGCTGCCTGCACCGTGGGGAGAGCTGTCAGCGTAGGGACAGGTGTGCCCCACAAGCACACACACACACATGGGCTGCCGACCCCACAGTGGGGCCTGTGTGAGGACCCTCCTGGACGTGGACTGTGGTCTGGCGTCAGGAAGTCCTGACCGGCAGGAATGGCTCATGGACACAAGGGGCTGCCTCTGGGGCGAGAGGACGCCAGGCTCAGGGAGGTCAAGCGACTCGTCCAGGGCGACTCAGCAGAGCCCGGTCTGGACCTGAGACTCTGACGACAAGCCAGCGCTCGTGACCTCCATGCCAGGAGGACGACGGGGAGGAGGGACAGAGCAGAGGAGGGATGCTGAGGCAGAGGTGGCCCTGGAGGAGGGGATGACACTCGGCCAGGTGGGGGGTGGGGCCCAAGCCCAGAGGGGTAGCGTGGCGGCTCCCCGTCGAGGGCCTGGACCCCAAGGCGGGTGGAGCTACTTACGGGTAGCAGGAGTAGGCATAGTGGTCTCTCCTGGCAGCGTGCAAAGAGAACAGCACAGTCGGCCCCCGTCCTGCCACAGGCCCGGCAAGGGCCGCGCCCAGCCCGCAGGGAGGGCCCTGGTGCTTTCCGTGCTGGGGAGGGGGCTGGCCAGGGACCCGACAGGTCAGAAGGGCCCTCCTCGTCCCAAGGGCCAGCTGGGCTCAGTCATTGAGGACCAAGACCCAAAACCCCTTCCGGAACCTTCCTGAAGGCTGGCTGCTGGAGGGGGCAAAGCAGGGGGAGGCGGAGCTTTCACAGACACACACACACTTCATACGCGCTCACCAATGCAGATGTAGACATGAGGCACACACACATTCAAACACACTTATACATTGACACACACAGATATATATTCACAAACACACACACGGGTGTGCACACTCACACACTCAAGGTCACGCCCTCCCCCAGGGCTACACTCACCCTGCACACGGCCCCCACCCTCAGTGCCAATGCCACTCACACCCACAGGCCCATTGGCCCTGAGGGGACAGCCCTGCGCATTCACCTGTGCCTGAGAGGGACCGTGGCTGGGGCGGGGAGGGGCGGGGGAGGGGCAGGGAGGTGAGGACTCCAGCTGGACGCCAGGGTGAACCTGGGCTGCCCTCACCACCCAGGTTGCCCTGGGAGTGGGATCCATTAAAGAGGCAGCCCACCTCCTTGTGGGCACCCAGCGCACGCGTGGGTCAGGAGCTCTGGGTTACTGCTGTGCACCCCCAGAGAGGTGGCCGAGCAGGTCTGGTCCCACGGCACAGATCAGGAAGCTGAGGCCTGGAAAGTCATGGTCAGCCCAGGACTCTGGGGGTCAGCAGTGGAGCCCAGAGCAGGACCAGGACCCCAACTCCAGAGCCAGCTCCCTCCTGAGGCCCCATCCAGGCCCATCCAGGGGTCCCCGAACCACCGCCCCCACATCACCTGGCAGCAGAGACCCCAACGCTGACATTGCCGATTGAGGGAAGGCAAGCAGAGTGGGGAGTGGAAGACCGAGGCCCAGCCAGGGCAGGAGACTGGCTGGAGTCACACAGCACATTGATCCAGGGACCTGTAGCTGGTCACAGAGGCCTCAAAGGGGCAGGACAGCTGAAGGAATGGCATTCTTCTGGTCTCAGCTGAAATCCATGACTTCTGAGGGCCTTCCTGACCGCTCCCCCATAATCACCACCACATCACGTCCCCCTTTACCCTCTCTGTGCCCCCACCCCAGCACCCTGTCCTGTCCATAATTCGTAATTATCCATTTGGGCTTTTTCTGGTTTAATCCCGGGCTCCCCACCAGCCACTAAGCCCCAGAGGGCAGCATCCTGGGTTGTCTGCCCACCACTGGGTCCTGGGGCCAGGACAGCGCCCAGCACATTATGATCCCTCGAGAAACAGTTCATTGAATTGAGTGATCAATAAATGAGGGAAAATAAATAAAGGAACTCCACTCCCAGGAGCCTCCATTCCCTCCTCTAAACAAGCGAGGATGATAATAACCCCCAGGGGCCGCGGGAGGCTGAAGGGACGGGAAGCACATGCTCAGGTCCTCCCTGCCTCCTCCACCTGCAGAGTCGGGCATGGGGGGCTCGGGAGCACCCGACTCCCCGGGGCCAGACCCTGGGGAGACACAGCCTACAAGACAGACCCTCCTCTGCTCTCATGGAGTGCTCCCTCCAGCAGGGAAGAGAAACACTGAGTACAGCGCTACAGGTACGTAAAAGAAAAAGCAGGGAGAAGACGACGCTGCCAAGAAGGGCGGACTCCGGAGGCAGAGTTAGGGACCTGACCCGGCTTGGGGTGCGCCAGGCCACCCCTTCCTTGCCCTGGAGTTCCCAGGGGCAGGTGCACCCAGCCTCGTTGTCCACAGGGCAGGGCAGGATGGAGAATCTGATGCCTCCTCCCAAGCTGGCCCCCCGGGCTGCCTCCTTCCTCCAACAGGGTACACGGGGGGCAGCTGGGTAACTGGCCTCCCTCAGCAACCTCCTCATCTGCCCATGACATTCGCACCCCAAGGTGATCTGAATGCCCCCATCCCTGCCAGGGCTGCTCTGTCCCAGGACACCCCGCAATGCAGACCGGGGGAGCCCTGAGGAGCACAGTAGACCCTGAAGGCCAGGCTGGATTCAGGGGGATGCAGTGAGGTGCTAGAGAAAGGGGCTGAATGGCTTTAGAGGAAGGAAGGAGGTGCCGGGGGACCCTAGAGCTTTTGGGGTCCCCTGGAAGGGTTTGTGGACTGGCAGCTGCGTAAAGCGGAGGGTTTCCTAGTGAGGTGCTGGCAGCATCTCTCACCATCGTCTCCTGGGCCCAACGCTCTCTGCAGGGGTGAGGGACATCCCCCATCCTGCCACTCCTCTCTCCTGGAGGGTGGAGTTCAAGGCCTCAAACACTACCTGCAGCTCCCCAAACTCTCCCCCTCTCTCACAGCTCTCTCCATCTGCCCCACGCCCCAGTCCCCAGAGCCAACGCCCAGACAGACAGGCACTTGCCCCTTCTGGGTGGCACCTGCTGCGCACCGGCCGTGGTGAGGCCCTTCAGAGCCCGGCCTGCGAGGAGCACGGCTCTGCCGTCAGGCCTGGGTTCTATCCGGCCCCTCCACCCATCAGCTGAGCGACACAGCAAGTCAATAATTACAGTTTCCTCATCCATGAAAGGGAGACGGACCTGCTCTGTGGGTCAGGACCCTAGAAGCAAATGTCCTCTGATGTATCCCGAGTGCACACAGTAGGTGCTCAAGAACTAATGTCCTAAGGGATGATGTGTGTAAAGCTCTCAGCACACAGTAATACTGATCAAATGATGGTTTAAAAGATTTTGTCTCATGAAACTGTGCAGGGACTAGGGAAGGGAAAAAAATCACAGCCTGACACCCTGGACAGGCCACCTCCCACGCCACCCCCTCACCATGCCCCCACACTGGCATGCCCCACCCCCAGACTCCCTGGAAGAGTCTTACCTGCAAGGGGCTCCCGAGCCAGTTCTCCTTCATCCCCTGGATCCTGCTTATCTGCTCCCAGCAGCCCAGAGACCCAGCGCCAACTCACCCACGTGTGCCCAGCCTGGCAGCAGCAGGGGCTACAGAAGCCAGAGCCCAGGAGGGGAGGAAAGGGAGCAGGCCTGCCTCTGGTTCCCTGGGTGACCGTGGCAGGTCCACGCTCCCTCTGGCCTTCAGTGTCTCCATCCCTCAATTGAGGTGCTTGGACCACACTGTCCTGGGGCTGCCTGATGGGGAATGAGGTGGGGCAGCGGGGGCGAGCAGAGAGGTCTCAGAAGCCTCCCCCACCCCACACCCCCGCCCCAGCTCCAGCGGCCTTCATCTGCTCCATGGACCGGGCTCCCAGGGAGGTGTATTTGGTGTTCTGAAGACAGGTTCTGTTGCTTTAAAAAGATCTGAAACCCACTAGGTTAGAAGTCCTTGAACTTCCTGGCACCCTTCACTTCCTGGGCTCTGAGCCTCCACAATTCTAAATTCTGAGATTCTCAGAATCCCAGATCCTGGTGTTCTGAAACTCCAGAATTCTAAGTCGTAGATTCTAAGATGTACTGGGATTCACGTCGCCCACTGCAACACATCCCTCGTAAACACACAGCTGGACCTTTGAGGCCTGGGAGAGGGTGGGGGCAGGAGGGAGGTCTTCTCTGAGTCACGGGCCCAGGAGGACTCCTCAGGGGACCTACAGCAACAGGGTCCAGTGCAAGCTGAGCCCAAGAGAGGGTGGGACCTGGAAACAGCCATGGCTCAGTGTCCTTGGTTTGAAGGGAAGTGAGCACCACCACCCCTGCCAGGGTCAACACCCCAGGGCAGGGCAGACAGGTTGGCAGAAGGTCTGCAGGGGGCTGTGGACTCAAAGTCAGGCCACCTCCACACCTTCCCCACTGGAAAAGCCCCACAGGCACAGGAGGGTGGTGCCCACTTCCAGCACAGCTCCTTGGCAGCGGGCACTGAGCGCCCTTCCCTGGATAGTGGCAGCAGGCACCGGCCAGACCTGGGTCCCAGCCAAGCCGCTCTGGGGCAGCCCCATCTGCAGAGTCTCTGGCTTCCCACCGCCCGGCTTGGGTCCATCCACAGGCCTGATGCCCAGGCTGGCAGCCCTCCTCACACCCGCCAGGCGGCTGCCCTACCAGCTCCCAGCCACCGATCCTCTCTGCCCACCAGGCCTCTGAGGGGCAGGAGCCACAGGTGGGCCAGGGCACCGGCGTCACTCACCCCTTCCGGATGATGATAATGATGGCCCCGCACTCTGGGAGGCAGAGGTGCCTTTGCCTTGCTCTCCAGCTGTTTCTTTCAGGCTTTAAAGTCGCAGGGAGTCACCTGAGTGTCCTGGTCACCAGCTGGTTGCAAACACCAGCCAAGGCCCTGCTCAGCCTCCATCCACTTTCCAGGCTGACGTCAGGCCTCCCTCCGCCCTGAGACTCCCCAGGAGACGAGAGCAATCAACATTAGCCAGGAGCAAAGCGCATCTTTATCTGGGATGACCCCCATCATGCAGGTAAGGAAAGGGAGCTCAGAGAGGTGAAGGGACATGCCTAAGGTCACACAGCACTGCTATCATGCGGCTTCCCCGCCAAGGCACTCTTTGGCCTTTCCCTCCTCCCCCACCCCCTCCCTACATGCTCCCTGAGCCTGTGAAGAAAGGAGTTTGGGTTTCCCGGGTCACACCCAATCTCTCACACACGCTCGCACATGCTCAGACACAGCATGCCCCCCCACCTCGCACCCACTGCATATACACACCACCCCTGACCCCTGACCCCACTCTCACACACAGCTGCGCTCTCCCGCACCCCTCTGGCCTCAGCACCTCCCTCTGGCAGAGGCACCCCCCACGGGTGGTGTCGGCCCCCACAGGAGGCAAAGGAGGGGAGGAGGAGCCACGCTCTTGGCCATTCCAGAGAGATGGTCCTCTCTGGCCGGCTGCCCCAGCTTCCAAAAAGTCCATCCCTGTGTCTCCCTGGCAGGACCATCCAGGAGAAGAGCCGGGAATCAGCAAGCCCTCCATCTCTGCAGGGCGTCTGAGTGGAGATCCTCTGCATGGCCTGGCCAGGCACCGCTCCCGGCTGGCTATTCTCTAGTGACGTCATGACGGTCACCATCAGACACTCTGGGCCTCAGAGGAGGTGACCCTGGGCTCCCCGCCTGCCCAGGATCATGGAAGTCCTCCTTCAGACCCCTGAGCCCTGAGTGGGAGACTGAGGGACAGCAAGGCTGAGCTGGTCTGCGTCGGGGGCTCTGGGTTACAGGAGGGGCCTCATCCCTCCTGCCTCTGAGGGGTTCACTGTGGCCCTTGCAAGACTCAGCAGCACTGTCAGTTCCATATGCTGGCCCTCACTGATCCAGAACTCCTGGTTGGGGGATGATCTGAAGAATGAAGGATGCCATCACCTAGGGGCCCTGGGAGGCTCGGGCCTTTTCCCAGAAGACCCCAATTCCATCTCAGTGTGGAGGGAAAAGGGTCTGAGGGTAAGGAAATGGACCTGTGGGGCCGGCTGGGTGGCATAGTGGTTAAGTTTACATGCTCCACTTGGGTGGCTCTGAGTTCATGGGTTCGGATCCTGGGCACAGACCTACACAGCACTCATCAAGCCATGCTGAAACAGTGTCCCACACACAAAATTGAGGAAGACTGGCACAGATGTAAGCTTGGGGTCAATCTTCCTCATCAAAAAAAAAAAAGGGAAAGAGAAAAGAAAATGGACCTGTGTGACTTCGGGCAAGTACCTTGACTTCTCTGTGCCTCAGTTTCTTCATCTGTAGCATGGGATAATAATGTCCCTCCCTGGCAGGGATGTTGTAAGCACCCCATACTGCACAATGAGGGACCAGCATATGGAAGTGACACCCCATACTCCATACTGTGTGCCAGTCTTGGCACAAAAGAAGAGCTCGACAAATGTGGCCTGCTGACATTAGGACCAGGTTTGCATCCTGGCTCTGCTGCCTCAAGCTGTCTGACCTTGAGGAAGTCCTTTCCCCACTCTGTGCCCATATCTACAGCCTATAAGGGGGACCAGTCTCATAAGCACAGTGCCACAGGCTGTTGTGAAGGTCAAATGGGAGCATGAGTGATTAAAAAAAAAGCCCAGGACGTCTGTGCCCTGATCAGCACACAAAGCCCGGGGTGTCCGTGCCCTGATCAGCACACACCAAACTCAGCACGAGTGATGCTGTGCAGATGCTCCTTACTGCCAGGCTCTGCTGCTCCCCACCCCCATCCAGTCTCTCGTGAGGGTCCCCAGCCCCCTCCATCTGCCTGCTAATGAGCCGGAGGCTTCAGTAATGAGGCTGCTTCATCACTTAATGCGCTGGAACAGCCTCTGGAACAGAGGGAGGGGGGAAGTAGGGAGGGGGGAGGAGGGAGAGAAGGGTAGAGAAGGAGAGGGGACGGGGGATGCCTGGTTCCCCACGGCCTGGCGGCTCCAGGGTCTGTGCACAGAATCGCTTTCTCCCGTCCAGAGCAATCAGTCCGAGGGGAGTGCGGCACAGCTGTGGAAGTCCCCTGGCCCGTGATATGTAAGGAAGTGAGGACCTGGAGATGAGCCCAGCCTCCACCCAGCACCTGCTCACTGGCCTTGCTGACTTCGGGCTCACTCCCCTGCCCATCTAATCCCTGCCTTGCCTCAGAGTAACCCTGAAAACCTCCTCAGGTCTCGTTGTGTCCTTTCCTGGACCCGCTTCGGGCCTACCGTGGTTCCTCCCTGGGGCCTGGGGCCTGCCACTCCCTCCTTACCACTGGGCCTTTGCACATGCTGTTCCCTCCTCTGGCTCCACCTCCCTTCCTTAGGCTTCTGTGGCTCCCTGAACTTCTCTGGTCCCCGGTCTCCTCTGTGTTATAAGTGACAGTTCACTTCTCTGTCCCTGCCAGGGATTGGAAGCTCCTCAGACCTCTGCATTTGGCTCAGTCACTGCTGTTTCCCCAGAGAACAGGGTGGTGCCCGACGCCTCAGCCAGCATTTCCTGAGCACGGACTGTGTGCTGTGTGCTGGGGACTGGACTCAGCCCTTTACTAGCATACATCAATTAACCTTCGAGGTCATTTTCAAGGACATACTGGAGACAGGACAGCATCGGGGCTGGGAGCACATGCTTGAAGGCCAGGCTGGCTGGATTTGAACCCAGCTCTGCATTTACCAGCTGGGTAAATCTTTATCGGGTTATGCAAGCATTCTGTGCCTCAGTTTCCTCATATAAGATGGAGCGAGTAATGAGAGCACCTACCTCATGGGGCTGTTCTGAGGATTAGAGTGAATTTATACAAAGAGCTTAAAACAACGCCTGGCACAGACTAAGTGTGGCTGTTAGTATGATCCACATCTTACAGATGAAGAAACCAAGAAGGAAGGAAAGCCACCCGTCCCAGGTCTCAGCAATGAGGTGGTAGGGTTAGAATGTGACTCCAGGATGTGCCTCACCCCAAAATACTCTGCTCAGCTAAGCCTCAGGGCCTTTGACCTCTTGAGCCTCAGTTTCCCCATCTGTAAGCTGAAGTGGCTGGAGTGGATGTTGCCTAGGGTTTCAGTGCTAACACGGTTTGCCTCCATGATGCTCGGTGGAGAGTGCAGACTTCCAGCAGGCTTCAAAAGCCGTGGGCTCCCCCATTCAAACCAGGGTCCGATTTACAGCCCCTGGATGACAGGCTCCATTTCCGGTGGGCGGTGCTGGCAGGTTGGCCTGAAGTGAGGTGGGCTGAACTTAGCAGATGAGGCTTTCGGGGAGAGGCTTCATGGGGGCCCGCAGCATTGGAGCGCACTGAGACAGGACCGTTGGGCCCCCCTTGGCACCTGCCACAGCAAGTCACAGGTGGAAAGGGCATGAACACCGTCTGCATCTGCAGGAGCCAGCCCACAGCACCTCCTTCCGAGCCAGAGCCTGCTGCGCGGACACTGCTGTCTACAGAGGCCCCTGGGGAGGGGTGGACGTCCTGCGCTGAGAGGGCTAGAAACCGGATTCTGATGGGGGGGCACCTACTGTCTGCCTGACGCCTTCCACAGCCTGTCCCACTTTTACCTCTGCAGATGGAGTTGTTCCTTCCCAAATCCAGCCGCCCTTCACTTCCTCCCTGAACCTAATTCAGGTCCCCCCATGGCATCTGTCATCCAGTATCTCAGCAGCCTCCTCGCTG
Source organism: Equus asinus (assembly GCF_041296235.1). Lineage (NCBI taxonomy): Eukaryota > Metazoa > Chordata > Mammalia > Perissodactyla > Equidae > Equus > Equus asinus. The sequence continues at coordinate 91,899,590 of NC_091794.1, read as the reverse complement.
AGTGCCTGTTGCAGTCCCCGCAGATCATAGCAGACGGGGGAGATCTCCCTGAGACCCACGTCGGGTGGTTCCCCCTTATCCCTCCCCGGATCCTGTAACGGCTTCTCCTTGCCCTCCTCCAGTGGCCTGCAAAGGCCTCCGTGGTCTATTTCCTCACCTCTCTCCACAGCCCCTGGCCTCCCTGCTGCTCTGGGAACACGTCAGACTCATCCCCACCGTGGGGCTCTGTCACTTGATATTCCCTCTGCTGGGGAAGCTCAGGGCTTGACCTCTCTGGCCCCGTTTTTGTGTCTTTTTGGTCTCAGCCTAGATGTCACCACCTCATAGAGGCCTTTTCTGAACTTCTCCTGATGGAGCCCCCCCTCCCTGAAATCCCTGTGCCCTTAGGGCATCTCATCTTTTCCTTTTCAGGCTCTGAGCTGTGCACCGAGGACACAGTAGAGAGCTGGACCTGTTCCTGTCCTCGGGCCCTTTGGGAGTCTATTGATAAGGTGGAAGGATGGGGACAAATATTAGTTGAGGACTAACACACACATAAATATACAAATGCAACTGATGATGCCACACGGGAAGCACATGGGTTGCCATGGAAACACGTAAGGAGGGGGCTGACCTACTGTGGGAGTTAGGGAGGGCCTCTCTGTTTCTGTCTGAGTGACATTAAAATATCTAAAGGATGGGGCTTCCATTTCCCCCAAGATGGAGTGGCCTAAGTCCTCCCAGGTCTTCCTTCTTACAACTGAAAAATCCTGAACATAAAACAACAACAAGCGTGGATGACTCTGAAAGATGGAGAGGAGCTTGAGGAATGGTGTGGCCGTGGGTTTCCTGGGTTTCCTTACTGCCCCCCCGTACACCCTGACAGGGCACTGCAAAAGCCTCCAACCCAGAGCCAGTAACAGACACAGGCTAAAAAAGCTCCAAGAAAAACCTGTCACTCCAGCCAAAGGACTTGGAAAAGGGTGACCTAATAACAGAAAACTTGTCAAAGTCTGCCTTCCTCCAGCCAAAAGCAACAGAAAAACTGCTCTCCCCCCGCTCCCTCTGCCCTGCATTTTCAGTAGATGGAGCAGGAAGCTGAGGTTCCACCCTACCTCACCTTCACCCTATGTGAACAGGCACAGATGCTCTCATTCCCCTGCCAGGGCGTGTCGGATGCGTCTAGGCAGGAGCTAAGCCTCCACTCTCACCCGGCAGCAACGGGACTTAAGTGGTGATGGAAGGTGGGGCTATTCACACTCAATGCTCCCGTCCACTGTCCAATTATCAGTGGGTCCCAAAGAGAAACTGAGTCTCCAGCCCCACCTGGTCTCAGTGAGGGAGGATGAAGTGGGGGGAGGCAGGGCTGGCTGGCGTTCCTCTTACCTCCCTCCTTCCCCTCACCCTTCCCTTGGTGTTAGCAGGACTCAGTGGGAAGCTCAGCTTCTGCAGCAACAAAGTGGTGAGTCAGCCCTCAGCATCCTCGTCCCCAGTGTCAGTAGAGCACAGTGGGAAGCTGAGCTTAACATCCCCATTCAGAAGCAACCAGGGAGTAGAGTTGGTGACCTGTTTTTGCAGGCATGTCAGGGGGGAGCTGAGCATACACACCCATCTGGCCTCTTGTTATGACTTCTGGCCAAAAAAGAAAGAAAAGATTAAATAGAATCCAGAGTCTTACAATATCCGAAATGTCCAGGATGCAATAAAAAAAGAATCACTCATCATACCATGAACCAGGAAAATCACAACTTGAATGAGAAAGATAATCAACAGATGCCAACACTGAGATGAATCAGATGTTGGAATGATCTGACAAGGACTTTAAAGCAGCCATCACAAAAATGATTTAGTAAGCAATAATGAATTCTCTGGAAACAAATAAAAAAAAATCTCAGCAAAGAAATAGAAGTTATAAAAAAGAACCAAATGGAAATTATTGTACTAAAATATACAATACCAAAATAAAAAACTCAATAAATGGCTCAACAGTAGAGCGGAGAGGATAGAGGATAGAATCAGTGAACTCGAGGGTACATCAATAGAATTTACCCAGTCTGAGCAACAGAGAGAAAATAGACTGAAAAAAAATTGAACAGAGTTTTGGAGACCTGTGGGACCATAGAGAAAGAATTAACGGTGACATCATTGGTATCTCAGGAGAGGAGAGAGAGTGGGACTGAAAACATATTTGAAGAAATAATGGCTAAAACCTCCCAAATTTATGAAAGACATACACTTACAGATTCGAGAAGCTGAGCAAATCACAAATAGGATAAACCCAAAGAAATTGATGCCCAGTCACATCATAATTAAACGTTCAAAAACTAAAGACAATGAAAAAAATCTTGAAAGCAGTCAGAAAGAAACTATGTGTTACTTATAAGTTACGTCAGTTTGAATGACAGGGGATGTCTCTTTTGAAACTGTGGAGACTCCAATTAAGTGGAAGAACAGTTTTCAAGTTCACAGAGAAAAGAAAAGAACTGTCAACGATGAATTCTGTATCTGGTGAAAATATCTTTCAAGAATTAGTGGGAGGGGCTGGCCTAGCGGCAAAGTGATTAAGTGTGTGTGCTCTGCCTTGGTGGCCCGGGGTTCACAGGTTCAGATCTGGGGCACAGACCCACACATCGCTCATCCAGCCGTGCTGTGGCAGCGTCCCACATAGAAGGACTAGAAGTACTTACAACTAGGATATACAACTATGTACTGGGGCTTTGGGGGTAAAAAGAAAAAGAGGGAGACTGGCAACAGATGTTAGCTCAGGGCCAATCTTCCTCACCAAAAAGCATACCTTTAAAAAAAAAGAAGGGGAAAATAGAGACTTTTTCAGATGAATGAAAACTAACAGAATTTGTTGTTAGCAAATGTATCCTTAGAAAATGGCTAAAAGAAGTCAACCAAACAGAATGGAATGATAACAGAAGAAGGCTTGGAACTTCAGGAAGGAATGAAAACTATCAGAATGGGTTGGGGTAAATAGAATAGACAATCCTTTTTCTCATGAGCTTTTAAAATCATATTTGGTGGTGGAAATAAAAATTAAAAACCATCTAATGTCATATTCAATGTATGTAAAGAAAGTACTTAAGACTGTATACTTACAAAGTGTGGAGTGTAAAAGGATCTAAATGGAAGTAAGGTGTCTACACTAGCTCACAGGGGTAAAATGTCAATACCAGCAGAGTACAATAAATTGTGTATTACAGTATAATACTTAGAGCAAATGCTAAGAAAATTATATGAAGTGATGTATTAAAAAACACTTAAATCAATATGAAATTCAAAAAAGTGTTCAGGTAGGTATGATGAGAGATACAGAGGAATGAGAAATAAAGAAAACAAAAAACAAAATAGCAGACTTAAGCCCTAACCAATCAGTAACTAAATGTAAATGGTCTAAATACATCAAATGAAAAATAGAGATTGGCAGACTAGACCGAAAACAAAGCAAAACAAACAAAAAGCCAAAGAATACACCATCCAACAATGTGCTGAATACAAGTAACTTCAAATACAATGGCATAGATACAATAAAGACGAAAGAATGGAAAAAGATATACCATAGAAACATTAATTTAAAAAGCAGGAGTGGCCATATTAACATCAGATAAAGTAGACTTCAGAGCAAAGGAAATTACTGGAGGGAAAGAGGGACATTACATAAATGATAAGAGGGTCAATCTACCAAGAAGACATAACAAGTCTAAATATGTAAGTGCCAAATATAGAGCCTTGAAATACATAAAGCAAAAATGATAAAGCTGAAAGAAGAAATAGAAAAATCAAAAATTATAGGTGGAAACTTCAAGATCACATTCTCAGCAATTGATACCACTCATAGAAAATAAGCAAAGACGTAGAAGAATTGATCACCGCAATCAAGAGGATCTAGTTGACAGTTACAGAATACTCCATCCAAAACACACATCTATTTTCAAGTGCCCATGAGACATTTTCCAAGATAGACTATGTCCTGTGCCATAAATAATAATAAACACAATAAAAAAAGGTCAATGGATGGGTTCATAGCTGAGTAGATAGGGGACAGAGAGGAAAGAGTCTATTGAAGAGGGAACAATAGAAATTACCCAATCTGAACAACAAAGAGAAAATACACTTGAGGAAAAAAAGAACAGCGCCTCAGGGACCTGTGGGACTATAACTAAAGACCTAACGTTTGTGTCATCAGAGTCCCAGAAGGAGAAGAGAAATGAGGGTTGTCTGAAAAAGTATTTGAAAAAATAATGGCAAAAGACATAAACCTACAGATTCAAGAGCTGAGTGAGCTCCAAATAGGAAAATCCAAAGAAATGCACACCAGGACATATCATAGTCAAACTTCCAAAAATTAAAGACAAAGAAAATATCTCGGAAGCAGTGAGAGAGAAGAACTGACACCTTATCTATAGGGGTAAATATTGGAATGATAGGTTATTTCTCATCAGAAACTATGGAGGCCAAAAGTAAGTGGCACAGCGCAGTTAAGTGCTGAAAGAAAAGAACTGTCAGCCCAGAATCCTATATTCAGTGAAAATATCCTTCATGAATGAAGAGGAAACCAATACATTCTCAAATAAAGGAAAACTAGGATAATTTGTTGTCAGCAGACCTACCCTAAAAAAATGGCCAAAAAAATGCTCTAACGGAAAGGAAAAAATAAAAGAAGGAATCTTGGAACATCAGGAAGAAGAAAGAGCATGGTGAACAAAAATATGGGGAAATACAATAGACTTTCCTTTTCCTCTTAGGTTTCTAAATTGTTTGATGTTTGAAACAAAAATTATAACCCTGTCTGTTGTGGTTCTATATGTATGTAGAGGAAATCATTAAGACATTTATATTATAAATGGGGACGGTCAAAGGGAGGTAAGATTCCTGCACTTCACCCAAACTGGTAAAATGACGGCACCAGTATCTGTGACAAGTGATGCAGATATAAGGTAGCACCCAGAACAGACACTAAATGAGTCTGCAAAGAGATAGGCTTGAAACACTGTAGACAAATCAAAATTGAAGTCTAAAAAATAATCGAGTGACAGGAACGCGGGAGAAGGAAATAAGGGATGTTGGTCTGTAGTTTTCTTTGCGTGTGCTGTCTTTGTTTTTGGTGTCAGGGTGGAGGAATGTCTGGCTGAAAATAATGTAAGATTCTTCAACTGAAAAAATGAGGGAATAATGGGGCTGCCTCATGGAGATGACTCTGAGGTTTAAGGTGACGCAGGTAAGACAAATGCCTTAATGCCAGGCACATGGAATATGTAATTCACCTTCAATAAATGACCACTGTAATTTCTGTTTAATAACACAGTCTCACTTCTTAATTCAAGGTCACCCTGGACTGCAGTCTGGATCAGCCTATTTTTTGTAGTTTTAAAATTTATGTTCCAAAATTGATCTGAAATAGCTTATAGCCATACATTTGATGCAATGCATGCATCTGTAGAGAAATCAGGATGAAGGGGGAAGTGAAAGCCTGATGGCTAAGTAAATGATGTCATCAAGTCTCTCTGCATTGTTGGCTCTCGTCTCCATCCTGATGGCTTCACATTCCTGCAGGCCCTCTCCTCCATACTGTCCCACAGCTCAGACCGTGCTCACGCCCTATTGTCTCTAAGTCCGCAGAAAGTCCCAGAATTCAGCCTCATTAGCTTGGATGGGGCCATGTGCTCATTCCTGAACCAAACATTGCGGCCAGGCGGATGCAAGGCTCTGATTGGCCAGGGCTGGAATTCTGCCCCCGCCTCCATCTGGAGGTAGAATGATTTCTGCAGGGCCCCCGAGGACTCAGAGGGCAGCCTGGAGGATTCTCAAGGAAAATCAGGAGACTGTTATCAAAGGCTCGTCCTGGATGCTGAGTGGGCAGAATCTCCAGAGGGTACTGAGGACCGGAGTCAGAGATGGGTCCTGTATCGGTTTCCCAGGGCTGCCGTAATAAAGCAGACTGGTTGGCTTAAACAACAGAAGTTCTTCGTCTCACAGTTCCAGGGGCTGGAAGTCCAACACCAAGGTGTGGGCGTGGTTGGTTCCTTCAAGGCTCTGAGGAAGTATCCGTTCCGTGCCTCTCCCTAGCTTCTGATGGGCTGCTGGAAATCTTCCACATTTCTTGGCAGCATCGCCCAGATCTCTGCCTTCATCTTCACACGTCGTTCTCCCTGTGTGCATGTCTCTGTCCAGTTCCCCTCTTTATTAGGACACTAGTGATATTGAATTAAAGACACGCTAATGACCTCATTTTAACTTGGTATCTGTCTAATGACCTATCTCAGAAAGAGGTCACATTCTGAGCCACTGGGGGTTAGGACTTCAACATAGGAATTTTGAGAGGACACAATTCAATCCACAACAGGCAAGGAAGCTGGTGCCACACCCCGCTCCCCTTTCCTGGGCCAGTGCGCCCCTGCTCTGGCAGCGGTGAGTACTAACCTCAGCTGAAGGGAGCGCATGGCCGACTTACCCTGCAAAGGCCAGGGTTATGCTCTCCCCACTGGGTGACTTCCAGCTAATGAGCGGCTGGCACAGGTGCAAAAGGCCCGGCTCATCGCCCGAGGCGGCACTGCCATGTGGTGGCACGCATGCTCCAGGGCTCCCTGTGGCCTCAGGCTGAGCCCACACCCTTGCCTGGCTCCTTTCCTCCCTCCCCTGCTCCCCTCACTGCCCCCTCCTGAGAGGGGGCCCTCCCACTTGCCCCCCAGGTCCCCAATCTCAGGCTCTGCTTCGAGGGAACGGAACCTGCACTAGATCCCTGCCTGGAGCAGCCTCACCTGCACGGCCGCCCTCCTGGGACCACGTTCTTCCCAGGAAGGGCCACGTCTAAAAGGACCATCTCATCAGACTCCGAGGAAGGCGGGGCCGGCATCGTGCATCTGTCAAACCCAAACTCCTGCTGCTAATGCATCCCAATTCTCCGCACGTCTGCCGCGGGTCCTGGGAAATCCACCCTCTCCGTGTGATTCCCGGTCTCTCTCAGGTCGCGCTTTGATGAGCAGAAGCTTATAAACAAGTCCCAAAAGGAAGGAAAACCAGCATCTCCCCAGAGCAGCCACGGTCTATGGACAAGTTGCTTTCTAACCAATATTTTTATTTTCTTGATATTTATATAGATAAAGAATTAAGTAAATTAATATACACTTCTCCCCTTCTTCAGGTCTTGGGACCCTCTTTGCCCCACAGTGAATTGGTTACTAGATTTCAATAAAGTGTCTGTCTTGCAATTACAGTTCACGAATAGATTGACAGGGGAGTGAAGTCCCACTAAGAGGGTTGTTTTGCATTCATTTCTCCTCCTTTAATTGCATGGCTATGTCCTGGCCCAAAGCTCTGTGGAAAATGGGGGAAAATCCTAACACCCCATCTGTTCCGGATGCAAATACAGTTAAGATGGGAGAAGACAGACCTGGGAGGGTCTTCTGGCGGGAGTGTGGGGCTCGGCCCCTGGAGCCCGGCTGACATCGGGCATGTTGGCCTGGGGAGGGGCCACTCTGCTCACCAGGCAGCGATATCTGTGGGTTCGGATCAGGGCAGCCTCGGTCCTCCACTGAGCTACCGTTTCTTGGGCACCTACTATGGGCTGAGAACTTTACATGGATTTTCTATTTAAACTTCACAGTGGTCAGTTTCACAGCCCCATTTCACAGACGGAGGAACTAAGGCAGACAGACGTGTGCAGGGCCCCGGGCTGGAGCAGAGAGGGCGGGCGATGAACATCTTACAGGTGTGAAAGGAGGCTCAGAGACGGGTGGGGTTTGCCCAAGGCTGGAACTGGAGCTGCAACTGGAGCCAGGCCTGTTACCTCCGATTTCCTGCTATTTCTGCTCCCTCTTTGCTGCCATCTGGGGGCTTTTTCTGGGCCTCAGTTTCCCCATCTGCGAAATGGGCCCAGAGACGGGATACAGGTGAGCGTGAAATGGTCTTAGGCTTTGGGTGGTGTGTTTTGAAGAGGATGGGGCTGCAATGGCAGGCGTGGGGCTGGCCCCAGAGTAGGGCTCAGACCTGGTCAGAGAGCCGGTCTCATCCCCATCACTTGGGGCAAATCAACAGCTCTGATCCTTTCAACCTCCTCCTCCCCAAGCCTCCGGGGGGCCAGTGACCTCTCCCGTGGGGCAAACCATGGGTCTGTGGTCTCCTCAGGAAAGGCCACACTCCTCTCTCTAGCTGGGCTGCCCTCTCTGACTCTGGTGTGTCTGTGTGAGGGTCGTATCTGGTCGCCCTGGTCTCGGCACATCCAGAGGCTTTGCCAATCGAGGCCCAGCCTGGCCCTGCCTGTTGGGAATGGGCTGGAGCAGCAGTGCCCTGAGGAAGTAGCTTCCTGTCCCCTTTCTCCCTTGCTCCTATTTGCAAATGGTTGAGTCTTTTGACCCCAAATTAGGATATAATGGTTTCTCAGCCAAAAATAGCTGCAGCCTGGTCGGGGGAGGAGGGTTTTAGAGATACTCCATCAGGGGTGTTTAAGGGGCTCCTTAAACAGGTGCCATGAAGAGAACATGACCTCCACATTTCAAAGAACGGGTGAGTCTGGGTGCTGTCCCTGACATGCTGTGTGACTTCGGGCATGTGGCCACCCCTCTGGGTCTCAGTTTGCTCACCTAGGAAATGGGGAGAATGATCCCAATCTCACTGGGGTGTGGAAACTATGACATGAGACAGTGTGTAAGTGCCGAGTGCAGGGTGGGAGCGAGTCCCTCCTCTCTAAGCTCCTTGTCCATCTGCGACTGGGGTTAGCTCCTTTCTCTCCCAAGGCTTCTCCTGAAGGCTCAGTGAGAGGCTGCAGGGAAACGTGCCTTGGCCTCTGCTCGGCACATAGTAGGTGCTTTATTAGTGTGACCGTCCCTGAAACTCCAGCACCAGTGAGGGAGGCTCACCCCTCTCTCAGGTGCCCCCTGGGAGGTGTGACTGCAGGTACATTATTTCCCAGTTTGAACTCCACTCTGCTTCTCAGATGGGTCCCAGCTCTGCCCGGTATCCACACCTAGCACCCAGCCCAGTGTCTGGCTCAGTACACACACTTGTTGAATAGATGAGTGAATGAATGATATCTGGGACCACACACAACACATCTGTAACACACCTGCTCCCTTGGCTCCCCGCAGCCCATCAGCTGAAATAATAGTAAATAACATGCAATAGCATGAAACTGTGATGGCTGACATGTATTGAGTGCTTCTATGTGCCGAGCATTGTTGCTCTTCACAATGACTTTGGGACACGGGTTTTAGTCTATCTCATTTTACAGATGGGGAAAAATGCGGCTCAGAGAGCAGATGGGACTTGCAGGGGTAAGAGGAGGAGCCGAGACTTGAACCCAGGTCTGGCTGCCCCATGTGGCCCCGGTGCTTCTTTTTCCGAGTGGAAAACCTCTCCTCCCCACCCATACTCATCAGGGGATTGGATTGGGACCCCCTCCCTGCTGGTGCTGCATCTGGACTTCCTCTAGCCTGACCCCATCCCCTCTAGGGTGGGCCCAGAGCAGAGGACCTGCCTCAGTAGCTTTTCCCAGCCACGCAGGCCCCTCTCCAGCCTGTAGGCTCTCTGCCTGTTCCCCACCCGCCATGGTTGCCGTGGCTGGTTGGGGATGTGGCTGCCTTCCTAGAAGGTTCTGTTCCCTTTTCTTGTTGTCAGATTCTCCTTTGCAGCTTACTGTCTTCATTCCTGGCAGGACCCTTTGCACATGAACAGAAGGCACCTCCTGGCTTCTTTCCCTGGGGTGGTGCAGAGCTGGGAATCCGGTCCCGAGCCTGAGACCTCTTCCAGGAGCCAGGACGGGCGGGGAGTCCATGTGGTGAGCACCCTACCATGCACCCTGTTCTCAGGGGCTCCGGGGCCCGCCACAGCCTTTTGATCCCTTCCCCATGGGGCCTTCCCTCATGGGGTCTGGGGTCAGCCGGGCCCCCTCCAGCTGCTGAGGTGTTTCTGTGGCTGAGGCCCAGCCTGGGGGCAGCAGGCGAGGGTGGGGCCTCCCCTGGAGAAAGAGAAACCGCTGCTGTCTGGGGCTGGGCTGGGAGAGGCCAGGCCATGGCCACCCGCCCAGAGGCCACCTCCTCCCGCCTCCTCCTGGCCTCTTCAACAATAACCAGGAGCCTCCCAGGGCGTGGGATGTGCTCGCTGGGGGTCCGAGAGGTGACTGTGAGTGGTGCATGGGCAAACATTAATATTTTATATTTTGCCAGTCATGTATTTATTTTAGCGAGTATTAGAAAAAACCCACAAGCAATTACTGCTTTGAACCCTTGATTTCATGGACATTATTGCTCAGAGTGAGGCAAGCGGAAAAATGGAGCCTGTTTGGAGTCAATCTAAAAGGAAGGACTAAGTCAATGTCGTGTGGGTGGAGGCTGCAGACGGCACAAAGAAGGAAGGGCCAGAGAAACTACCGGAACTTGGGAGCTGCTGACGAGGCCCATGAGCCCGGAGTGAGACCCCTGGGCGTGCAGCCTGGCTCTGCCTGTGGCTGAGGGGCCTCGGGCAGTTCCCTCACCTCCGTGAGCCTCAGTTTCCTCATCTGTAACGTGGGGGGAGCAGGAGCAGCTCGCAGGGCTGTGGTGAGGGTGAGATGAGACGAGGAGGGCGGAGGGCGGCGCCCAGGGTGGCAGCGGCGGTCGGTGGCTTATTATTATTAGCAGTAGTGCCACTGTTGTCATCAGGAGCTTACTCTGCGTGAGGGGACCAATGGCTTTCATCGGGGGAGAGAGCTGGTCACCCCGATCCTCAGCACAGCCCCACGTGAGCAGCCCCCAGCGGGGCATCTTGCTCCTACCTCACAGCCCTGGGCCACGCAGGCCTGGGTGGGTGTCCAGCTGGGCCACCCACTAGGTGGTGACAGCTTCTTGGAGCCACCACATCTTTGATTGTAGACTGAGACCAAGAGACCCAACTTGTGGGGGAGTGGCTGTGAGGAGCAACAAGAAAAGGCAGGTCAGGTCCCCAGAATAGTAGGGCTTCATCCTGTGTGAGGTTTTGTCTTTCTGTGGGGTAAAGCTCTGCTGGTCAGGCAGGGACTGTTTGGTGCAATCTGTGTCTGAACCAGCTCTGAGTGTTAGAAGTGCTGTCCCTGACATGGTCGTCTATCCATCCATTATCCATCCACCCATCTAACCATCCATCCATCCATCCGTCTGCCATCCATCCGTCCATCATCTGTCCATCCACCCATCCATCATCCATCCTCCATCTATCCATCATCTAACCATCCATCCATCCATTCACCCATCATCCATCCGTCATCCATCTTCCATCCATCCATCCATCTACCATCCATCCATCCATCATCCATCCATCTACCATCCATCCATCCATCCATCCATTCTCCATCTTCCATCCATCCATCCATCCATCCTCCATCCATCCGTCCATCCATTCATCTAGTAAATTGTGACTGAGTACCTACCTTGTGCCAGGTGCTGTAGTGCAGACAGTGTTGAATAAGAGAGCCAAGGTTCCACCTTCATAGTGCTTCAGTCCAGCAGAGAAACCATCAGTGAGCACAGGTCATTGTGAAGTGTGAGGACAGCTGTGAAGGGGAACACAGGCTGCTGTGGGTGCCCCCTGCAATAGTCAGGGAAGCCTGCCTGGAGGAAGGGGTGTCTGAGCAGACACCTGCAGGACTAAGAGGAGTTCGCCAGTAAAGCGGGGGGAGTTGGTAGGGGCTGTCCAGCTAGGAGCTAGGCCTCCTCTGGGAGGTACAGACAGGGTGGTGGGGCAGGTCCAAGAATGGAAACGTGGCCGCTGTGGTTGGAGTAGAGACAGGGGTCGCAGGGTGATGAAGGGAGTGAGCCCAGTGAGGGACGGGAGAGTCTGGGTAGGGGGCCCAGGTTTCTGACCCAAGTGACTGATGGGGTGACCGTCATGAAGGTCCCTGGGAAGAGGAGCAGGTTTGGGTCAGGGGAGATGCTGGGCGTGGCTGTGTCTGTGAACTTGAGGTGCCTATGGGTGTCCAGGGGGCAGGTGGGAGGAAGGTCCTGAGCTGCGGGTAGAGGTTTGGGGTCATGGGCAAACATGCAGGTGACTGAGGCCTCAGGGGGCCATGGCCCTGGGGAGGAGCAGGAGGGAAGGGCAGGGAGGCAGCGTGGGACAGAGCCCCAGGACCCTGCGCTTAGGGGGCAGGAAGAAGGACCAGCAAGGGAGGCTGAGGAGGGGCCAGAGCAGGCTCCAAGGACATTTCCAGGGGGGGCTCCTGAGGTGCAGAGAGGGGAGGGGTTTGTCCCAGTGCCCAGGCCAAGTCTGCGGGCTCTGGGCTCAGGGCTCCCTCTCTGCTGCAGGCGCCCGGGACCCCCACCTTGTGGCTGAGGGCGGGTGGGGAGGGGCCGCCCTGGGACATCCTGGGGGACCGACTGCAATTTGGCTCCTCCAGAATTCCAGTCCCTCCTGCTTGGTATCCATTTCTCTCCTCCCAGGGGTCCAGTTTCTTTCCAGAGAAACCAGCCTGAGCCCACCCGGAGCCCCTCAGGTTAAACAGCGACTGTAGAGAAGACCTCCATGGCGGCGGGGCGCGTGGATCAGGAGAAACAGACAACTGAGACGGAAGTGGGCTCCTGGCCTCCCGCCCCCAAGCTGCTTACACGGAGGGAGACGCACCAGACAATCCCACTCGGGAAGGTTGCATCCCTGTCACACCCCACGTCATTAACGCAGCAGGAGAGCAACGGAACAGAGAGGGCAGCTGGGGGCGAATCTGCCTAGGGGTTGGCCACATGGGCTCCGTCACCTTGGGCTTCAGGACCTGTTTAACCCGCTCAGCATGAGGGGACACGGGGGTGGGGGTGGGGGATCCCAGTGAGGAAAGGGGGCTGTGGAGTCAGGGGCTCCCAGGGCCTCATGTGTCACTGCTGAGAGGATCTTGCAGGGCATCGGCCCGTGCCCTCCCTCTGCAGGCCCTGGAAGGTGAGGGGAGGGTCTGGAACCTTCCTTCTCCCACAGCCAGGATTTTCAGATCTGTCAGTCCCTCTCAGGGCGTCTGCGACACACAGGATCTTGGAATCAGAGCCTGTTTCATAGACTCCGAGACGCTTTCATAAAATCCTTCAATCGCAGAATCAGAGCATCTGGCTGCTCTCACAGAATCCTAGAATTCTAGAGTCACGGGCTCATCGTGGACTCACAGGCCCGAGAGCCGCAGAATCAAGGATTCCCTGGAGAAGAGCGGGACCCTCCCCACAGCTTGTTGGACCGTTGGAATCTCCGAATGGATCCAGGGAAATGTGGAGTGGACACAAACACCCCGGAAGAGGAATCCCGGCACAGGAGGCGACTTAGTCCGACTCTCCCTGGTTATGCAGGCAGCCCTCCTCCACTGTCCTGTAGCAGCTTGAACTCTCATAGGAACGGGGAGCTCACCACCTGGCAGGGGAGCCTGCCCCACTGTTGGGCACATCTGGCTGATGATACTGAACCTAAATCTGCTCCCAGGTGACCCCCTCTGGTGGCCCCTCCCCTCCAAGAGGAGCTGAACATGTGAAAAAGTGAACTGGACACCAACACAGAGGCTTAACCCAGCCAAGCACAGCTTGGCGCTTTTGGGTTCTGTCTCCCTCTGGGGCAGAGTTGGGCACCACGACACAGGAATGGGATGGGGCCATTCGGCTCACCTTGACCCACTTCAGTTTACCCCAGTGAGCAAGAGAAAATGCCGTCTGCTCCTGCCCTTGAGGAGGGACCTGCCAGGGACAGAGGCAAACAGGAGACGGCCACGAGGAGAGGATGCTCAGCGACGCTCTGGGAGGCATGAGGGGAGGACCACTGGGGGGCTTTGGCAAAGTTGTCAATGTCTCAGAGCCTCAGTTTCTCCATTTGTAAAGTGAGCCAATGAAGCCCACCCTGGGGATGGCGCCCGGGCTGCAGTGGGACTCTCTGAGTGCCCTCGCCTCTCGGCCTGGCCCTGGGCACATGGCAGGAGGCGAGAATGTTAGGTCCTCCCTCACTGCAGCCGTGCCTGGGCCTGGGCGGATGAGCAGCTCTTCTCCAGATGGAGAAGATGTGGGAAGTCATTCCTGGTAGAGGGAACAGCCTGTGCAAAGCCCTGGGAGCCCTGTTCCATCAGGAGTACTTGGAGCAGCACGTCGTGTCCTACGAGTATCTGGATGCGGGGGTGAAGCTGCAGGCATGGTCTCGGGGTCGGGGGACCCTGGAAGCCACTGTCCGGGGGGCTGGGGGAGGGCGCTGGAAGCTGGGGCACGTGGAGGAGGCCTCCTGCAAAGCCACCCGACTCTCCTTTGGCGCCCAGCCTCAGCCTGGGGACAGAGGACCGCCTGGCCTCCTGTGACCCATCGACCAGGCAGAGGTGGGAAGGTCGAGCAAACAAAAATATGTCAGAAATAGAAAAGACGAGACCCACTCCAGCCAACACCCAGCCCTAACCACATGGAACCACATGGAACTGTTTGATGGTGAAACCCAGGGCAGGACAGTAGAGCAATTCAGAAGGATCTGGTGAGGTTCTATTCTGACTTAAGAACTGGATTTTATTATGTTCACTTCTAACGTCAACTGGGGAGTAAAGGAGACTAAGTCTCCTGATGAACCTGGGCCGTGGTGGGTCCATGGCAGATTTGGGAAGGCAGCCTGAGGCGCGTCATGGGGCCAAGTGTGGGGGCTGCCATCTCAGTTCTGCCCTCATGAGCTGTGTGACATGGGGCAAGTTACCTAACCTCTCTGTGCCTCACCTCCCTCGGGGATGAGGCGAGGTTGAAGATGGAGCTCTCCCACAGAGCAGTAGCACAGACTGAATGAGACAGCAGGGGAGACCTCCAGCTTGTCCCACAGGCTTCCCTCTCTCTTCTGTCCTCAGGGTCATTCCTTCTCATTCTCTTGTTCACTCCACCGTCCAGTCAGGATCCATGCCCCCTGTGAGACAGACGCAGATTTACTGGCCCACCAGTCCACACGCTCCTCTTTAGTGCATGTGTTCACTTGCGCATCCAGGCTGGCTTAACCCCGCCATCCAGTCCTTCCCCAGCGTACGGACAGACGCCCCCTGCCCTGTGGGTGGCTGGCCTCTGCAGCGAGCAGTCCTGGTCCCTCCTGTACCTGTGAAGGGGGCTGGGCAGTTTAAAGAGCTCCCACGTTACTTCATTTGGGTCTCATGTGCCCCAGATCCCGGTCTGCCCTTCCGCCCTGGTCCCTCAGGGACTGGGCATTACGGGTGGACTCTGGAGGGGGCGTCATAGCAGCCCGTCTGGAGTGGCACCCACTGCCCCTCAGAGGTTTATGTGTGACCTGGGATAGACCGCCTGCCCTCGCTCTGCCCCGGGAAGTCCTCTCACCCTGTGGGTGCCTGAGCACCCGCGAGCCCTGGGCTGGGAGAAGGTTCTGCCCCGTGTATTTGCAGAGAACAGAGGCCCCTCATGCATCCTGTTACTCACACCCCGGTTTTACCTGTATCTATCTGTATGTCTGCGTCTGTCTCTATCTACATCTTCGCCCATATCCGTATCTGTATCTGTGCCTGTGCCTGTACCTATATCTGTGTCTATACCTACACCTGCATCTGTACCTGCATCCATATCTATGTTTATATTGTCCATATCATCTATATCTAATTCATTCTTGTAGAAAATTGAGCGTGGGAGGCCCTGCCCCTTGAGTGCCTCGCTCCTGACCAGAAGGGGCTGATGAGAGGGCTCCAACTCATCCAGGGTGGGCTCTGCTGAACTAGGAAGAGATGAGATGGGTCATTTTCAAAATCTTTGTCACTTTTCACCTTGATGAAGGGCATCCTGCTGCTAAGTGCCCACTGGTGGTTGCACTAATTAATTGATTATGGCCTATTCTTGCAGCCCCTGGAGGGATGCATGCAAATATATGCAAATACAAGAGGAGTGGGTGGAACCCAAAGCCTGATGGGTGGGCATCCGCTCCTGCTTGTTTCTCTGCCCACCTTTCCTGTCCTAATTCCTCCCAAGTTCCCAGGGAGCAGGAGGGGGGAGGCGGTGGAGGCCTCAGAGCCAGCAGACCTGGGTTCAAACCCCTGACCCTCCAAGGGCTGTGCCATCAGTGCGCGTGGCCGCCACCGCACAGCAGGCAGGTGACGATGCTCTCGACGTCAGGGCCCCCGTGGCCCGAGGAAGCGGGTGCTCAGAGCTGTCACACCGTTGCTGTGGGAAGGGGGCCCTCGAGCTCCCGAATCCCGTGTTTCTGAGGCTGCGGGGAGAAAGGCGTCCGTCCCGGCTCTGCGGGCCTGGAGGGGTGCGGGCTCCCAGAAGGGGGAGCAATGCCATTGCCCCTGAAGAGGGGCACCTGCTCCTCAGCCGTGTCCCCGCCTCCTCTTCCTGTCCTGAGTGCGTGACCTTTGCTGAACAGCCATTCCTGGAGGGAGGAGGGGAAAAGGGGGGATTAAAAAAAGACAGGAATTTAAACATCCTGGAAGATTAATTCTATGAAATGGGTGGAGCCTCCCCACAAACCCACACAAATGACGTGAGGAGCAGTGGTTGGGGCTGGAGTGGGCCCAGGGCCGGGCTGGGGCCTGGAGGGAGGGGTGGGGCTGGGATTGGAGGCTCCGGAGGGATTCGTCCAGCTTCTCTGGATGCTTCTGTGAAGCGTCTCTGAATCCTTAGCTCTGAATTGGATGCGGCTTAGGGAGTTTGCCCCCTTTGCAGAAGAGGGGGCTGGCCTTTACTGAGCGCCTACTGTGTGCAGGGCCGGGTACCTGCAGAACCCTAGCAACCCCGCTCTGCCCCCCGCAGGGCACTGCTGCCCCCACTTTCCTGGAGGGGAGTTGGGGCTCTCAAGGGTGACTTGACGTGTCCCAGGTCACTCAGCTCGTCAGGGGCAGGAGGGGACTGAGCCCCGGCCTGGCTGACCCCGGCGTCCCTGCTCTCTCCCTGGCCCCTGCAGAGGGACGCGGGGATCTGTAGTCAGGGGAGCTGGCCCTCCGGACAGCAGTGGTGGGACCTGTCACTGACCCAGAGGGCGCTGAGTCCACGACCGAGTCAGCTGACAGAGAGCATTTTCCTGTGAAGCGCGGGCTGGGCTCCCGCAGGAGGGTCCTGGGCCCCTGGGAATGTGCGCGTGACCTGGGCCCTAACTCCGAATGAGCAGGTGGGGAAAGAGGCCCAAAGGCGTTCTGGGGAATCCCAAGGCCGCCCTGAAGAGACTGTGGCTCAGTGGGGGAATGTGGGGGGAGTCACCCATGAATCCCAAGCCTGGGTAGGGGTGAGGAGGGAGCAGGGAGGGGGCTCTGTCACCCTCTGTGAGCCCAGGCCTCTGTCTCTGGGAGAGGCGGTGGGGGGCTGCTGGGGTCTGTTCTCTCGAGGGCGAGTCCAGCACGGGCCAGAGTCAGCCGCGAAGGCTCACGCTCAGACGGCCCTGCTGGGCCCGCACCGTCCTCAGCTCCTTTGTCCTCAAACTGCCCTGGGAGGACATGGGCTGATATCATGTCCCCACTCAATGACGGAACAGCCCAGAGAGGGTCAGTGACTTGCCCAGGGCCTCCCAGCTGGGGAGCACCGGGGCCCAGGCTGGCTCCAGAGTCCAGGTTCTCAGCCCCCAGCTCTCTGCAACTCCTGAGGGGCCACGGCCTCCTCGCCTGCCCCCTCCGACCACCCCCCACCTCCCACCCACAAGGAGGTGCTGTCTCCTAGCTGGAGCGGCCTGGCTGCAGTTCCCAGAACCAGCCTTAGTCCTCTTGCCCCCACCTTTGACTGACTGTTCCCTTCACCTGAATGGGTTCCTCCTCATCTTCTCCTCCTCTGTTTCCCTCTCCACCCCCCTTCCTCTCCCACTCCCGCCCCTCCTTCTCCCAGGCAGGATTAACCCCTGCTCGGCCTCAGGCCCCAGAGCAGACAGCCCCTCCTCGGGGAGCCCCCTGACACCCCAGGCTGGGTTAGGGTCCCCCTCTGGCTCCCACACAGCCTGTGCTTCCCCATCAGGTCCCACTGCACCCCCATCATCTGTCGCCCCCGGGGCCGGGGGCCTGGAGGGCAGCGACTGTGTCTCTGTCCCTGTGGTCGGGCACTCGTGGAGAGAGGGCTCTGTGCCCGGCTCTGCCCTCACCAGCTGCGGGGCCTCGGAGAAGGCTCCTGACCGCTCCGAGCCTCAGTGTGGCCCTCTGTATAGGGGATGTCAGTCCATCTCCCAGGCTCGCTGTGCTGTGAGGCGAGACGTGTGGAAAGGGCACAGTAACGGCCACACAAGGCAGGGGCTCCTCGACGCCAGCCCTCCCCTTCTTTCCATCCTTCCCTCTCTCTGAGGGGCTCAGGGCTCCCCTCTCCTCAGGGCTCCCCGCCACCCATCTCCTGCCTCCCTTCGGAGGAAACTTAATTAAAACTTCCTCCAGGACGCACATTTCCTGAAATCCCGTGCTTCGTTAGCACATCCTGTGAGCTGAGAAGTTATGTAACAGAAGCCCAGCCTCTCTGCCCAGGCGACGAGCGTTGGTGCCTGGCTCCTCCCTGCAGGACCAGCTCTGTAATTTGTGGGCCCAGTGGGAAATGGATATGTGGGGCTCTCGTTCAAAAAGCTGGAAAAAAGAGCCGTTAAACCTACTAAAATATAAAGCTTTCCCCTCTCTGCCGCAGTCTGTCTCATCATTATGGTGTTTTTTTATTTCCTATTTCATGTTGTCCTAAGTAAAGAAAAATTAGACTTTTAAATTATTAGCATGAACTTTACCATTCATCTTTATGTTGTGCAATGCCAGTTTTAAATGCAAGTAGAAGGGCATTTAACTCGCATACGAATCACTGAAATTACACAATTTGTATTTCATAGCTCATTCATGCGTGTGTATTGCATTCTTACCGGAAGAGTGGAAGCCGCACAAAAGCAGCTACACAGCTTTTATCTCACTTCTTGAGACGCGTCCATGCTGCCACACTCTCGCCCGTGGCTTCCAGAGGAGTGAGGACGGAGGGAAAGGAGAGGACCCACGCTCGATGGATCTTTTCCTTTTCTCCTGTTGTCATTCAGTGTAAGTGATTGGCTAATGCAGGGAAGTAACGCAAGTAAGAAAGGATTTGATGAGGCTCCCTGGTCCTTTATGTTTCTTAGAATCCCATTGACTTCTTTCTGCACCTGTAGAACGTTCTGTTTCAAACGGGAAGTGTGGGCTTTTGGGGCTGTCAGCACCCCCACTTACTCAGTCGTAGACATGACACTCAAGCCTTGTACTCATTTTGGGTCTTCCTGAACTCCCACACAGCGGGGTCTGCTGGAATTCTGAGCCCATGGGGCATTGTGAAGGCTGCATGTGAGTGGGGCGGCAGGTGGCAGTGCACACACACACACTGCAGTGCCCCCTCTGCTCACGCGCCTGTGCTCCATTGTCCCATGGGATTTTGCTTGCAGGACACTCAAGTTAAGAATAAAATTATTAAGAATTTCAAGATGGTTACATCAGAGCATTAAACCAAATATGCAGGGTCCTTGTGGCTGCACAGGCTGCGTGCACACATTCTGTCTCCCTGATGATGTTTTTAAAAATATTTCTTCTCGGGGGCCAGCTCTTGGTGTAGTGGCTAAGTTCGGCACATCTGCTTTGGTGAGCAGGGTTAACTAGTTTGGATTCCCAGAGCTGACCTACACCACTTGTCAGCCATGCTGTGGTGGCGACCCACATATAAGGTGGAGGAAGATTGGCATAGATGTTAGCTCAGGGCTGATCTTCCTCAGCCAAAAAAGAAAAAAAAATCTGCCCTTCAGGCCCCAGCCCCTTCCCTGAATCTGAGTCTGTTTCACTGAGATTTTTAACTTGGAATCCAGGGAGTGAATGACTCTGTGCTCTAGCTGGAGGTTATGCAGCTATTAAATGTCAAAGCAAGAACTCAGACCCATTAACTAATGTGTTCATGTGACAAACTTATTGATCGAAGTCCTACTCTGTGCCAAATTCTGTAATTTCCCAAATTCGGTCAAACCCAACGTCACCCAAGGGCACGGAATGGACGGCGCAGATCTGAGGTAGGGGCCACGTCCAGCTTCCTTCACTGCCATGATTTTACTGCAGCCCCGACAGCGTGGGAGGAAGGCAACATCACCCACTTGGCGGAGGAGGAAACTGAGGCCAGAGGCTGGAAGGGACTCACAAAGGCCACCAACGAGGGACAGGCCGATGGACGCAGCCCTGGACTGCGGGTCGGCAGTGAGGGGACAGGGTGAGTCCTGCGTGGGGTGGGGATGGGGATGAGGATGATGACCCGGGCTGAACCAAACAGAAGGTGAGGCAGAGCATGCCGCTGTCTCTGCTCCCCCTCCGCTCCCGCCCCCTCCATGCCTGGGCTCTCCCTGAGGACCGTTGCTTCTGCCTCAGAAACATCACCTTTTGAACCCCCTCCAGGGTCAGATGTGGGCCCTGCCTCTTGGCTGGGGCGACTTCATACACATTTCTCACTCAGTCCCTTCCACACAGCCTCGGTCACCAAGTCTCACTGCTCCATCTGCTGCCTCCTGATGGGATCTGTCGCCTCTCCTCCAGGCCCCATCGGCTCTCCCGAGATGTGACGACTGCAGCAGCTCCCCCCTGGGTTGGCCTGGCCTGGCCTCCTTCACTGATTCTCCCCAAAGGGCCCTTCTCTGGCCATGGGGATCCTCTCTCATCATCTCCTGGGATAGAGGAGACCATTCTAACCAAAACAGAGTCGGGGTGACAGGGAAAGAAGATTAGGAGAGGTTTAAGACTAGGAACAGCCTTGCAAATTTGGCAGGATTGATCCAGATGTCCCCTCCCTCTGTCCCCTGAGCATCCCGTCATCCTGGTAGTGGGGGGCCAAGCTGGCCCCAGCCCTGGTCATGGGGTCTCCTTAATTCTGCCCGAGGCTCAGCCTCTCATCTCTCAGCTTGTCAACTCTCCTTTCCTCTGGATTCTTGCTCTGCCTGGCGGGGTATCTGCTCACCCACGGGCTGGCCTCCCAGTCTCTCCCACGTAAAGCTCCTTATAAAGAAATCCACACCCGGAATGATTCCTGTTTCCCCGAGAGCAGGGAAATGTTAATTACCACCAGCGCCTTCCTTGTCTTCTTGCAAACCTCCATCTCTGAGCTCTGTGATAGGGAATTAGGTCCTGATTAAAGGAAGGCAACTCGGTTCTGAGATCGCATTTCCCTGTCCTCAGGGATGACAGGCAGCAACGGAGGATGAGGGGAAGAAAAAAGGAGAGGAGAGAAAAAAAAAGAAAAAGGAGAAAACAGATGTTCATTATTTGTTCTGGGGATGGAGGCACAGAGCTTTGAGAGCGCATAGCCAGTCCCCAGGTGACCCCTGGGGGTGGAGGTGGGGCTGCCGGTGACCGTGGGTGAGACCAGTCAAATCTGCAGAAGTGGAGGTTAGTTTTTATACCTCTGACGCCTGCACACAATGTACTTTCCATGCTGCTTGGCTGCGGCAAAAACACACTGATTTGTTAAAAGAAAAAGATCAAATACTGTCGAGCTCTCCGTGTCCCGGGTACAAATCTGGGTAAGTGGAGTGTGGCCGGTTTCTGCACAAACAGCCCCAGAGTCAGCTCTGAGCTCCCACCTCCCCCTGCCCCTAATGTGGCCGCGGCCTCTTTTCACCCCTGCCTGGATGCTCCAGACTGATTCCTGAGCTGAGTCTGGCTCAATGCAGCCCCGTTTCCTGGACGTTCTTTTCCATGCTTCCTCTGGCCAGGGGCTCAATTGCCTGAGTCCTGCCCTGCCTCTGCCAGCTCCTGGCCCCGGAGGGCTTGGACAGAGCAGGTGACATGGAGCCCAGGTTTTGGAGCTACACAGATTTGGGTTTGAATCCCAGTTTGCCCACTTATTCACTTCTCTAAGCCTGGCTTACTCATCTGTAACACAGGGATCAAAATGCCTATCCCATGAGGCTGTTAAAATTATCGAGGAAGATAATTATACCAGCTGCCTTTTCCTGAGGGATGACATGTACCAGGTGCTGAGCTCATTTCATTCTCTTCACAACCCTATGTGGTCCGTGCAACCCTCAGCACAGTGCCTGGCACACAGTATCTGCTCCACATACAGTGCCTCCACTCTTCCCGTCTGTCTCCCAGAGCATCAGCTCCAAGGGGCCTCCTATTGATATCAATTGTAAAGAGGAACTTGTGTGACTGAGATTTATGACCCTGTAGTGTTTATATCCAGCTGTCTTCCCCCTAGGTTGGCAGGAAATGTCAGTTCACTCTGAATTTTTGGAGGGTACCATCTTTGAGAAATCGTGGTGTTGGGCTTTTGGGTGCAAAAGCCATGAGGGTCAGATTCTGGACAAATTTGTCAACAGCAGACCCACACTGTGAGAAATGTTAGATGTTCTACTTCAAGCAGAAGGAAAACAATACCAGGTGAAAATACGGATGTACACAAAGAATAAAAATCACTGGAAATGATAACTACATGGGTAAATAAGAAAAGACTTTTTTTCTTGTTATTTAAACCTCTTTAAAAGATAATTGACTGTTTCTAAAGCAAAAGTAATGACACTGTTTGTGGACTTTATAACATATATAGATGTAAAATGTATCAGAAAAAAATAGCACAGTGGCCAGGAAGGGAGAAAAGAAAGCATATTGTTGTAAGGTTCTCATACCATACATGAAGTAGTATGATATTAATTGAAGGTAGACTGATAAGTTAAATATGTATACTATAAACCCTAAAGCAAGCCACAACTCAACATACCAGAGCAACGGATCTAATAAGCTGAGAAAGGAGATAAAATGGAATCACACACAAAAACTTCAATCCAAAAGAAGGCAGAAAAAGAGGAAGAAGGGAACAAAGAATAGTTGGGAAAAATAGAAAACAAATAGTATGATAAGAGACTTAACCTAACTATATCAATAATCACATTAAATATAAATGGTCTAATTATCTCAATTAGAAGGCAGAGATTGTCACATTGGATGAACAAACATGATCTGATTATATGCTGCCTACTAGAAATGCACTTTAAATATAAAGGAACTAATAGCTTTGGGATGGAAAAACATATACCCCACTAATCAAAACAAATCTGCAGTGGCCATATTAACATAATAAAAGTAGATCCCAGAGCACAGCATCTAACCAAGGATTAAAAGGACATTTCATAATTCATCAACATTACCCTAGAATCCTAAGCTTTTATGCCTCTAATAACAGAATTTCAAAATACATGAAGCAAAAACTAAAAAAACTGCAAGGAGAAACAGACAAATCCAAAATTACAGTCAGAGGTTTTGACATCCCTTTCTCAATAATTGATAAAACAAGCAGACAGAAAATTTGTAAGGCTATAAAAGACTTGAATGACACTATTTTTTTTTAAAGATTGGCACCTGAGCTAAAATCTGTTGCCAATCTTCATTTTTTCCTTCTCCCCAAAGCCCCCCAGTACATAGTTGTATATTTTAGTTGTGGGTCCTTCTAGTTGTGGCATGTGGGATGCTGCCTCAGCATGGCCTGATGAGTGGTGCCACGTCTGTGCCCAGGATCTGGACCAGTGAAACCCTGGGCTGCTAGAGTGGAGCGTGCAAACTTAACTGCTTGGCCACGGGGCCAGCCCCGAATAACACTATTAACTAGCTTGACCTAACTGATATTCACAGAACATTCCATCTGACAACAGTAGGATATATCTCATGTTCAAGTGCACATTGAACATTTACCAAGACAGACCTCATTCTGGGCCATAAAATAGTCTCAATAAATTTTAAACGATTTAAGTTATGTGCAATATGTTCTGACCACAAAAGAATTAAACTAGAAACTAAAATCAGAAAGTTCCCTGGTAAACCCACCAAATATTTGGAAACTAAAAACACATTTCTAAACTACCTGTGGGTCAAAAAAAATCAAAAGGGAAATTACAAAGTATTTTGAACTGAATGTAGATGAAAGCACAGCATATTAAAATTTTCAGGATGCCCCTAAAGCAGCATATAGAGGAAAATTTGTAGCACCAAAAACCTTTATAACAAAATAAGAAAGATCTCAAATCAATGACTGAAGATGGTACTTTAAGGAACTAGAAAGAGAAGAGCAAATTAAATTTGAGGGAAGCTGAAGAAAGGAAATCATAAAAATCAGGGGGGAAATCAAAGCGACTCCTAGGACTTGTGCTGAGTCTGCTAAGGAAAGACTCTTCTGACCTCGGAACAGATGGGTTCTTGCTGCAGCCATCTTGTCTCCATCAGCAGAGGGTGTGTCTGGATGCAGCCAGACCAGAGGATTTGGAAGTGAGAGATGGAAGAGAGAGAAACCAGGTCCTGGGGAGAATATGAGGACCCCTGGATGAAGCCATGCCTGAATCTGGAAATCTCTGTGGACTTTTCAGTTACTGTGTCCAGTAAATTCCTTTTTCTCTTAAGAAAACTCAGATTAGGTTTTCTATCACTTGCATGAAAAGATTCCAAATGGTCCTCCCTGTGGTTTTTATCCTTGCAGGGAGAAGCTCTGGGCACAGTAAAAAGAGCCTAACGTTTTCCAAGCAGCTACTCTGTGCCCATTATGGTGCCCTGTGTTTCTTCCGACATTATCACGTCAATCCCCACTTTGAATTTATTATCCCCATTTTACAGATGAGGACTCTGAGGCCTAAGTCCCCCAAACTGGGAACTGGATAAGCTGCTCTCCTGCTCAGTTTCCTCTCCACCTCCGCCTCGCCAGCTCAGAGCTTAACCTCTGAGGTGTCAGACAACAAAGCTCAGGGAGCCCCCTCTAGCATCACCACCTGCCCCCAGTCGGCCCCCGCCTCAGCCGATGGACCTGCCCAAGAGATTCCAGGTCTCTGTGTCCGATGGATTAGCTCGGGAGGCGAGGGAAGATATGTGATGTCGGGGTTGAAATCTGAGCATCGGAAAAGGCCAGGTTTAGAGACGCATGGGATTTTAGAAAACGTTAACTGGAAAACTTCCTCAGGTTGATGAGCTGGTAGAAATCTCTCAGGTATGTACCCAGGCAGGCGTGACCTAGCAATTGTACAAGGTTTCACGACTCACCCAGGGCAACATGGCACTCGACTGGGACTGGCACTCAGGCCCTTGGGCCCCCAGAGCAGTTCCAGAGAATGAGGGATGCCGCACTCCGCAGTGCGTTGGGGCGCAGGCTCTGGAGACAGAGGAGGTCTGCGTTCAGACCCTAAACCTGCCTTTTCACAGCCTGTCATAGCGGGCGATGTCTTAACTTCTCTGAGCCTCAGTTTCCTTTTCTGTAAAATCCTACTTTAGAGGGGGGACCTCCTCTCCACAAATGGATGGAACCTTCCAGAATTTATCTGATACCCCTTCTGCCAAAAGTAACAGCAACAGAACCATGGGACTCTCAGAGAGGAACCCATTTAGCAGTGCCTCCAGACTTTCTCCCTCTCCTCCCCTTGATTTCAGTCCTTGCAGCATCTCATGATTGACTCCAGTAATTTAATGTGCCAGGTGGGCTCTGATGGAGCTGGCAGCAAATGTCAGGAGCCAAGGTCTCGGTGCCATTCGCTGAAGTTTTTATCCGCACAATTTCATGTGGTTGGCGCCCCAGCTACCACACACTGGAGAAATTGCAAAACTATGTTAAAATCACAAGGCATGTGTGAGTGGTAAGAGAACACTGTCACCCACATCCCAGCCTTTGCCAGGGAGGGACCATCTTGGCCTGTCTCGCTGTGCTCCTAGGACCTGGCTCATTTCATGTGCACTTTTCCACAATCACTGTTGTAGAATTGAAAGCAATTTTCTTAAATGAGAGCAGAGATGGGCAGGTGCATTTACCAGAAGATGTAGCCAGCAATGGCGGGCACACTGGCCCCAGGGTCCCCACTTCAGGGTGGCACCAGGATGCAGAGGCCAGCAGAAAGTGCTGGGCTGGGGTTATTCCCTCACCTCAACTTACTCTTAATTAAAACGTCTTTCTTTTTTAATTTAGAAAATAATACAAGCATACTGTAAACATTCACACAGTGTAAAAGTATATAAAAAATAAAAGTGAGGGACTGCTTCTAGCCAAGATGGAGGAACAGGGACTGAATTTTTTGTGCCACCTAAAAGAAGCAAAAAATGGGCAAAATATATAAAGCAGTTTGCAAGATGCTGAACATCAGGCCATGAAGGACGGTGATCTCTGAGAGATGGGGAACAAATGAGGTGAGCCCTAGGATTGCACTAGCTTTCTCCCTTGAGAGAATTTTCACCTGTGTGTAGTGGAGGGCAGGGGAGCCCAGACAGAGCCCGGTGGACTCCCTGAGTTGAGGAGATGGAGCTAAGAGTCTGGGGAGACCAGCGTAGCTAGAGTTCACAGGACGTAATACTGGAAAGGAGAGAGGTATACAGAGAGAGATCTTCAGACCTCCATGGAGGGTCCTCTCGAGTACTCAGCTGACTTCTAATGAGGACATATATGTGAGGTCCGCCTGTGGCTTGGGGGAAAATATCATCCAGATGATTGTGCCACACACTGACCCAGGGCTGAGAATAGCCTTTGTCCCCCCAGCCAGATTGGAAAACCTCATGACTCATGTGACACTAAGTAGAATTCACATAGGAGTCTTGCTCCAGGAATGGAGAGTAATTATCCTGAGACTGAACATTCCTCTGGGCCTACCTAACAAAGCTGAAGCAAGACCTGGAAGGATCAAAGTGTTTCAAAGTAACTTAACTGTGTCTCAGAACAAAGTACAAGACCATGTATAAGAAAACAAAAATATCCAGCACCCAAGAAGATACAACTCACAGTGTCCAGCACTCAGTCAAAAATTTCCTGGCATGCAAACAAGCAGGACAGTAGGTCCCAGAATGAGGGGAAAACCCAACCCATTGAAACTGATCCACAATTGACAGAGATCAGTAAAGATATAGAGGATTGAAACAACACTATCAACTAGCTTAATCTAATTGACATTTATAGAACTCCCCACCCACAACAGCAGATACTGTTCTTCTCAAGTCCACATGTAACATTGACCGAGATAGACTATATCTAGGGCCACAAAACAAACCTTAACAAATTCAAAAGAACAGAAATTATACAAAGTATGTTCTCTGACTTCGATGGAATTAAACTAGAAATCAATAACAGAAAGACATCCAGGAAATCCTCAAATATCTGAAAATTAAGCAAAATACTTCTAAATACCACATGAATCAAAAGTCTTAAGGAAAATTAAAAATTATTTTGAACTGAATGACAATGAAAATACAACATACCGAATTTGGTAGAATGCAGATAAGGCAGTGCTCAGAGGGAAATTTTTAGCACTGAATGTATATATTAGAATAGAAGAAAGCTCTAAAAACAACCTTTAGAAGTAGGAAGAAGAACAAATTAAACCTAAAGTAAAGAGAAGGAAGGAAATAATAAAAATTGATGCATAAGTCAATGAAATTGAAAGCAGGTAATTAATAGAGAGAATGAATGAAAACAAAACCTGGTTCTTGGAAAAGATAAATAATATTGGTAATTTTCTAGTGAGAGAGGGAGAGAGAGAGAGAAAGAAAGAGAGAGTACTAATTACCAATATCAAGAGTATTGAGCCTACAGACATTATAATAAGGAGATACTTTGAATAACTATGCACATAAATTTATTAGATGGAATGGGCCAATTCCTTGAAAGACACAGACTACCAAAACTTACTCAAGAAGAAATAGATAGCTTGAATAACCCTACATCTATAACAGAAACATCAATGTAATTCACCATATTAACAAATTAAAAAACGATCATTTCAATAGCAATGAGCAATCGGAAATTTAAATTTAAATATCCTATCTACAACAGCATAACATATGAAATAGGGATAAATCTGACAAAAGATTTGTATAAATCTGACAGTGGAATACTACTCAGCAATAAAAAGGAATGAACTCTTGATACATTATCAACATGGCTAAATCACCAAATAATTATGCCGAGTGGAAGGAGTAGACAAAAATGCACACATACTCCGTGACTTCATGTATATTAAATTCTAGGAAATGCACACTAATCTATAAGAACAGAGAGCAAATGGGTACTTGCTTGAGGCTATGGAGCAAGAGGGATGGATTACAAAGGGGCATGTAGAAACTATCGGAGGTGACGGATATGTTCATTATCTTGACTGTGGTGATGGTTTCATGGGTGTGTACATATGTCAAAACTTATCTAATTTTACACTTTCAACATGTTCAGTTTACTGCATTTCAGTTATACCTCAATAAAACTCTTGGAAAAAAGAATAAAAGCACCATAGCCTCTCCACTCCAAATTCGCTTCCTAGATGAAACACTGCAAATAACAACAATAATAATAACCACGAGCTCTCTCTCTTGTGTCTGCTGTGACAAGCATATTGGGTACATTAGCTCAATCAATCCTCTATGAACCTCATGAGGTAGATGCTGTTATTTCCATTGAAAGATGGGCAAACTGAGGTTCAGAGACATGGAGCGACCCACCCAAGGCCACCCCATTAATAACTCACGGCAGAGATTTCAGTCCACGCCTGTGTGATTCCAAAGCTCACGCTCTTTATAATATGCTATGCATTTTTACGTATATCCCAAATTATCCTTTTTTTACAAAAACGGAATCATTCGATACACTCTTTTTTCAGGTGGCTTTTTCATTTGAGAATGTCTTTCCACGTGGACCTGCTCCATTCTTTCACTGGCTGCCTGGTATCCTGTTGCCATAGGCACCATCATTTATTTAGTTAGTTCCCTATAGATGAATATTTAGGTTGTTTTTGGCTTTTCTGCTATTATAACAATGTAGCGATAAGCTTATCCTCCCATTTCCCCTATCCCCTTAAAATGATTTTTTAATTACGCAAGTGCTGCATGCAGACATTCTCACTGGTTTACAGTCAAGAATTGAGAGAAAGGAAGAGTGCCCCTGTTCTATCTTCCTCCATCACCACCTCCATTTTTCAACATCTTCCCCAGAGCATCAGTGTGGCGGGCAATCCTTACAGACCTTCTAACATGCATTTCTGTACACATAAATGGATGCTGAGCTATGCAGATTTGTTTTTAAAAGCATAAAAGGTTTCATACTATGTGTATTGTTTTGTATCTGGCTTTTAATCATTTAAAATCACTGACATCTTTCCAGGTTAGTATATACCAAGCTATCTCATTCTTTTCCATAAGGCATGTGTCCTGTTCATTTGCTTGGATCTCCTCCCTTTTTCCCTCCCTTCCGCTCCCCCTCCCTCCCTTCCTAAATCATTCTCCTGTGGATATTCAGATTGTTTCCCATTTTTCATCGCCATAAAAGTTACTGCAACAAACATCCCTGTGTGTGCCTCCCCGTGTGCACATGGGAGTATTTCTCTAGTATGGATACCTGGATGCTGAATTGCTGGGTTGAAGGGTTTGCCAGGCCGGGTCCTCTCTGAGGCCCCCGGGCCTGGGGAAGATGTGGGTTGCAGGTCCCAGGCGGCTGTTTGTGCAAACAGCCAGCACGAGGGAAGATGGGAGGGGGTAAATTCTCTTTATCCAATAGTTTGCAGCATGTGGCCAAGTTCTTGGGCAGCTCCTGGTGACACAGAGGTCCCGGCCATGCAGCCACCTGGGCAGCATGATTAGAACAGCCCTGCGGGTCACCTGTGGGGCCAGCCCCACACACTATTTGTCTCCCTCCCTCCCCCTGCTTGTACCGACTGGGTTTTGGACCTACGGATCCAGGCTGGCAAGTTATTTGAAGGATTGCTGTCTCCTCTGCTAGTGAGTCCCGGGGATGGGCAGGAGGGGATGTGTAACAATCGTTCAACAAACAACTGTTTCTGAAGCCTCCTCGATGCCAGGTGGATGTGCAGGGCCCTGCCCTCCAGGAGTCGCGTCCAGTGGGGGATTCGCGCTCGCACAGCCACCCAGGTCTGCGATAGTGGCAGGTACAAGATGCTGCGGGACGCATAAGAGGGGCCTCGGACAGAGTCTGACTGGGGTCAGGGGAGGTTCCTGGCAGAGCTGAAGGGGGGCTGAGTCTTAAACGGTGAATAGGAGTTAGCCAGGGAACAGACGTTGAGAGTGTGAGAGTGTGTGGGAGCCAGTGGAATGTTCACTTTATCGTCCCCCCTGCCCCTCTTCTAGTTATGGCACCTCTTTCCCTTTGCGGGAACTTCCCACCAGCAACACGTGATTCTGTGCTCTCTCAATTCCTCAACATCTCCTAACCTGCCCCGGGATGGACATGTGACCCAGGCTTGGCCAATCAGAGTATGGCACTGGGCCCCAGCGATTGGTTCAGAGATGGGCCAATCAGAGCCCTCCCTGGGGCTTTCTCGGGGAGCTAATGGGAGAAACTCTTGTTGTGGGGATCGTGGAGCTGTAAGCAGCTGCCTGGGGCCACCTTCCCTGTCCTCAGGGGCAAGCCTGGGTCTGGTGAGAGCAACTGAGACCACTTAGCGAACGAGGCAGAGACAAGCAGAGGTGAAAGATGGGCGGCGACAGAATCCTGGGAGGCACTGGGACTCCA
The DNA here is from genome assembly GCF_041296235.1 of Equus asinus. Classification (NCBI taxonomy): domain Eukaryota; kingdom Metazoa; phylum Chordata; class Mammalia; order Perissodactyla; family Equidae; genus Equus; species Equus asinus. The sequence continues at coordinate 91,869,282 of NC_091794.1, read as the reverse complement.
AAGCCGACAGCTCTTTCCTGTGTTTTGAGAAGTCCGCCCGCACCACTCCCCCCACCACGCCCCCCGCGTCTGTTCCCCAGCCCTGGGGACCTGTCAGGGAAGATGGAGAATGGAGTAACCCTGCCACCACTCCATAGGCGCCAGAAGTAGACTTGAGACTTAGTAGGTCAGAGCGAGACCTTTCATTACCCCACACAGCAAACGGCAGGACCGTCAGCATCACTGTGCTGGTTTCCTTGCACCAAGTCCCACCGGGCACAGTGATGGACCCTGGCTGATGCTACCCATCCATGGAGCGAACATTGTCACAGGCGCTAAACAAGCCCCTCCCCTTCCCGTAAGGAGCAGCAGCTGCAGAGTGGTGCCTGCTGACAGGTACCACAGTCCCTCCTCGGCATGCAGGGAGACCCTGTTTGGAGCCCACTGTGTTACGGTGGCAGGATTGCTGTGCCCAACCCAGTGATGGATCCTAGTAGTGCTGCTGGCCACCTGGGCTGCTCAGGCCTGATGGGCCACGTTGCTCTATCCAGTCTCATGTGAGTGTGGCATCCACATGGGTTTATAAATGTCCCATTGGGCTGCAGCAGGGGCTTTGCAGAGCTGACAGCTCCACAGAAGGGTGCCTTTAATATACCGGTCGACCATCACCTATACTTGACCAGATACCTAGACCATTAGCTGCAGCCCGAGGATTGGTGAAAACGTAACATATCTGGTCCTTGTCCAAGGCAAGGGTGATAGCTCTCAGTCTGGGCTTCTGGAGTTGTTAGGTCTGGACAGCTGCCCAGTGGCCACCATCAGTTGATAGTTTGGCTGAGCTGACCTTAAACCAAGCCCAAACACTCTGAGGGACATCCCGGAACCAGACCGGTATCTCCAGGTAGCCAACGGCGGCCCGTGTGGTGAGTGATGGGATGTACAATGGCCCCTAAAGATGTAGTTACGCCCTTTTCATATTGGGGGACACACCTGTGGGTGCAAACTTGCTTCCTTCTTGAATATTCCATTTCCGTGTAACAAGCCAGTACTCCTGCGTCTTTCCAACGCTGTGGTCAGCACCTGAGTGGACCCAACCCACGCTGGGAATGTCTGGGTGCAGGGTTACCCCGAGGTCCGGCGTACGGTGTTTAGCATCTACAAGCGCGGGAAGCTGTTTCTCAAATGGCGCTGGGTCAGGGAGGCGGGGCACCGGCAGGCGGGGACTCCCTCCCTTTCCGGAAGCTCCGCTCAGCAGCGATGCCTGAGTTAACAAGGTCCTGGGGTTTGCGGTCCCAAGGGTAGGGCTGCTGAGACTTCTGCTGTGCTGCCTCTGGCACCACCTTCTGAGCAGGTCCCCAGATACTTTCACAGGTTTTCTGGTCAATTTACACATAAGGCCCCGCGGAGTCCCTAATGAGGCCATGCTGTCTCCAGGGCTTGCGCGCTCCGCCTCGCTGCCGCGCTTCCTCTCTGGTGGCTGGGGTGGGGGTAGCGGGCTGGGGCCGGGAACTTCTCGCTTCCCGTCTCTGGGATGGATCTTTGAGCCACAGCCTGCGTTGCGCCCAGAATTTGACTGGGGTAACTGGTCCCCGTAATCAAGCCTAACTCCCTTTATACAGATAAGAAACCCGAGGCTCAGAGAGATCAGTAACTTGCCTAAGGTTGCACAGCAAGTGAGTGGCAGGGCCAGGAGTTGGACCCAGGTCTGTGATATTCCAGAGTCCAGGCCTTTCCCCTGTCCTGCGTGGCTGTTGGTCTTTCTCCACTAGAGGATCCCAGCCTGTCTCAGGCCTATCTGTGTGCTCAGTTTTGCTCTGTTTGTGGCCCAGTGCCCGTGACATGCGGGAGTGGGTGGCTGCTGGGCCCTGGCTCTGTGCTTGCACTTCCCGCAGCTGCTGTTTATCCATCAATACGGTCTGGGAAGGCCCAGGAGGCTGGTCCTGGACCACACAGGGCCACAGGGCCGATGCCAACTCTGGAATTCAGACCCTCCCCTAGGCCCTTGGGATGCAGGAGTGGATGCTACAGTCTCTCCCTAAACCCTCTTCCTTCTCGCTGCCCCCCCCGCCTGCCCCAGGCCGGCCCTGTCGGTGCTCAGCTGCACCTGCCCTCCCCTATCCAGCACCTCCAGGCTCTCCCGGACCCCCTTGTGGAACTGACCCCGTTTCCATCCTCAACCATGTGGTTTGGATGGGATTGGCCCTGCTCACAGCTCCGGGGTGGGCCCTAACTGGCCTGAGCCATTAGCCACCGGCCACAGTTACTGACTTGGGAACATAATCAAATCAGAACCAATGAGATATGGACAAGTTTGCTCCAGTTTCAGGGAAACAAAAAGGTTTTCTCATTCAGCTACCCAAAGAGACTCTCTCTTCCCACCCCAAATGGTGTGATGTAGGGAGATGAGACCTGGAGAATGGGGGTCATTGGAGGTGGGGGGCTGGTAGGGGCGTGGGACTGGAGAGGGAAGGAGGGAGGGGTGCTTCCATGAGGAGCCTGAGGATGAAACTGGTGTCACAGAAGGAGGAGCGGGAAGGTGGAGAGAGCCTGGGTCTCTGTTGACATCATTTGAGCCACTGGGTCAAGCCATACCTGAAGCCAATTTTATGAGTCTGGTCCTCAGTAGGAAACAAAATTGGGCAATTTGAGGAGAGTTTAATAAATGGACAATTTACAGGAGTGAGGGCAGCGTGGAGGGACACCACAGCACCCCAGGGCACGTAAGAGGGGGCCATTGCTACTCTTGGGCCTGAAAAGGGGTGGGGGGAGTAAGCAGTTATCAGAACCTGAGGACAGCGGGCTGTGCGGAGAGGGCTGCCCTACAGAAGCTGTGTGCATGGGTCACATGCAGGCACAGAGGCAATAAGTACCTTGGCCACACTCTGCTCTCTCCCTTCAGTCTCTCTGTGGTCCTCCCCACTGGTGGAACATCTAGAAGCCAGAGGAACAGTAATCCACAGGTCACACTCTCTGAGCCTTAGTTTCCTCATTCATCACCTGTCAGTTTCCACCCTATCCCCATGACCTTGACCCTGCACTTAGCGAGTTGTGCTGGGAACATCCTGACCCACCTCTGCCTCTAGTCTGCTGTGTATCCTTGGGCAGGTCTCTTCTCCTCTCTGGGCCTCAGGTTCCGTATCTATAAACGAAGGGGTTTATATTCAGCGGCACCCTCCCTCCTCCCCACTCTCTGGCTTTTCTGTGACTGACTCTCAGCTCAACAGACAGACAACCTCATGGCTGTGTCTCGCCCTGCGGAGGGGAGGTGACTGTGCGAGCCGCTTGGCGGCATTGAGAAGCCTGGCACGTCCGCCGTTTGTGTTTAATTACTTTGGCAACTGTTTACTGCCTCCTCGATTTCCTGAGCAAACAGCCCGTTATTTGGAGTAATTTACTGGCAGTGGCTTTGGTTGTGAAGAGTGGAAGCTTTGAGACGCGCCCCCACTCCAGCCACCACACCCTGGACGCACTCCCACAGCTGGGTCCTCTGAGAGGGGCTGCGGGGCACCAGGGGCAGAGGGCCAGCCTTTCCTGGTGTCCTGGGGCTCAGGGATCTTTTGCCGGGACCCTGGGACCCTGCAGCCCCTCCAACCTTTGCAAGGTCTGCTAAGTCTGCAGCCTGAGGCTCTGCTGCCTAGTGGTTAGAGCAGAGGCTTCAGAGCCCAAAGAACCTGGGTTCAGGTCCCAGCTCTGCTCCTTCATTACGGTCTGATCTGGGCAAGTTCCTCTGCTCTCTGAGCCTCAGTTTCCTCATCTGTGAAAGGGGCATTGCAGCTTCCTCAGTTCTTCTTCCTCCTCAAGGCATCTGCCCCCGTCCCTTTACACATGGCGATAGTGGGGGCTCCTGTGGTCTTACTTGACCTTGTCCCCGCCCCTGGCCACTGTGCTTTCGTCTCATTTGGTACCTGACCAAAGTGGGGTGGATCCTGTCCCCCAGCTCGCAGACCTTCGGGATTGAGGTGAGACTGGTATGAACCCCCATTCCACCTGCTCTCGGTGCAGGTTCCCAGGAGAGGGCCGTGACGGTCTACCTCGCCCACCGTGGGCCGCTTCCAGGGGAGCCTCAGGCACTCCTTCTTAACTGCCCTGGCCTCACACCGCCGCCAGCCCTTCTTTTTCATCCCCTCCCTCCTCCTGAGATGCCCCTGGGAACTGGACCCCACCCACCTCTATTATGTAGACCGGTTCAGCACCCTCAGCCTGACAGCCAACCCCCTGGGCCCCCTGCCACCCACTCCTCACCAGGGGCTCAGCAGCGCCGTCTCTGCGCATGTACATGACCCACCCACGCAGAAGGCCGTGGGGCCAGGGCTAGAAAGCAAATAGTGGACAGAACTCCAGGGAGGGAAGTGTCTGACCCCTGCTCCCTGACCCTGGGGGCAGGACCGCGGCCACACAGGGGCTGTGGAGAGACCATACACCTGCTTTCTTCTGGGGGTGCAGTGGTGACCGGGCGTGCCCTGTGGGACTGAGTAAGCCCCTTGGGGGTCTTAGGCTCACCTTGAACCTCTCTCTCCACACACAGCACGCAGTGGTCTCCTCCCCTGACTTGCTAAGAGCTTCCTCAGTGGGTGGATTATAACACGGCCATAGTTCCTTGCATCCTGGTGAGCATGCCTTTGCAGTGTGACTTTGTCATTTGTCCCATCAAGAGATGGAATCTCCTTTCCCTCCTCTTGCATCTGGGCAGGTGTGGCTCACTTTTACCCTGGAATGCAGCGGAAGAGATGTTACATGCCTCCTGAGAGGAGGCTGGGGCCCTGTGGCCTGTTTGTGCCCTCCGGGTACGCTGCCCTGAGACCCTGCATAAGGCAGCTGGCCTGGTGTGCTGTGGGGCGAGCTGGCGTGCACAGAGCCGAGGCAGCCTGGCCAGCAGCCGAGTATTGGCCGAGTGAGTGAGGCCAGGCTGGACTTTCCAGGCCAGATGGACTACAGCCCAGGTGGAACCAGCAGAGAAATCACCTCGCCAACCAACTCGGCCTGTGAGAAACAACACATTGCTGTTGTTTCGGGTTTCTAAGGGTTGGGGGGCTCTGTTTCACAGCAAAGGCTAGTTGGAACCCTCAGCGGGGGTGGTCTTTCCCAGGTGAGAACGTTGACTATCTGAGGACTTCACGATGGAGGCTCAGAGTCAAACCACTTTGATATTGTTCGGGAGCCTCTGTTGGGAGGCTCGTTATCTATCTATTTAGTGGTGGGAAATAAACCAGTCTGTGAGTCAGGAATTTGGACAAGGCATGGTGGGGATGGTTTGAGCCCCATTCCACAACATCTGGGCCACGGCTGGAAAGATCTGAATGACTGAGAGGGACCTGAACACTGGATGTTGAAAGCACCTGGAGAAATCTTCACTCACATGTCTGATGGCCGAGCTGGGAGGTGGGGGGTGGGTGTGAAGCCCGGACTCAGCTGCGAATGGGGACCAGAGCTGGCGTCCCTCACCGCGTGGCAGCCTCGGAGTGGTTGACCTCTCAGATGGCAGCTTTAGGATCCAGCCCTGGAAGTCAAACGGCTTCCACTGTACGCCATTGAGCAAAGCAGCCACAAGCCCTCACACGTTCTGGGGGAGGGACAAAGACCCCCGCCTCTCTATAGGAGGAGAACCCAAAGAATTTGTGGTCTTGTTTTAAAATGCCACCGCTGGTGATGCAGAATATGCTGTTGCAGAGGACTGGTCAAGGACGGTCCCCCGATTCTAGGAGCCACATCTGGATCTGACCCAAACAAATCGGTCTACTCACTCAGCAAACACACGTGGCTTGTTCTCTTCGATTCTAGAGCCCAAGAAGGCAAGAGGAGACTAGAGGCCTGAACTCACAGGGAACACTCACCCTGTTTCCGTGAACACAGGACTCTCAATTCTCCGCCCGCTTGTGAAAGTTTTCTTTTCCCCAAGAATAGCAAGAGCAGCTAATGGGGATGGCGCTCCTTGGTTCAGCTGAGGACCAGCACATCCTAAGGAAGGGCCTGGGTTTGTGACTCTGTGTTCCATGCAGTGAGAAAGCCTCGTCTCCTGGACCCAAGGCTGGATGGAGCAGCCAGGCCGTGGTCCCCATCCTCGGCCTGACTCACGGCGGAAGCTGCGGGAGACCCTTGCCCTCTCTGAGCTGACCTTCCCCCCTTTGAAAGAGAGACTCACGGAGGGAACAGGCATCTGAGTAGGAGGAGAGGAAGGTGCCAACCACAGAGCCCCGCCCAGCTGAGGTTTTTCCTCTGTCACCCACTCTCTGTGTCCCGGACTGGGCCTGGCCCTGGTAGGTCCCCGCCGTTGCATCGGACCCTGGATAGAATGTGGGTCTGACTCAGGGATGGCATCTCCTTGGGGCACATCCTGAGGTGGCCCCATCCTGGCGAGAAAAGGCCTGTGGCTTAAGAGCTTCTACTTTTAGGGTCGATGCAGCAACTGGGTTTCCAGTTGATTTCCAGAGGGAGAAGGGGTGGATTTACAGCTCCTATAACAGGCCTGCAGCCTCGCCTCAGATCCGCGCCAGGCAGTAGGCGGGAAGATATTGACGTGACCTCCGACCCCAGGGAGGGAAAGATAATGAGTTTATGATAAATCCGTCTTCCCAGGGTTTGTTGCTGGCCCCTTAGAGATGTGGCTTGATGCAGACACGCAGCTCTCCGAGTGCCACAGGGAAGAGGAACAGGAGGCGTAAACCCTAGGAAACGAGCTTCATTGCCGCCTCCCTCCCAGCTCTCGGAGGAGAACCTGCTCTGCCTTAAGCCCTCCGGCTTTGCAAAGGATTGAGGTCTGCAGAGTTCCCGCAACTTCAGAGCTCAGATAGCTCTGGAGACCTGGGCTGGCTGCCCCGCCTGCCCTCCCGACAGGCCCCAGCTCGGCCCCGTCCCTGCAGCCCCCTCCCCTCGGCTGTGGCCCGTGGGTCCCCCTGCAGCCTCAGGACAGGGAAGGGAGGAGGACACCGCCTTCGCGGGGCTGGGGAACAGACAGGCCTGGGTTGGAATTCTGTGGGATTCTTCCACCTGCTGATGTGGGACCTCGGGCCAGTTCCACATGCACTCTGGGCCTCAGTTTCCTCACCTGTGAAATGGGAGACAAGAGTTCCCTCCGAGGAGGCTGCGGGAGGAGAGGCGGAGTAAAGCGAGCAGCACAGCCCCTGGCACATAGTGGGGGGGGGGGGGAACACGGGCTGGATGTGATGGGTCCCAGTTAAGGAGCTGACCCGGACAGCTGTTGTCTGTGTGATCCTGGACACGTGCCTTGGCCTCTCTGAGCCTCAGGTGGCCCCTCTGTGAAGTGGGAATAGAGCGGTGGGCGTGATTCAAAGGGACAATGCCAGTCACTGCTCAGCACAGTGTGGGGCCTGTGGTCAGTCATCCTGGACGCCTTCACTGGCCCCCTCCTCGTGGGTGGCTGGTGTTGCCTGGGCAGAAGCTACAGGCGAGGCCCTGTGCCGGCTCTGACAGGAGCGAGGGGCTCCTGACCCCCCACCTTGAGTCCACACTGACGAGGCCGGGAGCTGAAGCAGCAGCTGTGCCTGGAGACGAGTCACAGCACCGGGCTGAGCCCTGCCCGGCCACGTCCCCGCCGCGAGGACACAGGAGGCCACATCCCTCTCTGTGCCTCGGTTTCCCCATCTGCAGAGTGGGGAGGATGATGAGGGTCTCAGGCATGATGAGGGGCTTTGCAGGCCAGGCCCTGTTCTAGATGCTTCACGACAGCCCTACGAGGGGGTCAGCGTCAGCCCAGTGTACAGACGAGGACGCGGCTCCAACAGGGGAGTAACTCGCTCCCGGTCAGCCGGGAAGTGGCGGAGGGGGCACTTGAACCCAGGGCTTCGGCTCCAGAGCTCATGCCCCTGCCTGTTCCTCGGGGTTCTGAGGATCCCCTGAGATGGAAGGGGTAAGTGGGCTCTGCAAACTTTGAAGTGCTGTCAAAAAGCCCAACGTGGTCACTCTTTACGGGAGAGGGCATGGGGACGGAACAGCAGTGGCCGTGCTCCGTAAACTGCTAATCTCACGTTCTGCTGAGACCACCTGCTGTTTAGGGGAGACGGGCTGAGGTCAGAGCTGGGGTGACAGCGGGGCCTGGAGCAATCCGGGGAGACTTCCTGGAGGGGGTGGACTATGCACTGAGGGTGGCGAGGCTGGCAGGACTGACCAGCCTCTGGTCCAGAGAGGGTGTTTGGGAGACGGAGCTCAGCGAGCAGCGAGGGCGGGCCAGGCCAAGGGTCCAGCCCCAGGGCTCAGGCCAGGAAGTGGTCACCGTGCCTGGAAGGCGCTCAGACTCGTGCAGGCTCCCATCCCCTCAGTGTGGTCCCCGTCACAGGAGCTAGGTTCTGCCTCTCAGGTTAAGAAGTTGCCGGTTTCCTCACATTTCAGTGTCGTCGTTTTATCAATGCGGGGTCTCCGAGCCTGTAATCGGGGTGAGCTGCGGCTTGCTCCTCCGCATTCGCTCGGTTCGATTGACTTCTCCTTCCGCATCACTCAGCTGGTAGCTCTTCCCGTAACATCCTCTGATTTCTTGATATTTCTTGGCGTCCTTTCTAACCAGAATCCGAGCAGCAGGTGGGCGTTTCTACTTTGGACGCATTTTATTGTAAAAACACCATCAATACCTCATGGGGGATACCAGTGTCCCTCCTCCTGGGTCCTGTCCGGGGATGTCTGTCTACATCTCCTGGGTTCTCATAAGGGACATCTGTATACGTGCTCCTGGGTCCTCAGTGGGGACACATGAGGTGACAGGTGAGATGACACCGAGAAGCCCGGGGCTCCAGCCTGTGGCAGCTGCTCTGCAAACACCAGCCCCTCCTTGTCCTTGAGTGGACGCCCCTTGCTGGGTGTAGAGAGCACGCAGACCACCCCAGCGAGTCAATATTACCCTAAAGAGGGTCTCTCCATTTCCCTCATGTGATGCCATTGTGAGCAAGCATTTATTGAGCACCACTGTATGCCAGGCCCTGTGCTAAGCCCGGGGCCCAGAGAAAGTTCTTCTTAACGTGTACTGGTCACATCCCTCCCCTTCTGACCCCTCAGTAGCTGCTCCTGGACCCCAGGATGAAGTGTAGGCTCCTCCCATGGCCAGTGGCCCCTGCCCCATCTCCCGCCCCCGCTCCGGCTGTGTCTCCCCAAGCCCTGTCCTCCGAAGGGCCTTTGCACATGCAGTTCCCTCCACCTGGGAGGCCTCTTCCTGTCCTCCCTTCACTCAGCTGGACCCTCTGACCTTTGGGTCCCACCCACCTGCAGACTGTTCCCCTCCCCTGGCGTCCTCTCCCCACCCCCTTCTTGTCCCCTTGGTCCCACCCAGCATCATCTGTAATCCTTCTCCTGGGTTCTCACTGGTACCAACTGTGGCCCACATGGGTCTGTGAGCTCCGGGAGGGCAGGGGCTGCATGGGCCCCGCTCCTGGGGGTGTTCCCAGCGCCCGGCTGAGTCCACGCAGACTCCGTGTCCAGGGGCTCTTTGTTGACCGGCGAGTCAGCAGAGAGGACTGGGGGCCCAGAGGCTCTGGGGCGTCTGCACGTTGTTACGGAATGTGCCAGGTCTGCATAAGTCAGAGCCGAGGGGGCGGCTTCCCAGGTACTGGCAGGACCCTCCCAGACCCATGACTGGGGTGGCGTTGGGTGACCCACCCCCCAGAGACCAGCATCCGTGTGGCCTGGGACTGGTGAGCGCCGGCCTCGCCTCCCTCCTCAGTCGTGCGCACCGTCTCCACCTGCTCAGGGACCTGGTCCAGCGGTGGCGTCAGTCGGAGGCCTGGGCTGGGCTGCAGTGACCGGTGGCCGCAGCTTCCCTGACACGAGTGAAGGCGCCTCTCTCTGTGCTGATGTGCTGGGGGCAGGTCATCAGGCTCTGATCGCCGAGGTCGCGCTGGGCTGGTGTGGCTTCCGTGGTCACAGCAGCAAACCATGGGCCGGCCTTCAATGCTCCCTCCTGCAAGTGACAGACACGGCGGCCTCTCATGTCTCCTGGGCCAGAGCAGGTCACAGGCCATGTCTGCCTTCAAAGGGGCGGGAAGGGCAGCCCCATGGTGAGTCAGGAACGAGGCGGGGCCTGTGTCACCCCCTCTGTGGCCCCACGGCGCCTGCCCAGGGCCGAGTGTGGAGCCGGTGAAAGAAGGTGCCCTTCAGTTCAGTTCAGTCCTGCAAATGCCGTGTACCCGCCCTGGGGGAGCCCAAAGATGACAATGACACGGCCCAGGAGGTGGGTCAGACGTGCAGAAGCGTCACCAATCCAGCGATCTGTGGGCAAACCTTTGTGCCTTGTCCTCCCGCCCAGGGCGGTGACTCTGGGGGTCCACACGCCCTGACTCCGCAGCTGGCCCTCCACGAGCGAGCCCTCCGTCCTCACCTCCTCTCTCACCCCTGCTCCCCACGCTGGCCTTCCAGGCAGGACTCAGCTGCTTCCGGGCCCTGAGTCCTCCACGCCCCTCACTCTGGCCTCTGAGCCTTTGCAACTGCTGTTCCCTCTGCCTGGACGCAGCTTTAAGAGGGAGGCCTTGGGGGCCAGGCCTGAAACCCGGCCCTGCCAGTGACCAGATGGTGAGCCCGTTCCTATACCTCTCCTGCCTCGGTTTCCTCATCTGTAAGATGGTATAGTGGCGGCATCTACGTCACACTCACGGGGTGGCTGAGAGGATGTGATGAGTTAATATGAGCAGAGCCCTCGGGACAGGCCCAGCACGTGGTCCATGGACAGTCGGCTCTGCTGCTCAGCAGCCCCTCCCCCATCTGGCGAAGACCTTACCCTGCTCTGGTCTCAGTGGAGATGCCCCCCCGCCCCCTGGGATGGCACCCGGCATCTCTGTGCCCTTAGTGTGCAGCGCAGGGCCCAGCACAGAGACCCAGCTGTCCCCGAGGCCGCCTAAGCCCAAAGCGCCTTCCTGGGGCATTTGCCTCCCAGCAGCATGAAGAGGAGCCAGCGTTGGAGAGAACAAGACGCCCGAGGTGAGTGGGTGCCCTGCCTGCGCCCCACACAACCCAGGGGCCAAGGACCAAGCCTCTCCCGCCCCCAGAGCTGCCCTCCGTGCTGGCCGGGGCTCAGCTGGCCGCACCTGTTTATCCGCGCATTCGGGCCGGTCCTCCTCTTGGTCAGCTGTCGGGAGACCCTGACACAGGCTGTTTCGGGCGCCATCTGGAGCATCCTGACATGGTCTAAAAAATCAGCGTTACACTTCAAGCGATTCCACAGACTCAGGGACGTCTGAGCAGAAACCCTCGCTGCATCTCCAAGGGCCTTGGCCCGTGCTAACCGGGAGCGGGGACAAGGGCTCGCCGGGCCGTCCCCTGGCAATGAGGCGCAGGGCTTGTCCACGGGACCCCGGGCCCTGTCCCATCGGCCCCTGACGATGGCTGGTTTGCAGGTGTCCCTTCAGAGCATGTTTGACCACTTCAGTTCCATAACGTCTCTGCACGGCAGTTAAGAGCTTTGGAGCCCAAACTTGGGTGTAAATCCCTGTTCAGCCGTTTACTAGCTGTGGGATCGGCTGCTGGTGCCTGTCCCGCTGTGGACCAGGCCCTGCGCTGGGCCTGGAGACACATGGGTATGTAGGACAAGGTCCCTGGCCTCACGGTGTGCACAGTCTGGTGGTTGGGGGGGCGCAGAGGAGGGAGGGGTCACTGACCAACCCAGATCAGTCAGGAAAAGCTTCCCAGAATCCAGGGCCACAGTTGGGGTCTGGGGGTTCCCCTGGGCCCTGGGCTGAGTCTTGCTCTTCTCCCACCCGTCATCGCTGCTGTGACCTCAGAGGCCTTTGGGGCCGCTCTGGGAGGATAGCAGAGCCTCCTGACCCTGGCCTGGGCCTTCCCCTGATGCCAGGGGATCGAGACGCTGGGCTGGTGGGCAACTGGCGGGGCCGTGTGGCCAAGGGGACCTGGTGTCAGTGCTGTGGGGCCTCGGTGCCAGCGGCTGCCTTTGTCTCAACTCGGCTTTTATTTCTCTCTCAGTGATTCTGATTTCGGGAGCATTTATTGTCCGTTTTTGTTCTCTCGTCTTCTCTTGTGCCTTTGCTCTGGGTAACCTGGGGCTCGTGGGTAGCTAACCGCGACATGCACATTCCAGTGAAATGCACCAGAATGTAACTGAGTTTCTCTCACATCTGAGCAGTGGATTAATCTCCTGACACATCTCTGTTTCCTCTTATGCTCCCTCTGCTTGCTTTTCTCCGAGTATTTCCTCCCCTCCCCAAATCTCAGGGATTTGAATGGCCCTGTGGCCCCTGCTCATGGGAGGCACACAGATGATCCTGACTTTACAGCCCACACCCTGTGATCCATAGATGATGTCCCCGGGACGAGGAGAGGGAACCGCCAGCATCTGTGTGCGTTTGAGGGGTCTCCACTGGCATTGGTGACAGCTGGGGTCTATGAGTGGGACTGGGAGGGTTTCCTGGGGAGGTGGAGACTGTCTCAGGTCTCCCACACTTGGCGGGTCCTTATCTGTCACTCCGGAAGTGAGGCTGGATGTGCGTGACCGGGACGTTCAGCCACAGCAGCCCTCGTGGGTCCCAGTGGGGGAGGGACCCGCAGGGACGCCCTGGACGCGACCGTGAAGCGTGGGCTCAGCTCAGGAGGAGAGTAAGAGGTGTCAGACAGCGATGGACAGGAAGGGTCCTCCTGCCTCAGCTTACTCACTGTGTGACCCTGGGCGAGTGGCCCAAGCCCCGAGCCTCAGTTTCCCCATCTGTAACATGGGCATAGATCAGTACACAGCATCAGGGCTTGTGGGCAGGATTCAGTGGAACGATGCTTGTGCCTGGTACACAGCGGGTCCTGAATAGACGGAGGCCAGTGAAATCCACTCACTCGTCATCATCCATTCGTTCATCGTCGCCCAGCCCACTCTGTGGGCCTGCTCTGCGCCAGGCCGGGGGCAGCGTTAGGGAGCGAAGAGTCACCCTCCTGCCCCCTCCAGCAGCTCGTGGTCCAGCGTGAGTCTGAAGCAGGCTCTGTCTGAGGGCGTCAGCTGGGTCTCCCAGAACAGAGGAGGGACAAGCAAAGTTGGCACCAAGGGGAGTCAGAGAAGGCCTCCTGGAGGAGGTGACACCTGAGCTAAGCCTTGAAGGGGACTCGAGTTTCAGAAAGAAGGGGATGGGGAAGGGCATCCAGGAGAGAGGACAGCAGGCAAAGGCCGGGAAGCATGAAGAGTGTGGGGGTGGAGACCAGGGGTGGTGTGTGGGGCCTGAAGCCCAGGGCCTGTGTGGACACATGGAGGGAGGCGAGGCAGGGAAGGCAGGTTCATTGGGCCAGTGCTGGGGAGCCATGGTTGGCTGGGGAGCAGGGAGGAACGTGGTCGGAGGGGTGGGTCCCTCCAAAGACAGCAGGCTTGAGGGGGAGACCATTGTTCCTCTGGGAGACACAGTGTCCCTCCTGTTGCTCCCGCCCTGGGCCTCCACGTGGGGCTTCACAGAGCGACTCATCCTCTGTCCCCTGATGAGGCCTCGGGGGGCTCCTAGCTAGAGATGATGTCCCTGAGTCCCAGCAGGGCTCCGAGCCCCCATCCTTCCTCCTGTCGTCGTGTGTCCCTGTTCTCTGATTCTCAGGCCCCATCCTTGAACAGAGCACCCCATCACACTCCTCCCTCGTCCCTTCTCCCACCGCATCTGTGGAGCAGCTGCTGTGAGCTGGTGCCGTCCTGGGGCCGCAGCAGGGACAGAGCAGACAAAACTCTCTGGCTGGAACTCACAGCCCAGTGGGGACACAGACATTCCCCAAACAACCGGGGATGGCCCTGTGACCAGTGTGCCGAGGACGAGGTTCCCAGCGCTCGGGAGCCTCTGCCAGGGTTTGACCTTGTCAGGAAGGTCAAAGAGGGCTTCCCTGAGGGGGGGACACTTGCACAGAGATCTGAGGGGTGAGGTGGGGAAACTCTGGGGAGATGGGGGGGAGGTGTGCTCCAGGCTGTGGGAACAATGTGTGCAAAGGTCCTGTGTGGGAGGAAGAGTGGTGAATCCAAGGCCTGAATGGTGGTCCCGGAGGTCGAGTTGGAGATGCCAGGTGAGGTTGGAGGGGAGGCACTGGGCCAGGCCCCACTGGACCAGGCTGGCCATGGGGAGCAGTTCTGCTTTCATCCTGAGAGCAGTGGACGCTCCTGAAGCTGGGGAGGCGTGAGCAGATCTCTGTAGTGAGTCGCTCTTTGTGGCCTCTGGTCAGGAGAGGACAGAGGAGCAGGAGGCTGGGAGGAGGCTGCGGGCAGGTCCAGGCGGGAGGTGCTGGGGCAGGAAAAGGCCCTGGAGTCGAGGAGAGGACAGATTGCAGGGACTCTGGGAGATGACACTGGGGGTGGATCGATGTGGGGTGCAGGGAGGGAGTGGGAGGGGTCCAGGGTGCCCCCAGGGCTCCTGTGGAGGGTGAAGCCTCCAGAGCAGTCAGGACCCGGGAGCCAGGTTTGGGGGAAGGTCGCGGTCACAGAGGACGTGTCTCTGGTCTTTCCCTTCCTCTCCTTCCAGGCGTAAGAGGCTTCTTCTTGCCATTTTGTCCAGTGCCTTCTCCATCCCTCCCTAAACAGCGTTCTCCCATTACCCCTCCCAACACAAGTATGTGTTGCCCACTGATCACGCCTTTTAAAGGCCCAGAGAGGGAGTTTGATTTCTCAAGGCCACACAGCGAGATGGATGGGGCTCCCAGAGCAAGCGTCTTCCGACAGGGTTGCGTTGCCTGGACATAACTGCTGAGCGGCAGAGGCCGCTGCTCCCCTGGGCTCTACCTGGATGGCCACAGGCCAACAGCCACACGATCTCCTGAATCTGTAAAGGGCCAACTGCGTTTACAGTATAATTTTTTTATATGGTTTTTTTTTAGATGCTTCAAAGAGAAGATGATAAATGGGCCTTTTCCATTGTTTTTTTCTTTAATATTTGCTGTTTTATGTTCTCTAACACACAGACTCCCGTCTCTGGCCCCAGCCGGAGGGCCTGGGAACCCGGTCCTGCAGGCTCCTCTCTGCATGTGGCCCTGGGCTGCCTGCGCCCTGCAGGGCTGGGGTCTGGAGCCATAGCCGCTCAGGGCTCCCAGCCTCATCCTCTCCGGGCAGCCCTGCCGTTCTCGCCGCCCAGTCCAGGGGTGGTGAGCTCCCTGTCGCTGGCGGGCTCCCCAGAGACCGGGGCAACCCTTGGAGGGAGCTGAGGTGTCAAACGCTGGATGGGGCGGGACCTGGACTCATCTCTTCACGTCTCTCCCACCCCTCCCGTCATTCCACCCAATGACACAAAGAGGAGACAGAGGAAGGAGGGGTAAGAAGGGGAACCAGCAGTTACCATGGGGGGAGGGGCTGTGGGAGGGGAGGCGGTGCTGAGCTTGGTACCTCAGGGTCTGATTCCTCCCTCCATCTCCCATTCCTCCCTCAATCTCATCCCATGGGATCGTTGGGCTGAGTTTTCCCATTTCACTGATGAGGACACTGAGGCTCAGAGAGGCTAAGCAAGAAAGCAGCGAAGCCCGGGTTTGAACTCGGGTCCCCCTGACTGTTTCCCAGAGGCGCCACCTGTTTCCAAGAGAAGAAAGGCTGCTCTGAAGTGAGCGCTCACCTGAGCCAGGCTCTGAGCTGAGCTCTCCGCACGCGGAGTCTTATTTAACCCACAGGAGGCTACATCCGGACACACGGGGAGATGCGCAGACTGATAGGAGGGGGCGGGGCGGCAGGAGGGGCGGGGAGGGAGGAGGGGGCGGGGCTGCAGGGGGTGGGCAGGCAGGTAGTGGGTGGGCCCGGTGGTCCGAGGACGTGGCCGACTGGTAATTGACAAGGGGAGAGGGCCCCTCAGGTCTCTCCGAGGGGAAGGAGCCGTTCAAGAGCATGATCTTAGAGGAGGCATTAAAATTGATCTTGGTGCAGCTCATACAAATCTATGTGTCAGGCCCGTAAATCACCGGTTTAATGGGCCTGGAGTTGCGATGGGGGAGGCGGGAGTGGGTCTGGGCCCACTTGGAACCACCAGCTGCCAGGGTGATGCTGAACGTGCGTATATCACGGGGGTGGTTGATCCGGGCAGCAGGGCTGGGGAGTGGGTGTCGCCGCCCAGCTCCGAATCCACCCGCTGGCACAGAGACGGGTGGCGGTGGGGGGCACGGGCTGCAGGCCCTGGGGAGGCTCGGACCTGGAGGCAGGAGAGGCCGCAGAGCCTGTTACTGTCCAGGGCCCTCCTTTGCCGGCTTCCCCGGGGCAACCCCGAGGGCAGAGGAGAGAGGTCCCTGCCCGCCTGCTGACTCCCTGGGCCAGCAGGACCTTGTGCAGACACCACGAGCAGGAGACGCCGGTGGGAAGATCACCCTCGGTTTTGTCAAACATCCGACTGTGGATGAAACACAATTCTGCCAGGCGGCTAGCAGAGCTCTCGCGGCGGAGCGTGTTTTGTTTCATTCTTTGATCTAGTCTGCTCACAAAACAAATTCCGCCAAACCCCTGAAGCCAACTGTCAAATTAAAACATTTTTGGGGAGACAAATCTCTTACTCTGATGGCAAAAGTCATTCGAAGTGATCCTTTAATCCCGTCCCCCTGCGGGACCCGAAGCTGCGTTTGGAAGCCTGTTCTCCCTGACCATTTTCCAGCTCCTCCCGCCCCTCCTCGCCTCAGCCCGGCCTCTGTCTCACCAAACACCGCGACGAAGACTGGCCACTGGCGTCAGGAGGACCATTTGGTTTCTAAGAGCAAATTTTAGGGGAAAATGGCCGAGGAGAAAGCCTTGTCTCTGTGTCTGTTTGGGGGAGAGGTGCCTGCTGTCAGAGGCTCCAGCAGCCCAGGGGGACGATTGTGGGGGCAGGAGAGGGAGCCTGGGAGGCGCATTTACAGAGCTGAGGCTGTGTGAGCAGGAGAGGGGGCGGCCGGGGGGCACACACGTGTCTGGGACCACGGCAGAGCCTCCTGGGGCCTGTTCCTGCTGCGGTGGGGCGGCCGGGGGGCACACGCGTGTCTGGGACCGCGGCAGAGCCTCCTGGGGCCTGTTCCTGCTGCGGTGGGGCGGCCGCTTCTCTGCTCCCTGCCCTCCACTCTGCTCCCTCTTCCACCCCCTCTCTGTCCACCTTCCAGATATTTTTTTATTGAAGTATAATTGACATACAATATTTTAGTTTCAGGGGTACAACACAATGATTTGATATTTTTACATATTAAAAAATGATCATCACGCTGTCTAGTTACCATCTGTCACCATACAATGTTATTACAACGTTATTGACTATATTTTCTATACTGTACATTACATCTCTGTGGCTTGTTTCTTTTGTCATTGGAAGTTTGTGCCTCTTAATTCCCTTCACCTGTTCCGCCCTTCTCCCCACCGCAGCCCCCCCTCTGGCGACCACCAATCTGTTCTCTGTATCTTTGAGTCTATTTCTGTTTTCTTTGTTCATTTGTTTTGTGTTGTTAGCTTCCACAAATAAATAAAATCATACAGTATTTGTCTTTTCTGTCTGACTTATTTTACTTAGTATAATACCCTCTAGGTCCATCCATGTTGTTGCAAATGGCAAGATTTCATTCTTTTTTTGGCTGAGTAGTATTCCATTGTATGTATATAACACATCTTCCTTACCCGTTCATCTATTGACGGGCACTTAGGTTGCTTCCATGTCTTGGCTACTGTGAATAATGCTGCAATGAACATTGGGATGTGTATACCTTTTCAAATTAGTGTTTTTGTTTTCTTTGGATAAATACCCAGAGGTAGAATGGCTGGATTGTATGGTCTTTCTACTTTTAGTTTTTTCAGGGACCTCCGTACTGTTTTCCACAGTGGCTGCACTAATTTACAATCCTACCAACAGTGCACAAGGGGTCCCCTTTTCTCCACATCCTCGCCAACCCTTATTCTCGCCTGTCTTCTTGATAACAGCCATTCTGACAGGCGTGAGGTGACATCTCATTGTGGTTTTGATTTGCGTTTCCCTGATGATTAGTGATGCTGAGCATCTTTTCTCGTGCCTGTGGGCCATCTGTATGTCTTTTTTTTTTTAAAAACGTCTATTCAGGTCCTCTGCCCACTTTTTAATCATATTGGTTATTTTTGATATTGAGTTGTATGAGTTCTTTATATATTTTGGACATCTATCCCTTGTTGGATATATCACTTGTAAATATCTTCTCCCATTCAATAGGTTGCCTTTTTGTTTTGTTGGTGGGTTCCTTCGCTGTGAAAAAGCTTTTTAGTTTGTTGTAGTTCCATTTGTTTATTTCTGCTTTTGTTGCCCTTGCCTGAGGAGACAGATGCACCTTCCACATCTTCATCCTACATTTGGGCCCAGCACTTTACAGTTTGCAGAGCATTTTCGCATCCATTGTTCTCCTCCATTCATTCATTTGTGCATTTGCTCCTGTCTGCCCCTGTTACTCAGCTTGTGGGATCGGGTTGGCCGTGTGCAGGCCCGTTAGCCCTGGGCCGGGGGCGTACAGAAATGAGCAAGACACAACTTCGGCCCTCAAAGAGAGTCCAAGGGTTAGTGAGGGAGACGGAGCTGTAAACAAATAGCTGGGTACTTGGTGCCTACTGGGGTGCTGCCATCAGTTCAGACATTTTGAGCAGCAAGTAATAAAAACTCAACTGCAGTGGCTCGAGCAAATGAGACATGAAGTCATCTCACCTAACCAGATGTCTGGTGGGCGTCTGGGGTTGGTCAAGCTCAGAGATGTCAACAAAGACCGAGGCACTTTCTCTCTTTGTTCTTTACCGTCCTGGACTGTGTTGGTCCCGGGTCTGACCTGGGAGACGGAGGTGTAGACAAATAGCCATGACCCTGTGTGTTGAGGGTCAGGAGAGACATGAGCTGGGCACACAGTAGGTGTTCCATCAGTTAGGAAGTGTTGGGTATCAAGTAACAGAAAATCCAACAACAGTGGCTCAAGCAACCAAGATGTGCAATGATCGTGAACAAAAAGGTGTCTGGAGGGAACTAGTTCTGTTCTTGATCAGATGTTCACTGATGCCAACAAAGACCCAGGGTCTTCCCTCTTTCCAATTTATCATCCTCTGCCATACTGGCCTTCTTTTTTCTTAACTTATTGCCTCAAGGTTGCAAGATGGCTGCCACAGCTCCAAATGTCATGTCTCACACTACAGCATTCAAGTCAAGAAGAAGCCAGTGTAGTGAGGCAGAAAAAATATTTCCTGAGGGCGGCCTGGTGGTGTAGGGGTTAAGTTCATGTGCTCCGCTTTGGCAGCCTAGGGTTCACAGGTTTGGATCCCAGGTGCAGACTTACACACCATTTGTCAAGCCATGCTGTGGTGGTGACCCACATACAAACTAGAGGGAGACTGGCACAGAGGTTAGCTCAGGGCAAATCTTCCTCAAGCAAAAAAAAAAAAAAAATTCCTGAAAGCACACGCTCCACGGCCAGACGCAGGTCACGCACCCACCCCTAAAACAGTCCCTAGAGAAGGGGGGAGTTGCCAGGCTTGGCTTCCTCGGGGCTGGGAAGGCCCCCAGGCCCGAGCCTGTTGCTGCAGAACAAGCCCAGGTCCTGCAAGTGAACGGAGGAGGGGCGGCTGCTGGGTGGGCAGCCACGTGTGTCCCCCACCTTCTCGTCGGCGCTTGTGACTGAGAGTCCGGGCGTGTGGGGTCTGGGGTGGTGGCCGAGCCCGGGCCCTGGGGAGGAAGCCCTGCCCTGAGCCTCTGCCCCATGGGCCGTGTGACCCGGGAGGTGCTTGACTGCCCGCAGCACAGCCTCCTCCCCGTGGGGTGGGGCCCGTCACAGCACCTGCCGTGTAGGGCAGGTGTGAGGTGACATGGGGTTGAGCGTGTGGGCGCTGGGTGCGAGGGCGCGTGGACGGCTGCTGGCTGTTGCAGCGATGAGCCCGTGTGTCAAGGGCCCGCGGTGCCTGCTCTGAGCAGTCCTGCGGTGACAGCGGCAGGAAGACCAGCTCCCACACGGGGACATCCCTTGCGTATGGGCGCCTTCCCTGCGCTTGCTCACTGCACCCACGACCGCCCAGGACGGGGAGCTGTGTTCACCCCATTTACAGCTGAGGAAACTGAGGCTCAGGGAGGCGACCCCAGGTCGGTGAGGGTGGACGGGCTCCAGGACCTCAGGTTCCAGCCACTGTCCTGTGACCCACCGCAGGGCTGGGTGCAGCAGGCCGGGGCAGGTGCTCAGGTGACCCCTCCCCTCTGCTGACTGTCACCCAGGTGCATGCTGGCGGCTGAGGCTGACCTCTCTCCTGACCCTGCTCTCTGTCCCTCCCAGGGCTCCAGGGCCCCGGAACCTGCCTGTGACATGGGGAGATTTGCCATCCTCTGGGCTGCCCTTCCTCCCCAGGACGATGAGTGGACACACTGCATCATCAGGGGTGGGGACACACGATCGTCAGGCTGGTGTTACTGCATCTCAGTCATAAATTGGCAACTTGCATTCTTGGGGAAACAATATACGTTTATGCAGAACATACGCCTATGCTAATGATGGGTAATTACACTCCATATTTATAGATTTATCAAATATGCAAAACCACTTCTGACAATTACACACCTCCAGGCACATCACATTAATAACTGCACGCAAGGCTCCTGGCCAGCACCGCAGTAGCTGGGGCGCCAAGTGTGAGACGAAACGGGCAGCCCAGCCCTGCTGGGGGGCCTCGGCCATCACCCTGCTGGCCCCGACTCAGACCTGTGCCCATCCCCGCTCTTCCAGCCTTCCTGGTCCTCCCGGCTGCCCAGAGAGACAGAGCTTGTCGGGGGTGGACCTGGGAGACATCCTGGAGTCTACTTCCCCCTTTTACAGATGGGGAAACTGAGGCCCATTCACCCATTCACTCTCCCCCAGCAGCTGACTGCCTGCTCTGTGCCAGGCTCTGTTCCAGGCACAGGGAGTCAGCTGGTGCTTCTGGAGGGAGAGACGGACGACAAGCCAGGTGGTGATGAGCGCTGTGAAGAGGCCTAGAGCGGGCGGGGAGAGCAGTGGAGGGGGCGAGTGGGAAGCAGGTGACATTCAGAACTGAGGAAAGTGAGGGCGGAGCCGTGCTGGCCCCTGGGGATCATATGTGCAAAGGCTTGTGGGCGGGGGACAGAGCCTACCCAGGGAGGATGGCCCTTC
Source organism: Equus asinus (assembly GCF_041296235.1). Classification (NCBI taxonomy): domain Eukaryota; kingdom Metazoa; phylum Chordata; class Mammalia; order Perissodactyla; family Equidae; genus Equus; species Equus asinus. Next base: position 91,848,318 of record NC_091794.1, on the reverse strand, counting down.
ACCCACTCTTGGCGTCAGCAACTACTTATGTCTCTGTCACACGTGGGGCCTCCACACTGAGGGGGAGGGGAGCAGAGAGGAGTGAGGGCGGGTCTTTGTCCTCAGGGCCTCCTTGGGGACACAGGGGTTAGATAAGTGAGGACAGTCCGTGGTGGTCAGGGCGCCGAGGCAGGATGTCCCAGGAGCTGAGAGACGCGGGCAGCACAGGGTGGACCCCACAGGCCTGGGTTCAGTTCTCTCACTGACACCTCCTTCTTCAGCTCCCCGAGCCTCTGTTTCCCGATCTGTACAATGGGTGGGTGGGGGTGTGTGGGCATCAGGCTTGTTTTAAAGCAGTTGATCCTAATGGTAGCCTGAGACGAGACCCCTGGTCTGGGTGATCTTGGCGGGGTCCTTCCAGCCCTGAGCAGATAGAAAGATACATATTTGGGTGGACAGAAGGAGAAAGACCTGAATCCTGATCTCTTCTGAAGCCCCTTCCCTTAGCCCCCCACCCGTCTTGAGCTGCCCCTCTCTGGCAGTGCTGCCCGTGTCACCCGGGCACCTGCAGGGAGCCCACCCAGGCCCAGGGCTCCTTTGCTGTTTGGGTTCCAGGCTCCCCCCTCCCTTCCCTGCTGGGAGCCTCCTGCTCTCGCCCCTCCCTGCTCTCAGGGCAGCACCTGAATGCCGATCCCTGGGGGCCTCTCCCGGAGGGTGTTGTTATATTCTGATTCCAAACTCTGACGGAGGAGGCTCGGTCTCTGTTAAGGATCCTGAGCCCCAGGCTTGGTGGAGGGAGGCAGTGTGGTCCAGTGGTTAGACCACGGTTGCCTGACCCTGGTTTTCAGTCTGGATTCTGCCACCTCTTTGCTGCCTCTGCCCTGGCCCTGCTCCTGTCACTCTCCCTGCAGCAGCCAGGTGACCCTGTGAGACTCAGGGCGGAGCTGTCCCTGCTCTGCTCCATGTTCCAAGGCCCCCACCTCACTTGGGCCCAATTCACACTGACAGACAGTGGCCCTGGTCCCTGTAGTTTCCCCCCATCACATCTTAGCACAAGGCTCCCAGAGGGGGCTTTAAAAACACATCCTTCATTCACTCTGGTGATATCTCGTGGCGCCTAGGATACAGACTCGCATTCCTGGTGCAGCCTCCCAGGCCCAGCACTGCCCACCTTGACCCCCCGATTCAAGATGCTCCAGTCACACTGCTCTTTCTTCTGCCGCTCAAACCTCTGAGCCTTTGCACATGTTGTTCCCTCTGCCTGGAGCATCTTCCAGGGCATCTCATGAGGAGGCAAGAGGCCCCTGAGGGGCAAGGGAGGGGATCTCAGGGACAGGAGGAGTGCGCCAGTGCGGGACTAACCCCACATGTGCCGACAACGTGAAGAGGGCCTGCCAGCTCTGCTCACAGCGGCCTGAATGATCCGGACAGAACCAGAAGCCACAGGCCTCAGCAGATGAGGCCCCGGTGTGCGCTGGTTAGAGGCTGGGGTGAGTACTGTCACTCTCCCTCCTCACAGCAGGGCCTCTGGAGCCACCAGGCACATCGCTCATGAAGCTCTGTTGGCTGAGGAAGGAGCGCCTCTGCCCTGGGGTCGGGAAAGTCATTGCCCCATGCACTGGCCATGACGTCGGCGGGCTGGACTCTGAGAACCCACTGTAGCGGGAGTGGGGGGCAGGGGGCAGTGACCAGGGTGCTGTCTGTCTTACTGACTCTTCAGGAAACAGGTCGGTGAGGGGCCTGGTACAATGCAGATGTTATCCAGGTTACCTGTTACCTGAACCACCCTCATCCAGGTGGGAGGAGGCAGCGAGCCTTTCCGTCCTGCTCAGGCCTCTTGTCACTCATGTGCCCCACTGCTCGCTTGCAGCACCTCAGGGACATGTGGAAAGAGCCAGGCACTTCCCAGGGGCAGAGGAAAGGGTTGGTACCAAATTCCCAGATGCCCATCGGATTGAGATGCAGGTTGTGAAAGTTATGTGTGTGAAAATGCTAGAATGGAAATAAAAATGAAAGCAAGAAAGGCCGTCTGCCCCCGTCCTGAGAGAGACCGTGGGAAGGGCCAGTGTCAGGAGCTGAGAGCAGAGCAGGGGTGCGGGCGGTGGAGGGCCAGAGGTGGGCAGTCTCTTTGACCTCGTCTCTCCCACCTGATGGCCCAGCCCCGCATCTCTGCTCCCAGCCGAATGGAAGATTCTTCTGCACACGTCTGGTTTTGCAGTGAACTGTCTGAGTTTTCTGGTGGTGTCGTGGGGGCTGAGGGAGGAGAAAAATTCCCATCACGGGAGACGGTGAGGTTGCTCTGTTAGTACATGAATGGAAGTAAACCTTAGTTAAGAAATAATTTGCTTAAATGACTCGCTCCTACCATCTCCTGGTAATCACCCTTACGCTCCCTGGCCGCCCATCTTCTCTCTCCCCCTCATGATGCTCCATTATTTCTTTCCTTCTTTTTGCTTAACTATAAGACAACACTTTCGCCCATCATTTTCATAAAGATCCTCCAGGGGGATACACAGCAGAGCTGTCTGTGGAACCCCTTTTGTAGGAACCAAAGAAACCATTTTCCAAATTGCAAGAATGATTAGAAATTAGAACAGCATTTACATCACTTACAGCTGGAGGTGGACAAAGCTGGTCTGGGCACAACGCTGTCCTCAGTAATGGGGGCAGAGCGGGCAGTAGTGAGAGCACTGGATGGGGGGTGACAGGGGCCTGGACTCGGGGCTGTCCTGGGCCCGGGGCCTTAGTGAGCCCCTGCAGCCTCCAGAACCTCTGTATGTGCACACAGGTGTGAGATATGAGGAGGGCACATGTGGACACACACAGAGACACACACAGACGCATATAGAGACGTGTCCCATATACACATCGAAACACAAATGTCCTCCATACACACACTCACATATTCATGTCACACTCAGACATTTGTCTACTGGCTAAGATCAGAGGCAGAGGCAGTTGTAGACGCCTGGTCTGCAGTCAGGGGAGGGTGTGACCCATCTGTCAGCTCAGTCTCTGCTGGCCCTCAACCTGAGGATGTGTGATTTCAAGAGAGGAGGGGACAGTCATTCTGGCAGTGAGAGGACAGAAGCAGGGAAACTGGCTGTAGAGAGAAGAATGAGACAGATGCACCGAGAGAAGCCCAGAGGAGCCCCGGGGTGGGGTGGAGGGGTGAGTAACTGTCTGGGGTCTTAGAGGGGATTCCAAGTCCTGGTTCTAGGCTCTGGTGAGGCAGGCTCTTCCCACCCCAAGCAGTAAAATACCCCATCCACACACCGTCTCTCTGCCTGAGCTACACTGAACGGGACTTGCAAAGCACATTTCTGTTCCTTGCAAAGAGCCCTGATTCAGACACCACAGAAACCTATTTATTTTTAAAACTGCTTTAAAAAAAAGCACCATTTCCAGCAATGAACGTCTCTCGCTCATAGAGGCCTCGTCAAATATGAAAACCTACATGAAAATTAAGCCCACAATCTGGGCACACACTTGTTTGGCAAGTGATAATTAACTGCTGACAATATAATTTCAGTTTGGATGCAAATGTGTTTTTCATTAAAAAGTAATCAAAGAAGAAGATATATGAATGGCCAATAGGCACAAGAAAAGATGCTCAACATCGTTAGTCATCAAGGAAATGCAAATTAAGGCCACAATGAGATGCTGTTCACACCCACTAGAATGGCTAAAATTAAAAAGACTGAAAATCACAAGTCTCGGTGAGGTTGGGAAGGAACTGAGCCTTCCCACGTCGCTGGTGGGAATATGAAATGTTACGGGGACTGTGGGAAATAGTCTGATGGTTTCCTGAAAACCTCACTTGCATCTACCACATGATCCAGCTGGTCCAGCCCATTCACCCAAGACTCTGGGCTTGGCTGTGGGAACTCAGCTATTCTGCTGAAAAGATTTTCAGAACAGGCATTGAGCATCTTTGCCGGGGTGGGGCTCAGCCCAGAAACGACACTGGGATTATGTGTCCCGGGATCTTCTGTGAACCATAGACCTGGGGGCAGCCTGCAGAATGTGGCTCAGCCAATCTATCTCTTGCTAAGGGACCAGCATCCTCCTCTGGGTGTGGACAGCCTTGACCGCGCCCAGAGTCAGCTGGTGGGGCGCTCGGCACTGACTCCAGTTTCAGGGAAGGAGATGGGTATCTCATCTCTGCAGCCCCTTCCATACTCCAGGCCCTGGGGGTGTCATATCTCATCTCCCCATTTCACAGAAGAGGAAACTGAGGCTCAGAGATGTGGAGTCACTTATTCAAGGCCACACAGGTGGTGAAGGGCAAGATGGGGAGAGATGTGAACTCTGACCCCACCTACCTCTCTTTCCTGTAATCAGCTCAGCTCTTTTGTGCCTGTTTTCTCGTGTGTAAAATGGGAATAATGGTCGTACTTAACCTCACGGGCTTGTCGTGAGGATTAAATAAGTTAATACATAGAACAGTGTCTGGTACATAGAAATTTCTCAACCCATGTTAGTTATGACACATTATTAGTTCAGGTAATTAAAAAATATCATTATGCCATCGTCATTTCTTCCCCCAGTGGGACCAGCTGGCTCTTCCCCTTTAGTTATCTGGGGTCCCCCCTGGGGATTCCGTCCTGGTCTCCCCCATCCCTTTAGGAGGGAGGCCTCAAAGGGACGCTGTGCCCTGGGGAACAGGGAGAAGATTTGTTTCCTGGCCTGTGAAGGGCAGACTCGTCCGAGGACAGACATCTGAGAAGCCGAGATTCCTCTACCACTAAATTAGCCAGAAACCTCCCGTCGCTTAATTATTGAAGAATCTACCTCAACAGTGTGAAGGGGCATTTTAAATGTCTGTGTCTAGTTGTGTAAAAGGAAACTTGGTCTTGTTTCAAGGGAGCCACCTCTGTCTATTTCTCTTTTCTTTTTATACTTTCTTCCTCTGAGAGCAAGTAGTGGTGATCAAGGGCAATTTGAAGAATGTAGCAAACTTAAGAAGAGGACCCTGCCCCGCTCTTGAATGTCCTTCCCCAACTCTGCCTCTCTCTGGAAGCAGGAAGAAATTCTGGAATTGCAGGTGCAGATACACAACATTCAATCCACACGACGGATGGACAGCAGGGGTGGCATCGAGTCCTTTGTCAGGGACCTGGCTTCTCCCCCACCCCCCACTCCAGGCACTCAGGGGTCTGGGCAGGTCTCTGCCCCTCTTGTCCCTGTGGGGGTCAGACCCACGTGCTGACCTCTCATCAAGGCTACGCCGGGTCAGGTCTGTGTGGAGACCCGGAGACGCGTCATTCCCACGGGCACTGTCACTCAGAGCCAAGCCCCTGGGCCCCTCATCAGAGCCAGTGGATGCTTCCTTCACGCAATCCAACCAGCTTGTCTGCATTCTTTTCAGGCCCCCAGATATTGGGGGCGGTGCACAGGAAGGGGGAAGGGCCGAGACAGGCAGACACTGACAGATCAGTGAAGGACTGAGGACCTGGGAGTGAGGCAGGCGCTGAACACCACAAGGAGCAGGTGTAAGAGCGTTTGGCGAGTGGCTGGCTCTTTATCAAACTATCTTTTGTTTATAAAGGCATTTATAAAACACACAATATGTGATAAGGTTAACTCATTTCTTTAACTGACATTCGCTGAGCACTACTGTGTGCAGACACTGCGCTGGGTGCTGAGCACGCGCTGAGGACAAGATCGGTCCCGGCCCTCAGTCTGTGGGGGAGAAATGTGTCAAGAGGAGACCCCGTTACCCCGGGATGAGGGATGTGCCTGTGCTGGGGGTGCACAGCAGGGCCAGAGGGGTGACTGTCTCTGAACTGGGTCTACACTGAGCGCCCCGATAACACCGGGAGTTGGGGAATTAGGAGAATCATCTTCATTTCACGGAGGAGGTGACGGAGGCCCAGATGGGGACTGACCTGCCCGACGTCCTGGACGGAGGTTTTCCCAAACCTGAGCTCTGTGCACAGCACCACCCGGCCTCGGGGTCTCACAGGACGATCACAGCGACAGCGCCAACCCCTTTCCTCATTCCCAGACCACACAGCCAACCTTCCCATGTTGATATTAATTACACTTCCTGGAGGTTAATTTGTAAGGAGACAGTGAAAATGTGTTATTTAAATAGTGATTATTAAACTCATGCTGGGGCTTTGCTACATAATAGGTAATTATCTGCAACATAATTGGGAAAACAATGTAGTCAATTCTATTTAGCTCTTCGCACAGAACCAAAGTTAATCCTAGGGAGCTGGTGGCATCCTCAATGGCGTCCCTGATATTGGCACCATCATGTTCTCATTACATCTAAATTGAAGTCACTTTAGGAACCTTCTCTGGGAGGACGAGGCTGAATTGCCAAGAGCTTGGCCCCGGGGGTCTGAGTGGAGACACTTTCCTCTGAGCTGGGAGTTTTCTTCTCTGCAAATTACTTCCCCGCCAAGTCCAGCCAGAACACATCAAACCATTTATCCATTTATTCATTTGCTTGTTGTTTCTTATGTTTTTATATCCATTCATTTGCCTCTTCCATTAGTTTTTTTCCATTCATTGATTGCTTATTCCATTCGTTTATTCACACATTCCCCCTGTGTTAATTTGTTCCTGGCTCCACACCGTGGTTCATTCATTCCTACTTCCATTGGTGTGCCTTCATTTGTGCTTTCCCCCCATAGGTACACAATTCCTCACTCAGTCAACCTGTGATTTCTTCATTCTTTCACTCTAATTCTCTCACTCATGAATGTGCTCTTTCATACATCAAATCCTTCGTTCGTTTATTCCTTGTTCCCTGGTTCACTCATTTATTCAATGGCTCACCGAGTTGTCAACTCATCATTCATTCATCATTCAACAGTGAGCGATTTGCTCATACACAATGTGTTGGGTGTGTCCTCTAGTGTGACTGTAGCCACATCACCCATCTGGCATTTTCTAGGCATTTCAGTAAAAGAGGACTTGGGGCTTATCTTTTTCTGAAGCAAACTTTTTATTAGAGGATAATTTAATGTAAAACTTATATAGGGCAAAGTACACTAATCCTAAGTGTATGGCTAGAAGAATTTTATGAAACTAAACACACCTATAGGGCAAGCACCAGGGCAAGCAAAAGAGTGTTACCAGTGTCCCAGCAGCCCCCCTTGGACCCCCGCCTGTCACCATCCTTATAGGTGGGACTGGTAACCAGCATCCTGCCTTCCGTCACTGTGTATCACCTGTGCCTGTTCCAGAGCCTCATACAAGTGGATTCCCATCGATTTGTGTTCCTCTGTGTCTTGCTTCCACTTTGTTCAACATCATGTCTGTGTGGTTTATCCAAGTTGTTTCATTAAGTTGTACATTGTTGACTCATTGATGTGTGGTGTTTGTATATTGTATGAATACACAACTATTTATTTATCCACCTAACTCTAGATGAAATTGAGTACTCTCCAGTTTTAGGCTATAATGCACAGTGCTGCTATGGAATTCTTGCATAGGCGTTCTGGTGAACATATGGATGAATTTCTGCTGGGCAGACACTTAGGAGTGGAATTTCTGGATTTCGTGGACTGTGCATATGTTCAGCATTAGGAGATACTGTCATAGTTTCTGAAGTGGTTATTCTAATTTACACTCCTACCAGCAGTGTATGGGCCCTCCCCATGACCTCACCTCACCCTTGGTCTTTCTCAGGTTCCCCTGGAGGAGCTGCTTATTGCTCCCTGGGGCTTCTGTGCAGGCCTTCCTCCTCTCTGGTCCTGCTGTTGGCTCCTTCCAGCCCTAGTCTTGGGGACACATTCTTAAACCACTCTGGGGGACGTCATTTGGGCCTGGCCCAGCCTGGCTGCTCTCTCACCCTGGGATCTTTGTTGGAGGAAGGCCCTCCCATGCAACCCGACCTACCTCCTGGGGGATGTGGCCAATGGCTATGCCTTCTGCTGAGCAATGGGGGTCTTTGATAAACCAGGTGTGTGTCCTGCACTCACGGGGTTCACATACTAGTGACTGAGGTACAGCCTGGACTTTTCTTCCTGCAAATCAAAGATGGGAAATCAGATCTGAGAGGAAGAAATGGACAGAGGAAACTTCACATAGAGAGAACTCGTAGAACTGGGTATCTGATTTACTATGGGGGTGATGTCATAGGACAGAAAGTACCCAAACTTTAAAATCAATCAGATCTGGGCTCAAATTCCAATTCATTCATGTCCAGCTGTGCGACTGGAAGCCATCAATTTTGGTGATTAGAACACATGGAGGTGCCAACAGCGCTGGCGGGCGGAGATCTCCTGCGGGCTGTTAGAAATCCAGAGATGGATGGAAAGGGCCCTGGAGTCAGAACTGGAAGATCAGGGAGGGTCTTGCCTCTATGACCCTCTCCGGGGGCTGCAGCCAGCTGAGTCCACGTTTCCTGCTATTCTCCTTCTCTGACTCTCCAGCGGTGTGATGTGGGGCGAGTCCCACCGCCTGTCTGAGCCGCAGCTGCCTGCTGTGGTAGGATGTGGATGATAACGCCCGCTCTGGGACTGCAGGAGGCTTGAGTGGGATGAAGGCGGGGAAGGTGATTGACAGACTCTGCTGCTTTGTTCATCCCAGGTTGGCTGTCTCATTCTCATTGAGGATGGCGTTCTCCTTACCTGGGTTCCATGCATCATCCTTCAGGGTCCTACCTCCCTCTTCCTCTCCACTCCTGGCTCATTTTCCTTCCTTTATCTCAGTTTTTCTTTCACTTATAATTCTAGACTCAGAAGGATTATAAGAGACCAACTGGTCCAAGCTCCTTGTTTTATACATTGGGGAAACCGAGGCCAAGAGAAGCGGAGCAGTGGGCTCCAGGTCACCCAGGGGGCGGTGGTTCAGCTCCTAGCTCCACTCAGGAGTTCCAGCCCCAGAACAATGGATGTCCTTGCTCAACCTGGTTCCCACCCTACACTCCAGGGAGATGTTCACCCTTGTCTGGGAATTTTCCAACTGATATTCTTAACAAGAGCAAAACCCAACGAGCAAGAACTCTGCCTTTGAAAAGCTGGAGGCTAATTTGCCCTGGGGCTGTGTTTTCTTTTTAGATGCCACCCAAGGGCTGCATTTTTTTGATCCAAACTGGCTGTCAATTTCACTGCAAAGAAACTACCCTTGATCTGTTGCCTGTGTGAACGCAGCGTGCTATTGATGTAATTACACCCAGTTTAAAAATGCCGTCCCAGAAGCGTGTGACAAAAGGAGTGTTTCGATTTGGGAGACTTCAAGCTCCTTCCAAACTTTTTATTTAATTTTTAAGCCAAGAAAGAGCCAGTCAGTTTTAAAGGTTGCCTTCCCCTTAAAAATACTCCAGATGCGTGTCACGCGAGCACATGTTCAGCGTGTGAAATGTGCGTTTTATCCCTCCTCTAAGCCTTTCTCCAATGTCGGGAAGACCCTGGCCGGGGAACTGCCCACTGCACCACGTCACGGGCAATTCGTCTCTGCATCCTGAGGGTGTGTTGTTCTCAGTTCCCTCCAAGGACTGGATGGAGCTCCTGGACTCAGAGAGATAAGGCCAGGCAGCTGCAAGATTTGGTTTCAGATTTATCAGCACTTTCCACTTACTGATAATAATAGCTACCTTTTCCTGAGGGCCTACTATGTGCCATGAACCGTGCTGGGTGCTTGTTTGTGTAGTTATTATTCATTATTCATAACCATTACCGTTACCCTGGAAAATGCATGTTTATTTATGCTCCCACTTCCGTCACAGCCACATCTGCCTGGATTGTTGCAGGAGCTGCCCAACATTCTCCCTGACTCCACTTTCTCCTCCTATGGTCTCTTCTCCATGGAGCAGAAGGAGAGAGTGTTGAAAAGTGCTGGGCAACCACATCTCTCCTCTGCTCACACTCTCCGTGGCTCCCATCTTCCTCAGATTAAAGCCGGAGTCCTTCACTGCCCCCCCAGGACCCATGTGACCTCTCTCACCTCCCCTCCCCCAGCCACCCGCTGCACCCGACTCCACCCCAGCCACACAGGCTCCCTGCTGACCCTCAAGTGCACCAGGCACACTCCCACCTCCCACCTCTGCACTTGTAGTTCCCACGTCCTGGGGTGCTCTCCCCAGACACACTCATGGTTCACATCGCTTATGATTGAGGCCTTTTAGTCTGGTGACTATTTTATCAAAATCCATCACTATTCAATTCAGCCCTCCTGGCATTTCTTCACCTGTAAAATGAAGAAAGAGACTACTAAACGAAGATAGTCTCTGAGATTCTTTCCAGTTCTATTAATTTACAATTCCGTGAGTCGTAAAAGACACATACAGAAGCTGGGGTTAGACCCTAGGGCAGCATGGGTGCTGTCCAGGGTCCTGAAGAAGAGTACGGGCCGGTCCCCACCACCAGGCCCTCACAGCCAAGGGGAGGAGGGCTCGGTTGGCTTCAGAGCCTTACTCCATCCACCCTACAATCATTATTTCTACCATCTCACCACTTCCCCATACGCCAGGCTCCTGGTGCCCTCTGCACCCAAGCCTTGGGAACCACATATGATAGAGGCCATTGAGACAGGACAGCAGTGATGGATGATGGGGTAGCTTTGTTTTCTCACTGATGAGGTGATGAAGCTGTGTCTGTCCTAGGCTTGGGTGGTCCAGAGAAAATGATACCAAAGCGAACGCTCTCCATCAGCTTTGATAGCTCCATATGACTGGGGGCAGGGGGATTCTTGGATACAGTGAAGGGAGCATTTACAAGTTGTGGTCAGGTTATTATCCAAGACCTTAGATGGGTTGGCTGTCAGGACCCTGAAGGAGCAGCTACAGCCAACAGAGTGGGAGACCAGGAATGTGGAAGAGATGGGTCAGGAAGGGCAGGAGAACCCCATGGCTCAGACTCACAACTTGGAATTTGTTGGGCTTGAGAATAGATCAGCAGCAGGGAAGACAGAATTGAAGAGGGTGGAAGGTAAAATTCTTGCTGTGCCTGATGATATCAGTTCCTTTCAAATCAATTTTACACATGGTCCCTGAGCAATCACTGTGTTCATCAGTTTACGTGTGTGGTTTCATTTAATTCATTCTAGTGACTCAGTAGAAAATCACCACCACCATTTTACACTAAGTAAATGTAGCCTCCTAGTGGTGGAGGGACTTGCACAAGCTCTCTCAGCTGGGGAGCGGCAGAACGAGGTTTGCAATAACCTCTGTCTGCCTGTCACTCATTCCACAGCAAACACTCCCACCGTTGGCTCTGAATGCAATGGAAATGGCTGGATTGTCCAGAGTGAGGGAGCAAGATGGGTATGGAAAGGGCGCTGAGTCTCTTCCTGCTATATGACTTCTGCACTGACACAGCACTGAATTGAGATGGCCGTGAAGCTCATTCCTGGGAGGAAGGGTAATGTGTGCAGACTGGTATCTCATGGCTGGCAGTGGCCCTAAGCTGCCATGGTGAGAGTGATGAGGGAATATCTACTGATCAAATCATCAAAGGAAATTGGCTTTGGGGTCATCCTTGGCCCTTGGGTCAGGAGACATGAACACTGTCTCACCCACCAGATGTATCTGAGATGTTTGGCACCTTCTCTTTCTTAAGATCAAGTGATTCCTTGAATAAATAAGTTATTCATTGAGCATCTACTGTATTCATTCAAAAACTACCTATTGATTTCCCACTAGGTGCTCGACACAGTGAAGCCACAAAGCTGGCGATGACAGATGGCCAGCTGAACTCCCTGCTCTGTCTACTGTGGCTGCTGTCTCTGTCACCAGGTGAGATCTTCCCTTTCATACTCTTGCTTTTAGGCATTTGCCCTTCCTCCCCTCCATCTTACGCAGCAACTTGGTCTTCTGTCTCCTTGGAGCTGAGGCTAGGGGTGGGGAGGGAAACAAACAAGCACACAGAGGACAAAGCACAGAGCCAAGCGCGGTCTTTGTGTTTCTTCCTCTAAGAAATAACAAGTTTAACTCAAATTAATTCAAGCTCAGCTCATACTTGAAGAATAAAAAGGAGCTGGTTAGGCTCAATTTCTTGGTCGGACTTTCAAGCCTGGTATTAACCTACTCATCAGCTTAGCTCATTGGGAGAAAACATGCTTCTTCAGGAGTTTTCTAACTGAAAATAAATGCCTCGTTAAGTTAAACATATTAACCCGAGAGCTGTATTGATGTCAGACAGACTAATGAGCGTCATTACAGGGAACGCGCAGTGGTCCTCAGGGGGACCCGCCAGCCATTAGAAACTCTCTGCGAATGCGCTCAGCTGTTGCCCCACGGGCGTGGAATCACGGAGGGAGGGAGAGAGATGGGACAGGAGCCAGTGTGGAGCTGTGATCACCCCCGGGAGGGCTGCGTCTTTGGATGCTGTGAAGGGTGTGTGGCCAAGGGAGGCACCTGGTGTGACACGACTCGTTGTTGGGCCCAAGGGGAGGGAAGCTGGGTTCAGCCTCTAAGCAGGAGGGAGGGCAGGAGGGTCGGCGTTCGGGCACCAGAACCCGGGTTCTAGTCCAGGTCTTCTCCACATCCCAGCGGACGAGGTTCGGTTCCAGCCGATCTTCACTAAGCTGAGTGCTGTGCTAGGCACTGACACAAGCGTTACACTCATGGAATCCTCACAGAATCCCAGGGAGACAGGCCTTGTAGTCCAGAATGACAGATGGGGAAACTGAGGCTCAGAGGAGTTAAGTGTCTTACACAAAGTCACTGGTGTGTGGGCGGGAGAGCTGAGGCTGAGACCCAGGCTGGCCGACCTGGTGGAGCTTTCCTCTCCGAGCCCCAGCCGGCTTCTGGCTCCTGGTGGTCTGTCTTCAGGGCCCTCCCCACTCCATCCTCCGGGACTGTAATTCCCTAATTACACCTGTGCGGGAGGAGCTCTCCCCACGAGCACACAAGGAGCACCGAGGTGTAAAGCAAATCTCAGGTTTAGGAGCCCAAGAGACCTTGATTTAGCTGATTTAGCTGTCCCAGGAACACACTGGCACTGAGCCCTGGGCCAAGTCAGTGCTCTGAGACTCAGTTTCTTTACCAACAAGATGGGAATGGGTATCGCCAACCCACAGGCTTGTTGTGAGAATCAAAGTAGCTAATAAAAATTAAAGTTCCTATCACATAGTAGGTGCTCAGGAAGAGCTGGTCCCCTACTGTGTGCAGGGTTCCTGGGCCATCCAGCTGGTTTTGGTCCGTGGGGAGAGGTTGAACTGGGCCCGGGGGAATGTGAGAAGCAGGCTGACCTTCCTGATGTCTGGCCCAGCAGTTAGGGGCGGCCCCAAGTCCCACAGCCCACACACATTCCTTGAGGACTCAGGCTGTCCTGGGTACCACACAGAATACGGAGACAATCTCGCCATGGTCTCCCAAGCCAAAGAATTCCCATCCGAGTTGGGGGGATGACCCCGCCTTGGCACTGGAGAGAGTCTAAGGACTGAGGCGGAGAAGAGCGGGGAGGACCTGAGACAGAGGCAGGGCTCCTGGGAATGGCAGGAAGAGAATCTTGGAACAATGTGGAGGAGGTGCCCTGTGTACGTGTGTGTTGGGCAAGCCAGCCTTCCCCTGGGGACAGAGGGGCACGACTCTGTCTCAAAGTCCAGGACAGCTAGAGGCCTGGTCCAAGGTTGAGGTAAGAGGAAAAAACTTGGAAATTCATGTATTTACAGACCAAACTTGTCAACCTAGTATCTCTTGCTCCATTTATTAACAAGGGAATGGACATTCATGCTCATAATTTCATTTATTTTTAACCAATAATCCCTGAGAAGTGGTCATTATTGTTAAGCCCAAGTGTCAGGTGAAGAGATTTAGGCTCAGAGCTGCTGAGTGACTGGCCCAGGGTCACACAGCTCATAGGAGCCAGGATTCACACCTGAATCTGCCTGACCCCAAGGGCCACAATTTCCCCACTGGCCACACTGCCTCTCACATCTGCAGGTCCAGCTGGACAGTCTGTCTCTCCTGCAGACTACAGACATCCAGAAAATGTCTGCTGCTGGCCCCTCTCCTGATTTGGTTCAAAGGGGGGATGTGTCTCATGGGCTGGAGATGTGAAGACCCACAAGACCCTCAGAGAGGCAGGTGCTGTCACCGTGAGTCAGCATAAGCCTGAGGGACCTGGCACAGACCTGTGGTGACTCCTCTGATTCAGAGCCGGTGTTCCCACCTCACAGAGAGAGCCGGCTCTTCACTGAGGGCTGCGAGTTCCCCTCACGGCAGGCACCTGCTCTTTCACAAGGCGGGCTCTGAGCCTTGTGCTACAACTTAATTGCAGGTTGGGGTGCTTTATATGCTGAATGGCACAAATTCTGGGTGAAACGCTATGTTTAACTCCACTGTAATTATTTCTGCCATTATTTCGTTCATTTTCATGTCCTCTAAAAGTTTTTCAGTGGTAGGATCTGTGTCTCTCTTATTTGTTGTCTGTTCTTCTGTGCCTGGCACACTTAGCAGGCACACTTTACACGTTTGTTAAGCGGTTGAATACAGGATGTGCAGAAGGTGGGAAATGAGTTCTACCAACTCAGTTGTAGTTCCTTTGGGCAGGGAGAAACACCTGTGGAATTGCAGGAACAAGGATGCTGGAGAAGAGATAACTGAGCAGAGTCAAGTACTAGATGGAAATATTGCTGGCCATTGAGTCCGACGGTTCTGCAGGGCGAGAGGTGAGGCACGTCACGTAGTTAGCTAGCACTGCGCAATAAACCACCCCAAACTTATCGGCATAAAATAACAAGCACTTATTTGACTCAGAGAGTGTAGGTGAGCTGGGTGCTCCTGCTGGCCTGGGGCAGGTTGGTTGATCTTGGCTGGTGCGCTCATGCATCGTTTCAGTGGGTGGGCTGGGTTGGCATAGCTTCAGCTGGGAGGGCTAATTTCTGTTTCATGTGGCCTCATCTGACAGCAGGCCAGCTCAGACTTATCTTCACAGTGAAGATAAAAGCTCAAAAGAGGCAGTGAAAGCACGTGAGGCGTTTTGAGGCATGGGCTGGCATATTGGCCATATATTCTTATTTCTGTATTCTTGATGCTCTGGCACTGGGGCCTGGGTCCTGGGGAGACTGCTCCTCCTGGGGCTAGCTAGTTCCTAGATATAGTGAATGGCTCCCCTCTGAGCATGCCTTTGATACACAAACCACGTAATCCAGAGCCCCCACTCCAACCACCTCTATCTAACGCACACACCAAGTCAGCATGTGTCCTGCCCTAAGTCCTCCCAGGACCAGGGACTGGATGCTCGGGGACCACCTATAGCCCAGAGCTGCCAAAATTATTCAAACAATCCAATCTTAAGCTTACTCTGCATGTCTACACTGCCTCGCCCATCCTTTCCATGAAAACCCCAGTAAAAGCTCTGGGCCATGCTCTACCCTCTTCTCTCTCTGCCTCCTGACCTACCTTGGTGCTTCCCTGTGTGGTCCTGTGTGACGTGCTGTGCCTCCTGTTTCTAGGGATCTGTGAATATAAACCTCTTCCTTCACAACACTCACTTCTGCGTTTCCATATCTCACCGCTCTTGATGAAAACAGGTCCCAGGTACATTTTAACACAGTTGGCACAGTGAGAGGGTGATTTGACACTAGATGGAGACGGCATGTCCTTAGATTGCTCTTTGCTTACTAACTAGATCCCACAGAAGCGGCCACTGCCTGGAAAGGCACGCTTGGCTGTGTGGTGCCCGCGGCCTGACGGCTGTTGCAGTGTGCTGTTTTTTGTTGGCTGTTGCCATGACTTCCCAACCTAAAATTGTGGAGCTTGAAGGCTGAGTCCTCCTCCAGTTGCCACGTGGGCCAGAGTGTCAGGCGTCCAGGACAGAGAGCCCAAGGGCGTGCAGGTAACTGGCTACATCAGCTTCTCAAAGAGCTTCCTCTGAAGGGGACGGGGAGTGACCACCCTCCTAGTGCCGTGGGACAAGTCTGATCCACTGACCGGGCAGCACTGACAGGCAACGGGGCCATCTGAGTCATTCAGATGAAAGTGTCTAGTGTCCAGGACATCACATGCTCCTGGGGACACTTGACAAACCACTTCCCCTTTTTCCCTTTGAGCTGTGCTGTCGCCCATCGGTCTGTGCATGGAGCGCTGGGAGAGTGTTCTGCCCGAACGCTCGCCCGTGTGTCCGGGGCCGTTTGTGGGGTTCCTCCTCCACAGGGGATCAAGGCACCTTCAAATGTTGTGGTTCAGGCTGCAAACTTCGCACTGTGTCCTTTTGCTGCTCCCGTGATTTGTCCCCCAACCCAGTGGATATAGGCGGTCCCCTCCTAGGAGACCATAAAGGAGAGGAAAGGAAAGGAACACCTGGTCCCAATGGCAACCTTCAAAATCCCCGAGGATACAGTTCAATTCAAAAAATTGTAAAGTATCTAACCAATGCGCATGGGTGCCGCTTGTCAGTATGCAAAGGGTTCCAGACTCCAAAGAAAAAATCTGAAAAATAAAGCTGATACCACTAGTGCTCTCTTGGTTGTAAACCCGGGCCCATCTGAGCTTGAGTGGGACACCCTAGAAAGGGAGGCCACTGCTCACAGCTGAGGCCACTTGGGACCACAGAGTTCACCAGGTAAACACCCTAAGGGGAAAAAAGGGGTCAGAGACACACAGGAAAAAAAAAAAAAGGGAAAAATTTTACCAGTTTAGAGATACAAGCCAGATTTTGTTTAAGTGAAAAAAAAAGATTTTGTTTAAGATGAAAATAAAGGGGGAGAAAGGACTGATATAACTCCCTATAATCTTAGAAAAGTAACTAAATATAAAATAGGGAAAAATAGACATGACTCACTTGTCTCGACTGCAGCCTAGCCTGAATTTTCCCTACTCCTAGTACCCATTGCCCCAAAATATCCCACCTTGGGCACAGACATAACACAATTAATAATAAATTAAAGTTGAAAATAATATTTGGCACTTACCTAGTGGCTCAATAAAATGGGATCCCATGGACCCTCCAGTTAAATTAATTAAGATGGTCCAATGTAAGCTAACACTGGGCCTTCAAGGATTAAAATGTATTACATAAAACTTAATTAATGTAGAGTGATTATCCCCACTGCTTCTCTATTTGGCGGCCCAATTTTGCCTTTGTTTTAAGTTGGAAAAAATAAAGGGTGCCTTGTGGTGGGTTACTACAACTTTAACGCTGTGGTCCCATCCATTAGGGCCCCCACACCCAACATCCAGTGTGATTACAATTATTGTCTCTATTCAGTCGAGAACCAGTAAAAGTTTTGCTCTCACAAATTTGGCTAAGATGTCCCTTCAGCACATGTTTCAACAGCCTCTCTGTTTAATTTTGCCTTCAGCTCTGAAGAGACACAATACACCTTTTCTGGAGCCCCCGAGGGGCGCCTCACCAGCTCTGCCATCGCACAGTCTTTGCAGACAAGATCTCACTGCGTCCACCTTTCTCCAGGAGCACAGGAGTGACACCACACTGATGACATCCTCCTTCAAGGAGACCCATTGGACACTTACTAAGGACACACAAATCCAACATCTTTTAGTCTCTTTTGGGTTCTTGTGGCAACGTCTTCCTCATTTACGAATTTTACTTCCAAATTAAAAGCAACAAGCACTCCTGTTGGTGCCCTGACAGACCCCTTCTCTAAAGGAGATTGTGGCAACCTCTTCTCAGGCCTTCTGGAGTCTTCGTGCCACTTATGATGGCCATGGTTTCCCAAGGCCTTCTGATGCGTGCTAATGTCCCCCTCAGCCTCATGCTCTACACGATGAAAACAACAAATAACTGGCTCCTTCGGGGCTCTGTGGAAAACAGAGGCTCTCACAGACCCTGAGCCTGGGACCCTCCATAACCAGCTGCCCTTCATGCTTTGGGTCATGAAAGCAATCGGCCACAAGCTTGACACGGCCACCAAGGCCTCCTTGAGACTTTGGGACAGGATGGAGCCACGCTCGGGCCTTCTGGCATATTCCACTTGCAGGAGGGGCTGGCTTCTCCTGTCCTCATTCTCTTGCCAGACGCCATGTTTGGGAGGAGGTCAGCCCTCGCCCCAATTCCTTGGTTGTCTGGGAAGCCCCTTGGGGTTAACTGAATGAACAGCAGTGGGAGCTCCTAGATTACGTGAATGGTGCTGCCAACTGTCACATGGGAGGGAGCTCCGTGGAATGTTGCTGTTTCTGTCCCTTAGGATGACCTGATAAAGGATGGGACCCAAGAAACAGAACACTTGGCCCAGCTTTGGGCTGTCATCTTAGCTCAGAGTGGCCCTGGACACCAAGTGCCCCCTGCTTCATCTTCACAGTTATCGTAAATTGGGTCATTGCCTAAAAATTGTCCCCTTTAGGGTAAAATCAAAACAGAACAAAAAACACATCTCCTGCCTTGCAGACACCCAAAATATAAATCAAAATCACACATGTCTCTATGTATACTAAAGCCACAGTCCACCGCCTTACCATAATACTACTTACAGACATTGCTAATAGTAGCCAAAACATACACTTCACTTTTAAAAATACACAACACTGGGCTCTTGGAAAAGGCATTTAACAGAGCTTTCATGTCCCTGATGAGTCCCAGATAACTGGTTTAATTAGAGGCGTAATGGGTCTCTTGAAATAGCTCCTTTTCAAATTCTAGCCCAGCAAATGGACCCCCTAAATGAGTCTCTAACTTGCTCCAGGCCTTAATCTGTCTTTATAAATGTTCGATCTTGCCCCAATCTCATCAGGGCTCGAGGCCAGATGGAGGGCGCATACTTTCCTGGGTCCCATTGGTCATAGATGATCCCACAGGCCAGGCAGCTGCTCATCTTATATGAGACCCCTTTGAACTTAAACTTCTACAAAAAATAAGAACGAAAATGCTCTCCGGTGCAGCTGCACACCATTCTGTTGACTGGTGGTGTTTTTACACTGGTCTGGGTATTTTCATTGATTTATAGTCTGGAGACCCAAACTCTCCAAGTAACCATCGTTTCAATGCAAAATGTCGAATGTTGAGACCCACCTGAGATCAATCAGAGTGGGTATCCACTTAGAAATACCCGAGTCCCACATCCCAGATGACATCGCCCTGGCCCAGGAGCCCACCCCTGGAGACGGCTTCGCCCCCTGTGCAGGAGACGAATTTACCCTGGCCACTAAGGCCACCCAGCAATGCCCACAGGCTGCCTCTCCTAAGGCACATGTTGGACACAGGACACCAGGAATTCCATTATCTTCTGAGCTTGCTCTGCTCAGCCCATCATTCTGGCCCACTCTTTGTTCTCTGCCAAAGAGTACACCCCTTCAGCGACACGCCTGAAGGGAAACCTTGTGGTGGTTACCAACACTTGTACCATTCTAGAAATGAATGGAGATGCTTGCTTTCCCCAGGAGGCACCTGCCTCATATCAGCCAACCCCTTGACCTCCTGGGGAAAGGACCACCCATCCTCGGTGCCTTTTCCTACTACCCCCTCCAGCTTTCTGCCAAGACCTCCTATTTTGCACCTCCCACTGTCACCACCATGGCCTCTCCTTCCCCTTGGTTACACGCAATACCACTAATCTTTGCATATACTTTACCAAATTATCAACAACGTAACTGCCAGGCCTGCCGCCTTGACCTGAGAAATATACCAAGACATTATTATCAAACTCACATTTTTAACACACTTTACAACGCCACCAAGATATTGTTAGCCACCCCCAAAACTTCGAATCTATTTTCTTGGCTAACGCTATAGAAATGGAAAATCTAGTGTGGGCTGGCCGACAGGGACTCCTTATACTTGTGTTCCTCCTTTCTGCTCTCATAATAAAATCTTTTCTATATTGTTTAGGACAATTTATGACTCCTCTTCTAAAGTCACCACTATCATTATCCCAAAGTTTCCTTAATACGATGCCAGAACATCACAGAGCCAGTTATATTGACCATATATTCTTATTTCTGTATTCTTGATGCTCCTACATTGGGACCTTGATCCTAGAGAGACTGCTCCTCCTCGGGCTCACTAATGTCCAGAGAGAGCAAATGAGTCTCCTGTGAGTGTTTCTTTCATATACAAACCTACCAATCCAGAGCCACATCCCCAACCATCTCCTTTATCAAACTCTCACACACTAAGCCAATATTTCCCCTGCCTTAAATGACCCCAGAGCCGGTCACCAGATGCCTAGGGGCCACTCCAGTACCCCAGAGCCTGCTGAAACTACTCCAACTGTCCGATCCTAAGGTTACTCGGCATACCTACCTTGCCTCACCCACTCTCTTCCAAAAAACCCTAATAAAGTCTTGGGGCCATGCCCTCCCTCCCTTCTCCTTCTGCCTCCTGACCTACCCTGGTGCTTTCCCAGATGGCCCTGTGTGGTATGCTGTACCTCTTATTTCTAGGGATCTGTGAGCACAAAGTCCTTCCTTAATGACAATCATTTCTGTGTCTGCGTTTCTTACCATATTTGATTTAAAACATCCCGGGTATATTTGGGTCTGGCCCGGTGATGTAGCGGTTAAATTCGTGTGCTCTGCTTTGGTGGCCTGGGGTTTGCAGGTTTGGATCCTGGGTGTGGACCTACCCACTGCTTGGCAAGCCATGCTGTGGTAGGCGTCCCACACATAAAATAGAGGAAGATGGGCACAGATGTTAGCTCAGGGCCAGTCTTCCTCAGAAAAAAGAGGAGGATTGGCGGCAGATGTTAGCTCAGGGCTAATCTTCCTCAAAAAAAAATCCTGGGTATATTTTCAAACAATTGGGAATTGGCACATTACTTCTACAGACCAAAGCAAGTCACAGGACTGGCCCATATTCAAGAGTTGGGGAAGAAAGCCTCATCGCTTGATGGAAGGAAAAGCAAAGTCACGATCAAAGGGCAAGATACAGACACAAGTAGGGAAGAAATATTGTGGCCATTTTCCAATCAATTTCTCACTTATGCTTTAATATTTCATTATTCACCATTTTTATTCTTTTTTTTTCTTTAAAGATTGGCATCTGAGCTAACATCAGTTGTCAATCTTCTTTTTTTCTTCTTCTTCTCCCCAGAGCCCCCCAGTACACAGTTGTATATTCTAGTTGTAGTGCCTCTAGTTGTGCTCTGTCGGATGCCACCTCAGCATGGCCTGACGAGTGGTGCCATGTCCACACCCAGGACCTGAACCGGTGAAACTCTGGGCCGCTAAAGCGGAGTGTGTGAACTTAACCACTCGGCCACAGGGCCAGCCCCAGCATTTTTGTTCTTTATAAAAACCCTCAGTAAGCTAGGAACAGAAGGAAACTTCTGCCAACTGATAAAGAGCACCTAGGAAAAACCAACAGGTAACAGACTTAATGGTGAAAGACTGAGCAGCCCACCTCTGAGAGCAGGGACAAGGGAAGGATGTCTGCTCTCCCCAACGTCTGCTCTTCTCAACATTGAACTTAAAAGTCTAGCCAGTGCAATAAAGCATGAAAAAGAAATGAAATGTATCTATATTGAAAAGGAATAAGGAAAACCTTTTAGTTGCAGACAACATGATCATCTACATAGAAAACCCAAAGGAATCTCTAAGTTATTAGAACTAATCAGTGAGCTTAGCAAGGTTGCAAGATGGAAGATCAATACAGAAAAATCAATTGCATTTATATTTACTAGTAATGAACAATTAGAGATTGAAAGAAGAAAATATCATTTATGACTGTATCAAAAAACTTCAAATACGTTGGGATAAATCTGACAAAAGATGTGCAAGACCTGTACATTCTGAACTAAAAAAAAAAACATTGCTGAGAGAAATGAAAGAAGACCCAAATAAATGGAGAGGTATATGTTATTCATGGGCCAGAGGACCCAACGTTGATAAGTTGTCAGTTCTTCCCAAATTGATCTCTAGATCAACTCAATCCCAATCAAAAGCCCAATAGGCTTTTTTTTTGGGTAGAAATTTACAAACTGATTTTAAATTTCATGTGAAAATGCAAAAGACCTAGAATAGCCAAAATAACTGTGAAAAAGAAAAATATATTTGGAAGACTAACACTACCTAATTTCAAGACTTATAAAGCTAAAGTAATCAAAACAGTGTGGTATTGGCATAAATCTAGGCAAAAAGATCAATGGAACAGAAGAAAGTGTAGAAATAGAACCAGCAAATATATGGACAACTGAGTTTTGACAAAGGTGCAAAGGAAATTCAGTAGAGAAATAATTTTTTCAACAAATGGTGTGGTACAAGTCGATGTCTATATGCAGAAAAGTGAGCTCATTTTATGCCTTACGCTACATAAAAACTTAACTCAAAATGGATCGTAGCTCGAAATATAAATCATAAAATTATAGAACTGCTAGAAGTAAACGGAGGAGAAAGTCTTTGTGACCTTGGGTTAGGCAAAGCTTTCTTCATGATGACCCCAAAAGCACGACCCATGAGAGAACACATTGATAAACTGGACTTAATGAATATTAAAAACCTCTGCTCTCTGAAAGATGTTGTTAAGAGAATTAAAATACAAGCCACAGACTGAAAGAAAGTATTTGCAAAGTGTATATCTGATGAAAAATTTATATCTAGAGTGTGTAACGAACTCTCAAAGCAAACAACCAATAAAAAATAGGCCAACGACTTGAACACACATCAAAGAAGATACATGAATGGCAAATAAATAAGCACATGAAAAGATGCTGAACATCATTAGTGATAAGGAAAGCACAAATTGGAACCATAATGAGATGCTTTGACAGACCTGGGGTACGAGAATCGCTATAATCTAAAAGATGGATCATACCAAGTTTCGTCCAGGGTGGGAAAGAACTGAAACTCTCATACACCGCTGGTGGGAATGTAAAACGCTACAACTAATTTTCAGGACAGTTTGACAGTTCCTTACAAAGTTAAACACCTGCCACATACATGGTCTAGCCCCTCCTCTCCTATTTACCCGATGGGAACATCAGAGTTCATGGCAACTTTAACTGTAACAGCCACAAACTAGAAACAACCCAAGTGTCCATCAGAAGGTAAATGGATGAACAAATCTGGTATATTCATACAATGAGATACTACTTAGCAATAAAATAACTATTGGCTCATGCAATAGCATGGATGAATCTAAAAATAATTACACTGAAGCCAGACATAAAGGACCACATCGCTGTATGATTCCAATTACATAAAATTCTAGAAAACGCAAACTAATCGATAATGACAGAAAGCAGATTCGTAGTTGTCCGGGGATGGGGACGGGGAAGGCAGGGAAGGGCAGGAGAGAGGGAGTCTAAAGGAGCACGTGGAGACTTCCACATGTGATGGATATATCCACTATCTTGACTGTGGTGATGGTTTCAAGGATGTCTACTTATGTCAAAACCTAACAAATCATACATTTTTAAATACATGCAGTTTATTTTATGTCAATTATACCTCAATAAAGTGGTTAAAAAATTATAATTCAGATCTCCACCTGCAGTTCCGGAGGGAGA
Source organism: Equus asinus (assembly GCF_041296235.1). Taxonomy (NCBI): domain Eukaryota; kingdom Metazoa; phylum Chordata; class Mammalia; order Perissodactyla; family Equidae; genus Equus; species Equus asinus. Next base: position 91,825,032 of record NC_091794.1, on the reverse strand, counting down.
TTTTTGACAGTAATCAGACGAACAGGGCGAAGAAGAAAGCAGAATTCACCCAGTTGTCCACGACCAACCCTCGTCTCTGCAGATGTGTCCTCGTTCAGGAAGAGTCAGCAGAAAAGATGAGACGCTTGGTCTGGTGCCCTTGGATCCTTGGGGAGATCTCCTCTGGGGAACTGCACCCAGATTTGTCAGACAGCGTGAAGGGGAGATGGGAACTAGAGCTTGGTCAGAGGGACCGTGTGACGAGGAATGCTGACGCGGTGGGATCGTAAAACCTGAGGATAGAATATCTCCAGAGGGATGAGAGCGCTCTCTTCGAGTACAAGAAGGACTGCCATGTGGAAAAGGAAGCAGATGCCCTCAGGGTGGCCTGAAGGAAGGGCTTTCCAACATTCAAAGCCATCTGAGACCGTATGGGCTACCTTGAGAGGTGGTGAGCTCCCCATCCTTGGGGATATGCAAGCAGGAGTTAGAGGGAGATATAATAGCGAAAGTGCTCAGGCTTTGGCATCACACAAACCTGGATTTGAATTGTAGCTTGGGTGTTTCAGGGAAAAGGACTTCCCCTTTCTGAGCCTCAGTTTCCTCATCTGTAAAGTGGGATCATAATATCAACTAACCCATTGGGTTACTATGAGACTTAACTGAAGTAATTACACGCAAAGCCCTAACATACGGTCCGGTGCATATAAGATCCCAGTGGCTGGAAGCGGATGTCACTGCGTTTTATTTTGATTGAGAGGCTCTGTCATGAGATGAGGTCTTGGCTGTTACCGCCTTCAGCCATCTGATTTTTAGAACCAAGCTTATCATTTAACTCTGAGAATTAGTGATCTGTCCATCATCCCCCTCCTCTGCCTCTGGGCCCTCTCTCTTCCTCCAGAAATGGTTGCTGCAGCTTCACAACCCCCCACCTGGCCTTCGTTTTCCCAGTGAACTGTGGCATCGAGGTGACGTCCTTGCTCCCACTGCCCACACGCGTGCGGGGATGACTGATTCACACTGTGAGAGGGTCCTCATCCACAGACTCGCCGACATACTTACAGTCTGTGCAGAGCAGAGAGCCCCGTCCAGGGGGTGATCTGGGGGTGTCTCCTCCATCTGCCACACTGGGCCGGCGGGCTGGCTGCTCTCCTGATCATCTTCCTTGGTCTCCAAAATGGACTTTCATTTCAGCCGGAGGAACAAGAAAAGGCTCGTAAAGCTTGTTGTAAATGTCGTTGCAGGGCTGCCGGCAGAGTTATCCTTTCTCGCTCTTAGTCAAGGCCCCTCGGTGAGGGACTGGCCACTTAGCACGTGTTAATGGATCTAACTTCCACAGGCAGTAAGTGTTTTCTTGGAATTGATCTTCCTGTGAAACGTATGCTTTGGAGACACGAAATAACCATCAGAGAGCCTTAAATGAATTACACTTTATCGAACGGAGAAAAACAAGGCTCTTAAAACACCCGCTACAAGGGAAATGAAGGGCTGTCACGCCTCAAGATGGGGAGGGCCGGAGGGGCCCTGTGCCCGCGCTGCTGAACTTATGTCTTGTCACAAGCGCCTACATTTGCATTCAGAGAGGAATGTACGTCCTGGATCATTTTCTCTGCTGTGTGATGCGACATTTCCTGCTCCATTCCCGCCCCAGCTCTGCCCCCACCCGGAGAGGGGGTGTCGGAGTCACTGTCCTCCCTCTGGGGGGTGATGGCTTTGCCTGGAGAAGGGAGGTAGGGAGGTGTCCTGCTCTCTCCTCAACCCTCCCCCATCCTCTGCCTCCTCCCTCCTGGGCCCCATCTGCTGAGAAATGAGCTCTGGAGACCCCGGGCAAAAGAGGGTGCAGGGGCCCCAGTTCTCCAGGGCTGTGGCCGTGTGGAGATCTCTCACTAGAGGCAGGAGAATGAAGATTAACGCCCCCAGCCACCCCTTCCCCAACATGGGGACTGAAGGGGGGGCTCCGTTCACTTAGATGCTCAGTTAACAAAGGTTTGCTGGGGGCTGGCCTGTGCCCAGCTCTGTGCCCGGGCTAGAGATTCAGGCAGGACGAGCCCTGGTCCCTGTCCTCACTCTGTGCACAGTGAGGCCATGTTAGCCTCTAACCATCCCGCTGTCCCCTCTGTCCCCTCACTCTGCTTCGTGTCCCCTCCCTTAGCACGTGTCATCACCTGACTAGACACAGCTGTGTCTGTTAACGTCTGTCTCTCCACTGAACATCAGCTCCACGAGGACGGGGCTTTTTCTGTCCTGCTCAGAGCTGTGTCCCCGAGCCTGGAACAGCTCCTGGTGCATAGTGGATGCTCTGTTTTGTGACTGGCTGTCGCTGGACATGCTCTAGTGGATGGGACAGGAGGCACGGAGTCGCAGGTGTCCTCAGGGGCAGCCTTCCTTGGTGTGTGAGGGCGAGTGCCCAGGGGACATGGGCATGTCTGCTACAGTCACTGAGAGCATCCCGTGCATGGCGCACCGGGGCTCAGAACCAGCAAACTCCACCCTCCCTTGACTGATGCTAACCCAGCCCCCACCAGGGACAAACGTGTCCTCGAGCTGCTGCCACACAGATCTGCGCGGCCACCACCGGTCTGAGCCCCAGCCCTCCCCGCCGGTGGACAGTGGGCTCTGCCAGGGCTCCTGTGCTGCGTCTCTGTCACTGGTCCTCTGCTTTCTGCTCAGTGTGGGCTTACTGAACATTGTCCAAGTGGAGAAGCAAGTGGGCAGATGAGATTGCAGCCCAGGGGAGGGGCAGGGCCACAAGCTGAGGATGGAGAAGACAGCCAGAGAGAACCAACGTCCCAGCTCCTGGGACCTCAGAGCTGGGTGGGCCTTCCTGGCACAGCTCAGTGGGCAGCCCGATGGGGGCCCACAGGGGAGACCTGGGCCCTGCTGGACATCTGACCAGCGAGGGGGTCCTGGGGGGCAGGGGGCAGCTGGGTAGCAGGAGCACAGGTGGCAGCTGTGACAGAGTTGGTGGGCCAGCCTAGCAGTGACGAGGGAGGAGATGCTCCCCATGGAAGGGGGCGGCCAGGGGGAGGCACAGCGGGTCCCGGGGGAGTGGGCAGGGGTTCTGGAAAGGGCTGCAGTGCGGGCAGGAAAGCAGTGCTCAGCCACCGTAGAGTGAGGATTGGGTGCCCGATCCTGCCAGAGACCCAGGAGGGCTGGTGAGCCCTGAGATGCTGCGCTTCTCGCAGGCTCCGGGCGCTGCTGCTGCTGCTGGTGGTCCATGGAGCACCCGCTGAGTGACAAGGCTGTCGGACGGTGCTCAGGCGTTAAGGTGGCACATGTGACGGAGGGCCTACTGTGCGCTGGGGGTGGGGACAGGGCGGGGAGCAGGACTGGGTCTCGGCCCACGGAGCTCACGTGCTGGCTGAGAACACAGACAGGGAGGAGCCCGTGGACACAGGCTCTTTTGCAGTAGATAGAGGGGAAACCGAGGTCCGGGGAGGGAAAAGGAGGTGTTTGCCCCATTTTGCAGCTGAGGAAGCTGGGATTCAGGAGGTTGGCAACTCGCCTGAATGGCGCAGACAGTAAGCGGCAGAGCAGGATGCAGACCCACCAGCTCCGTCCCTGAGCTGCGCACTCGCCCCACTGTCCACCGGCCCTGCCTGGGGCAAGCCCGCACTGTCTGTCCCAGCTCTTCTTTCCAGGGTGTGTGGGGTGGGGAGAGGGAGGGGCAGGGAACAGGCCAGCTGGGCCCCGTCTAGGCTGGTCTCAGGGGGTGTCCCACAGGGCCAGGTCAGAGGACAGGTCCCATCTAGGACAGGGCATGGCACTGGGGCAGGAGGGTCGTTCCACAGTGGAATCCGAGGGGAAGTCGAGCGCCAGGCCTAGGAAAGCTGAATCCCGCAGCCAGCGCAGAGAGGCGCAAGAGGAGCAGCGCCTGGTGAGCAGCAGCGGGTCCTGAGAGATGCCTGAACCCCTAATAGCGTCCCTTGACGGGTCTGGTGGTGCCCAGGCCAGGCTGGGTGCGACTGGGTCTCAAGGGCTAAAGGGGACCACGGTGCCCACGTCCCTCCCACAGCCTGGAGCTGCTATGGCCGCGTGCTGACTTGTCCAGCACCAACCCACTCTGTTCTTGGCTGTTCAGCACCAGAGGCCTGGGTTTCCCCCTTGCTCTGTAGAATGCTGGCCCCACACAGGCCCCAGCTCTGTGGGAACGGGGAGGTGCCAGGTTTGGGCACTGTTCAGCCTGACAGAGGTTCATGGCGTGTCACTGCAGGGGCCACAGTGGGGCCCATCAGCATCCGAGGCAGGCCTGAGCCCGTCAGCGATCAGACGATCAGACGCAGGTCTCAAGTGTTTACCTCCTGGGTCTCTCCTGGAAGGCAATAATTAGAGCAGGAAGGAAGGAACAGCCCCAGGGCCCAGGGGAGGAGGAGAACGGAGGATGCGGTGTAGACCGAGGAGGGGCTTGGCCACCAGGACAGGAAATACTGCAAATGAAGACTTCTCTGTGAGCCCAGAGTGCCCCCGACCCCCAGGAGAAGGGGTCCCCAGTCTGTACTTTCCTCTGAGGGGTATTGTGGTGAGGGTGGTGGGCAGCAGGGGAGGGAGCCCTGGAGGAGGAGTCAGGCACACAGGCATCCCCCACTTTCCTGCTGTGCAACTTCGGGCAAGTTGCCTCCCCTCTCTGGGCCTCAGTTTCCTCATCTGTATATGGTGGACAGTGATCTGCGCAGACCCTCTCTCACAGAGCCCTAAAAGCTGCACAGATGGACACCCAAGGGTGGAGGGGCAGTGAGTGCAGTGGTCAGGGGCAGGGGGACTGGAGTACCAGTCCCTTCCTTAGAGAGTGGCCATGACGGTTAATGACACGGCGCACACATAGAGCCGGGCACACAGGAAGCCCCGACCACTGGTGAAGGGACGTGAATCTGAGGCGCGTTCACGCTCCTGGTCTCCATCGACCCTGACTCCGACCCCCTATGTCTGGAGCGCCCGGTCTCCCTCTGCTTTGCTCTCTCTGCTTTGGGTACCAAAAGAGTGTTTTTCCCCTTTCCTGGGAGTGGCCTGGGGAGGGAGGAGTGCAGCTTGTGTCTGGAGTTTGGATTACATTTTCCCCAAGTGTGGCTGTCGCGGTTAGTAGTGGTACAAGCAACCAGGACTTTAGGATTGACTAACCCAGGCCATAAAAGAGTTTTATGAAAATCTATTCTGAGTTCCAAAACACTTTAGGAACACAACATTCCTAAATTGTCAGAGAAGAAATGAATATCCACCAGGAGCCCTCCTACAGGCCAGGCAGGGGCTAAGTCCTTTGCGTATGTTAATTTACTTAATCTTCACAATGATCCATGAAATTGGGGGAGTTAAGTCTGATTTAATTTTACTGCTTTTTTCCTGGCATATGTTGATCTTATTTTTAAAATTAACCTTTTTATTTGGGGATAACTGTAGAGCTATTTGAAGTTATAAGAAATAATACAGGGATATTTCTCTGCTCCTCCCCACTAAGGACAAGTGTCAGCTCTAGAAATGACACAGAGATGACCAAAGGAGCTCTCTGAGAAGTAGATAGAGGGACACAAGTGGGTTGGGACCCCAGGACCAGAGGAATATGGTGGCAGGGTCTCAGACCCGCATTCAGAGAGGAGGAGACCCAGGCCCATGGTTTCTCTGTTACCCCCACGCCAGGTGGGCTGCTTCCTCCTCCAGATCTCACGGGAGCCCTGCCCACACCACCAAGTGACACTGGCAAGGGGGAGCCTACCATGAGCACCCAGCTCGGGAAGTGTTCACCATCCCCGTGGGGGAATTAATATTTAATTTAAACATTTAAACATTTTAATTAAAAAAATAACAAGAATACAGAGAGATCTTGTGTACCCTTTACCCAGTTCCCCCAATGGTACTATCTTGTAAAACTGTAGGACAGCATCAACCAGGATAATGACACTGACACAATCCACCCATCTTATTCGGATTTCCCCAGTTTTCACTTGCACTCATTCGTGGGTATTCGTGTACTGAGTTCTATACAATTTTGTCACCTGCGTAGGTTCGGGTATCTACCACCAGTCGAGATACACACAGTTCCATCCTCACTGGACTCCCCTCTGCTGTGCCTTTATAACCACACCCACCTCTCCTCTTCCCTCTGCCTCCCCCTCCCTCCAGTCCTAACCCAGGTAACCAGTCATCTGTGCTCCACTTCAGCCGCTGACCAGACACGGGATGTGGGAAGGGTGGTCCAGACCAAGGGAAGGTCACGTGCAAGGTCTGCGCAAAAGGCAGGGAGGAAACTGGGCTGTGGGCCTCAAGAGGCTCCATTATTGGATGGTGAGAAGAGAATGGATTCCCAGCCTTAGGAGCTGTACAGAAACCTACAATGCAGGGGCGAGGAGGGCAGAAACCAGCACGTCCTCTGATTTCATCAGAGACCGCATTCCACTCCCTGGCCCCTGAGCTCCTGTCTCTGGGTGTCAAAGGCACGGTTGCCTGCCTGTGGTCCTCCTCCTATGGCGGCTGTGTTGACTTTGTCTGTGGGTCCTCCCTTTCCCATCTCTGGTTGAAGATGCTCCCATGGCTCGGGGGTGGGCCATGCCACCAAGGCTTAAGTCAATCTGTGCAGTGGATTTTTCTAGTCATAGCAGTTGGCTCAGAGAGGGCACAAGACCCAGTGGAACCAACGAGAAGCAATGGGGCTTTGACTGGGGCTTCTGAGAGAGACTCTTGCTCTTTGCCACGGTGCGTGAACCTGGAAGCCTACAGACTACAGCTGCTGCCACGATCTTAGGGGTAGCCTAAGGATGAAGACAATGTGTGAAGGAGAAATGTAGAGAAGCCAGGTCTTAGTGACACTGCTGGAGGCCCCTTCATTTCTGAAACCACCCCTAACCCTAAAAGTTTCCATGACACGAATCAATGGATTCCCCTTTGCTGAAGTCAGGTTGGGTTGAGTTTTCTGACACGTGCAACAGAGAGGAACCCTAACTGGTTCACAGACCCACACAAAGGAGCTCACGGAGAAACATGGTTTAGTGGAAGGACACAGGGCCCCCTTAGACCCTACAGTGGAAAGTACAGCCAATGTCCTGGGGCTTGGGTCACCTGACAGGGCCCCTCCCTGTCTCTGTGTCTGCCTGGATCTGCAGTCTGACTCATCTCTAGCTCCCTCTACCCATCTTCTTCCCTCCTGCTGTAGCCGGCTTTCTGCTCACTTCCCATCCACCAAGGCCACGCCAAAATGGTGGCCTCCATCCCTGAGCCATGTGCTCTTCCAGCTGGCTTCCACAGCTTAATGACTGTCTCCATGTTCCAAACCGAGATTCCTGGGAGGGAAAATCTGATATTTGTCCAGTGCGGACCAGGTGTCCACCTCAATGCTGTTAATAAGCTGAGGGTTGGTGGTGATGGTGGGAGGGGGGAGAGCAACTTATCAGGGCTGTGGGCTGGACAGGGAGGGACGGACCTGGAGAAATTGATCAACATTTCTGAAAAGATGAGAGTTACGGTCCTTATTTTTCAGATAAGGAAATTGAAGCTCAGAGAGGTACACTGAATTGCTAAAGGTCACACAGCTAGCAAGCTGCAGAGTCATGACGTGTACCTTGGGTTTAGCGGGACTTCAACTCCAACCCTCAAGGCCTCTTGCTTTTCTGTCTCTTCCTCCCATCTGCTCCTCTCACGGCGCCCTTCCTGCTGGGCCAGGCAGAGCAGGAAATGGGCAGAAAATGCCTTCCCTGAGAAGAGATAATGGAGCAGCTCCCGGGCCTGGCAAGTGTGCAGACCTGCTTTGGCCCCTCGGTCCCTGGGCGTTTGCAGACTCCCTCAGAGCCCAGCACCTGAAGCCCAGGTCGCCCCAGCCTCCCTCCTGAGCAGGCCCCAGGAAGTCAGTGCACGTGGATCTCATGCTCAATTATTCACGCAAGCAAGAGTTTAATGACAATTTCATGGACATCATTGCATTTTACCCAAACAGCTGATGGCCTTGCGTTTTGCCTTAAGGCCAGCGGTCCCACTGTTGAGATCTTCCCCCAGAACCCTTCGCCACCCGTGGTCAGTTTCAGTGACAGCCCTCTTGGGATGGCCGCCAAGTCCGCAGTTGGGCAGGCTTCTTGCAGACGCAGCGCATGGGGACCCTGGTTAAACAAGGTCCTCTCGGGAGCGGGGTGGGCGTCTGCCGGCCACGTGGGCCCAGCCTGTGGTTCCAGGAGACGATCTCTAACGTCTACTCAGCGGGACCCACAGGATGATTCCAGGTAAACAGCGGCCAGGACGGACTTGGGAGGAGCTGCAGCGCGGGCTGTCCCTGCAGGGTCCTGGAAGCCACGTCTCTGCAGACGGGGCAGAGTGGGGAGGGGACGTGCGTCCCCTTCAGGGCTCCTCAGGGTCAGGTGGGCGACCTTGGGGCGCTGACTTAACCTCCCGGATCCTCAGTTTCCCTGTCTGAAGGCAGAGCTGATGAGCCTCCTTCACAGGCGGTTGTGAGGGTACAGGGAGGGGCTGCAGACGCTCTCGGCATGGTGCCCGGCACACAGTAGGTGCGCAGATCACTTGAGTTGGGTGCCCAGACAAGCCGGGTGGGGGGTGGCAATGGGGGCCCTGGCTTCCAGCCCTCCCCTGCCCCATCACCGATCATCTGAGGGGGCTCTGAGTACCAGCGGCAGCAGGAGGGTGGGTCCAGATCTAGGCGACCAGATGTGGAGAGTCAAGGATGTGGGCAACACACTTTCCTGCCCAAACAGACAAGAGGGCTTTGGGGGGAGGCCCAGACACAGCCGAGAGGAAATAAGACAGCATTAGAGACCAGTGGCCAGAAAAGCCAGTCTGGGCCTCCCAGCAACAAGACAGACACAGCAGGGGTGTGTCCTGCAGGTAGGCAGAGCTCCACTCATTGTGGCGCTGGACGCAGCTGAGGGGAGATGCTGACTCGGGTGAAGAAGGGCGTCCGTAAGATCCGAGAAAAGGAGCAGGGCTTGGGAACCAGAGTGCAGCAGATGCAGTGGTTCCCACCCTCCCCACGCCCCCCGAATCCACACTGCAGGACCTGCCGATGGAGGAAGACCTGAGAAGACCTGCTGCGTCACTGTGCGTGTTCAGGGTGGTGTAGACACTGGGAAACAGCGAGGATTCCATGGGAGGGGCTGCTGAGCTCCCACTCTGTCAAGATTCATAAAGGGAAGGAGAGGTCCTGGGGGGTCCTGGGAGGAAACACGAGTACTCCTGGGAGGATACTGGGGCAGACTAAAAGCAACAACTGGATTCAGAATCAGGAGATCTGGGGTCTGGGTCCATCCAGCTCAGTCTCCACACCACTGTGTGACATGGAGTAAGTCACTCAACCTCTCTGGGCTTAGTCTGCACATTTGCAGAACAAGGTTATTTCTAAGACCCCTCCCACATTGAGCCTTGACTCTAAAGGGTTCTGTGTGATTGCCCCCCTCTCCCCGCACCTTAAATCTGCCCGGTGGCTTCCCAGCTCGAACCCACCTTCTGCCAGAGGATGGCAGGCAGTGCCTGGACCCCCCATGCTGACACTGCAGCCCTCACGGTCACATGTGACGCCAGGTCTTGGAGTGACAGGGCTGCTCGGGTCATCAGAGTCTGGGGAGAACGTGCCCTCACCCTAGGAGATGCCATCACGGGGTGGTTTCTGCAGCCTCCTCTGTGGAAGGGAAGACACTGGGGAGAAGGGGCAGCGGGAGACGAACCAGACTTGCACCCTGGGGGAGAGGCTGGGACAGCAGAGCTCTGTGCTGGGCTCGGCCTGGAGCCCTAGATGCTTGGGGTACAGCTGTCAGGCTCTTCCACGTCCTGCGACAGGGACCTCAGCACACCTTGGCTTGAGCTCAGAGGGATTTATTGGTTTTACGTCAATGAGAAGCTGGGTGGGTGTGAGTAGAAGTAGGGGTGGAAGGACTTTTAGTTCGACCTTGTTGCAGGGGCTCGAATGATGCCATCAGGGCCTTCTCTATCGCTTAGCGGCTCTCTCCTGTGCAAAGCCACGCCCAGGGCCCCCTTCTTGGTGGCCAGATGGTTTTCCACTCCAACTGAAGTCCAGCAGATAAGAGAGAGCTTCCCCAACAGCTAACCAAACTCCTGGGCCAACTCCCATTGGCTCCAAGGGCCATACCCTATGCCTGAACCAATCAGGAAGGCCAGTGAGCAGGAACAGGGTGACTGGCTTAATCCAATCAGGGACCATACCAGAATCTGGGGGTGAGGTTGGCCCAGCCTAAGTCTGGGATGGGCTGAGAGTAGGGGAGAGGGAAATTCTGGGCACAGCTTTACTAGTAAAAGGGTGCCAGGGTACTGGATGGCAATAGCCCACAGATACTTCCACTGGGCTCAGGGTGGAGGACCAGCAAAGCAAATGGATGAAATGAAATCAAGAGGAATGGGGGAGAAAAGCCTAGCACCCACACAGCACATCTGATCCAATTTCATCTTCCCAACAGCCTAATGAGAGTACAACCACTACTACTCCAAATCTAGAATCCTATATTTGAGCGCTGGATCTTCAAAAGCACCTGGTCTGACATCATCATGTTTAGAGATAAGGCAACAGAGACCCAGAGAGAGGAAGTGACTGTCTCAAGGTCACACGGCTCATTAGCAGATGACCTAGGTCTTCTCAGAGAGAGCTTGTCCCAGTGGGTGTCCATCTGCTCCAAGCTGCCGCTGAATCACAGTGAACTCTCTGCAAGGTGAGCCTTGCTCTTAACCAAACCAGGCAGGGCAGCCTGCACCGCCCAGAGCCCACCCTGCTCTGGGTGACTGGGAAAAGGGGTCCCTCATCACTTCCCTGCCCCCTCCACCCCTTCCCCTGCATGGGCAGGTGTCTCAGTAGACATATCCAGCTGGGCCCTGCTGGAGTTCTCTCTCAGAGGGTCCTGGGGCATTTCACACTCCTGAGTGGGAGCTGACTCCAGCCTCTACCACCCGGCCCTGCCTCCCTGCGGGTCTGTGAGAGAGCGGAAAAGTTAACTCCAAGAGTACCAGAGATGGTGAGGCTGTTCATGGTCATCTAGTCAAAACCCTGCATCTTATAGGGGGGAAACTGAGGCCCAGGGCAGCAGCGGCTTTCCCAGGCAGGCAGAAACATCCGCCGAAGGGCTCCTGGCTCCCAATCTAACGCACTCTCACCACACCACTTCTGGGCTCCACGAACCCTCACCTGCCGGCCTCACCGCCCCTGGTGGGAACCATCAGCCATCCTGAAGTCGATACATCAACACTGACACCCTCTCTCCCTTGAACAATGTCACCCTTCGCGAGGTGTATCCACTCTCCTACTTAAACATGAGATAACCGAGGGCCAGAGAGCAGGTGGGGGTTGTCCCAGGTCAGTTGCTGACCATTCAGAGATCAGGACGGCCCCCAGCCTCCCTGCGTCCCAGGACAGAAGCCCTCAAAGGCTTTACGTCCTGTCATCCTCCTCTGATCCCTGCGAGGCTGGCGTCCCCGGGCCTGTTGCCCTAGTTACACACGAGAGACGGAGGCTCAGAGAGGCCCAGCCCCCTGGGCGCCCCTGCATCGCTGCCATGGGTGAGGAGGGGTCTGGGCCAGGCTTCCTGGGGTCCCTCTGGTACCGCGTCACCTGTCCAATGTCACTCGTACAGTCAGCAGGGAACCCGCCCAGCAGAGGCGAAGACGAGTCCGGGTTATTCTTCTCACCCACCGAGGCGTCCGGCAGCTCTCACACGCCCGCGAGCCCGGCCTCCTCCTCCACCTCCCTCGGCGTCCTCGGTGAGGCCTGCCCCGCGGTCACAGCGCGGCTCCCCTGCCCTCGGGGCCCCTTTCAGGACCGACAGCGGGTGGTCCACGCGAGGCCAGCCTCCCACCCTTCCGGGAGCTTTCCCAGAATGCCCTGCAGAACCGCTGCTCCCGTCTCATTGGTGGGAACTGTGTCACATGACCAACTGCCAAGGGGGCGGGAATGTGCTGTTGCTCAACTCATTGGCCAGAGCAGTGTCACATGACTGCCTGCAGAGGGGCGGGAAACGTAATGTTTCCATCTCATTGGCCAGAACTGTGTCACATGACTGCCTGCGGTGGGCTGTGATGTTTTTAAGTAGGGGAAATTGTTGATCCTAACAAAATAGGAAGAAGAGGAAGATGAGTGTAAGTTGGCAGCTGTGTCTGCCCCAACATTTATGGTCTCATTTCATATTTGCGACCTCCTTGGATCCGTGCAGCAGGCACTTTCGTTGTGACCGGGCAGTGAGAGGCTGGGCCGTTTGCCCAGCGCCCCGCAGGGGTCGTCCGCTGCGCCAGGCTGGAGCCCCGGCTCCCTGCCCCAGAGCGCCCACAGCTCCCCGGATCTGCGCTCCTGCCCCTGTTGTCTGCTCTCTCTTCTGTCTGTCCCAGTTCTCTGCTTCTCCAGCTCCCCAGACGAGCCCTGGTGAGCGCAGACCTGCAGCCTGCAGATGAGGGGCAGTGGTTATTAATTATAGTTCTGACACACTTTTAGGCTGAAGCACTTTAAGGAAGTCTGCTGTGCAAGGTCCAAACTCAAACCAACCCTTCAGTGTTATGTTTCCTCTCATGTCCTGCTAGTGGGATGTTCACTGGGGTAACCTCAGTGCAGGACATTTGGGCAGTGTCTATCAAAATTCAAAATGCACATACCCGTGGTCTCAGCAATTTAACTTCTAGGAGTCCATCATTCTGAAATACTCTAGAATACAAGCTATGGAAAGATCTTCACTACAATGTTATTTCTAATAGCAAAATTCGAGAAATATAAACGTCCGTCAGTAGGAGCTGGGTTCCCTAGGTTATGGCACATCTGTACCGTTGAATACTAAACAGCCATTAAAATGACTGGATTTTGCTTCTATGCTCTGACTTTGGAGAATGTCCAGGATATGTTTTTGAATAAAGAAAGTAGGTTGCTGAAAAATGTGAACAATGTGATAACGACTCTAATAATCCCGATTTGTACACAGATAAACATCTGGAAGGTTGCGTACCTGTATTGGGAACCTCTCAGGAAAGTTCCTCATGTGTTGAGAGCCTTTGACCACATGAACTCTCCGTCCTCATCCAAGGCCATTTGTGCCTGAGATCCCTTCCCCTCTGACCTCCATCATCACTGTTCCCATCTCCCCTGGATCATTCCCAGTAATGCACAAACACAGCTCTAATTCTCTAATCTCCCAAAATTTGAAAAAAGTCAGGATCAAACCTGTCCTGCTCCCTTTGCTTCCCTTTACACAAAACAAAAGGGTCACTGTTCTTGCTGTCTCGAGTTTCCCCTCCTTCGGTTTACTTTTCACTCCACTCTGACTGGATCTTAGTCCCTCACACTCCTCCAAAACTGTTCTCGTCAAGGTCACCAAGTACCTATACATTGATGAACCCAACTGTCAACTTTCAATGACCTTGACCCATCAGTATTTGGCATAGTTGCTCTCTCCTTTCTGAAGCCCTCTCTCATATTTGCTCCCGGGATCCCACCCTCTCCTGGGTTTCCTCCGACCCGTCTGGCTGCTCCTCCTCTGTCTCCTTTTCTGGGTCTTTCTTGGCTCCTCAGCCTGCAAACCTTGAGTTGTCGCAGGGCTCTCCCCTTGGTTCTCTTTTCCTTATCCTCCCTCACCTTCTTGGGGACCTCATCAGACTTGTGGCCTGTACATGCCATTCAGAGGCTGATGGCTCCCAAATTTCCGTCTCAGCCTGGACCTCTCCATGAATTCTGGCTCGTACATCCACCTGCCCGTTTCTCCCTCCTTGTCTCCTTTCCTTTCTTTCTCCCTTCCTCCTCTCTCTCTCTCTTTCTACAAAACCCATATATTACCTCTATAATTTACACATGCAAGCACATGTGTGTGTGTGAAACAGCCTTACAAGCAAAGACTCTTTAAAATAGAAAGCAATTCCACACTTTACAAAGTCTTCCTTGAAATGCTGCACTCTCCAGGGGCCTACAGAAAATGCTTTTGATTTATAAACACGTTACTTTTGTGCTCCAATGCACCCCTTGAAAACAGGCTCAATTTCTGTTTCAAGTTCTGTCCAATTCAACCATCGTTTTCCTAAGTTCCTACTAAGAGCTGGGTGTTGTGTTTGGCACCGTGGGAGAACGAAAATGACGAAGAGCTGTGTTACAAGGGAAACCGGCCTGTGGACTCTCTCGCAGAGAAGGCTTTTAAGAAGAACTCACCTGGGCAGCCGATGCCACGGGAAATTTAGCAAGATCCTAAGCATCATCAGCAAATTGAACTGGCAGCTCCGAATGAAGAAGCGCCCCGGGTCTCTGACGAAGATTCTATCCTTGACCAAACTCTAGTCAGGCTCCTCTGAGCCTCCTCCTCAGCCTCAAACTTGACCTATAAGGACTTGAACAAAACATTAATGTACTTTCTAACAGCCCAAGGCCAAATCTCTAGGATGACCCTAACCCCACTTAAAGAGCCTGCCTGAGAAAACTCAAGGCTGTTGAAAGAAGTTAGTTTGTTCCAGCGGACACCTGAAGATAGGACCCCGTTTTCCAGCCTCTGTGGAGGGGGGGAGGGGGTTGGGAGGGTGCCTAACCCAGATACGTTTCACATGGACCAGCCTCCCTTCCCACTTTTTGTAATTTTTCACTTCCCTGACTCTGCTCGAGCCCTGCCGTTCCCCGTCTCCCTCCCTCCTTCTTCCTATAAAATGTCCAGTCCCCTCTGCACAGATCTGAATGGAGTTTAGCTCTTTCCCTTGCTGTCAGTCGTTACCGAATAAATTCTGTTTTCACTGCTGTAACTAATGGCCAGCTGTGTTTATCTTTGACATCTTGCAGGCTGGTGAGGCAGCCAGAATGGGCTGGACTATAGACAGAGGGGAGTTGGCGGATGGGAGGGGAACAGCTACTCTGTCCCTTTCTGCTGTCACTGGCATATTCCCCAAAAGGGGAGCTTTTTGAAAAACATTAAATAACATATTGACGTGATGATCTTTGAAGCTACCATAAAAAGGCATTAATGAAAACAAGTCCCAGGTACACCCAGAGGAGGCGGGTGAGGAGTGAGCGAGGCCTTTTGAGAGTTCTCAGGAACCCCACCAGGCACACACTCTGCTCTTATTTCACTCCCAAGTTCTCCTTATTTTGGAGCCTGCTTATACCCTTGCTGTTTGGGGATTGTGAGTCCCTGAGGCGGTGTTGCAGTGATAGCTTCCCTTTTTAAAATTTATTTTCCTGCAGGAGAGTGGGTTTGGGTCTATGAATATTGAGCACAGCTGAGACAGACGGTGGTGAGGCTGTCAGGAATGGTCCCTAATGGAGGAAGGAACTGCATGTACAAAGGCCCTGTGGTGGGATAGAGCATGACATGGTCAAGAAACATTGATAACACCACTCAAGTCACACACATGTAAGGAAGACCAGTGAGGCCAGAGTCCAGGGTGGAGAGAGGGATTGTGCTGTGAGTTGGCCAAGAGAGATGGTAGTGGCTGGAATCTGTGACGTTTTAGAGACTAAAGAGTTTTATTCTTAACTCAAGGGAAACCGGATGCCACTAAAGTGTCTCTAATTGGTGGGATGCCATGATGAGAACGGCCTTCCCAGTGTCTCAATGGCAGATGAATGGGGAAGGTGTTGGAGTGGGGTTGGCCAGAGAGAACTCGGGGATGCCAGTTATGACATAGTCATGCAGACAGGAGATGATGGACCTGGGTTTGGGGAAGTGGACACAGAAATGCAGTGAAGCAGGCACACTAGAGAGACTTTTAGGAGACTGGGTCATTGGGCCTTAGTGAGAGGCTGGGTGTTGGAGGTAAGAGGAGGGGAGGTGTCAAGGTGAGTCCTGGGTTTGTTCCTTGAGTGAATGGAGGTGCCATCCACAGAAATGGTGACAACAGAGCACCAGGCATGGAAGGGAAGATTGCAAGTTCTACTTTTGACAAATTAAGTTCCAGGTGCCTTTGCGATGTGCAATGGTGTGTGATGAGCAAATTGATCTGTTTATCATGGCTGTAGTTTTGTTTTTTCCAGAATGTCGTATAAATGGAATCACAGAGTATGTAGTCTTTTCAGACAAACTTCTTTCATTTAGCAGTATATATTTAAAATTCTCTCATGTTTTTGGATGGCTTGGTGGCTCATTTATTTTTATTATTGAATAAGATCCCACTATATGGATGTATCACGATTGGTTTAGCCATTGAAGGACATCTTAGCTGCTTACAGTTTGGGGCAATTATGAATAAAGTTGCTATAAATGTTTGTATGCTTTTTTTGTGTGTGGACATAAGTTTTCAAATCAGTTGGGTAAACATGTAGGAGTGTGACTACTGGATTTATGGTAAAGCTATGTTTAGCTTTGTGAAAAACTACCAAACTGTCTTTTCAAGCGACTGTACCATTTTGCATTCCACCAGCAATGAACGAGAGTTCCTTTTGCTCTATATTCTTGCCAGCAGTTGGTAGCATTAGTGTTTTGTTTTTGTTTTCTGATTTTAGCTTTTCTAATAGGTGTGTAGTGTTATTTCCTTCTTCTTTTAAGTTGCAATTCCCCGATGACACATGATGGTGAGCATCTTTTCATATGCCTACTTGCCATCTGTATATCTTTGGCGGAGTATCTGTCCAGATCTTTTGCCCATTTTTAAATTGGATTGGTTGTTTTATTCTTGTTGAATTTTAAGAGTTCTGTGTATATTTTGGATACAAATCCTTGACCAGATATGAATTTTGCAGATATTTTCTTCTAGCCTCTGTCTTATGTTTTCATTTTTTTTAACAGTGTCTTCCTCACAGCAAATGGTTTTAATTTTAATAACTTCAACCTGTCACCTTGTATGGTGCTTTTGGTGTCGTATCTATAAACTTACAGCCAAACCCAAGGTTACTTAGATTTTCTCCTGTTCTTTTCTAGAAATTTTATAGTTTTGCATTTTGCATTTAGGTCTGTGATCAATTTTAAGTTATTTTTTGTGAAAGATATAAGGTCTGTGCCTAGGTTCATTTCTTTGCATATGGATGTCCAATTGTTCCAGCATCATTTGTTGAAAAGACTATTCTTTATCCACTGAATTGCCTTGCTTCTTTGTAAGACATCGATTGATTATATTTATGTGGGTCTATTTCCAGGCTCTCTATTCTGTTCCGTTGACCTATGTATCTGACTTTCACTGTCTTAGTTACTGTGGCTTTATAGTTAGTCTTGAAATCGGATAGGGTGAGTCCTCCAACTTTGTTCTTCTTTTTCACTATTGTGCTGGCTGTTCTAGCTCATTTGCCTTTCCATATAAATTTTAGAATCAGTTTGTCAATATCTACAAAGTACCTTACAGGGATTGTGATTGGTATTGCATTGAGTCTATATATCAAATTGGGAAGAATTGACAACAACATTGAGTCTTCCAACCTACGAACATGGGATATCTCTTTCATTTAGATCTTAAAAAAATTCTTTTATCAATGCCTTTCAGTTTTTTTGTGTACAGCTTCTGTACATGTTTTGTTAGATTTATATCTAGGTACTTCATTTTTTGGTGCTCTTGTAAATGGTATTGTAAAAAATTCAAATTCCAGTTGTTCATTGCTGGCGTATAGGAAAGTGATAGACTTTTATATATTGATCTTGTATTCTATGCTCTTGCTGTACTCGTTAGTTCTAAGGGGATTTTTTCACAGAATTTTTTTTTATAAAAAATCATGCCATTTTTGAATAAAGACAGTTTTATTTCTTCCTTTCTGATATATGTGTTTTTATTTCTTTTTCTTGTCTCGCTCCACTAGCTAGGACTTCCAGTATAATGTTGAATAGGAGTGGTTAGAGGGGACCTCCTTGCCTTATTCTTGATCTTAGTCTCACCATTACATGTGATGTTATCTCTAGGTTTTTTATAGATATTCTTTATTGAGTTGAGGAAATTTCCCTCTCTTCTTAGTTTGGTGAGAGTTTTTCTTTTTTCTTTTTTTTTTATGATGATGACTAGGCATTGGCTTTTGTCAGTGTTTTTTTCTGCATCAATTGATATGATCATATGATTTTTCTTCTTTAATCTTTTGATTTGGTGGATTACACTGACTGATTTTCAACTGTTGAACTATCCTTGTACACCTGGAATAAAGCCCACTTGATTGTCCTGTATAATTCTTGTTAGACGTTGTTAGATTCGATTTACTAATATTTTCTTGATAATTTTTGCATCTATATTAAAAGAGATATTGGTCTGTAGTTTTCTTTTGTTATAATGTCTTTATCTACTTTGGGTATTAGGATAATATTGGCCTCATAGTCTGTTCCCTCTGCTTCTATTGTTTGAAAGAGGTTGTGAGGAATTGATAATATTTCTTCCTTAAATGTTTGGTAGAATTCACCAATGGAACCATCTGGACCTGGTGTTGTCTTTTTCTAGGAGATTTAAAAATAATGATTGATTGAATTTCTTTAATAGATATATGACTATTCAGGTTATCTTCTGGTCTTTCTGTAAGTTTTGGTAGTTTGTATCTTTCAAGGAATTAGTCCCTTTCATCTAAGTTATCAAGTTTGTGTTCAGAGTTGTTCCCTTAATATTCTCTTAGTATCCTTTTGATGTCCAAGGGATCAGTGGTGATAACCATTCTTTCATTTCTGATGTTGGTAATTTGTATATTATCTCTTTTTTTCTTATTTAGCCTGGCTAGAGAGGAGGGAAAAACTCCTTAAATGAAGAAACTGCAAACTGCAAGGTTCTTTTGCTCTCCGACACACGACAGATGACACATTTCAGGAACATAATAGTTACATGGTGCGGTGGGTTATTATATCTCAAAATGACAAAAGTTTTGAATGTTACAACCCCTTGATCTTAAGAGATTTACAATTTTAACTTTCACCAAGTCAGTTAGCAATTAACTGGGTATCTGCTCTGTGCTAGGCACTGTGCTGGGCCCTGGGGCACAATGGTGAGCAAAGTAGATGTGGTCCCTGTCTTCGTGGGGACTGGACTAACATGAGTCAAATGATGTCTCGAATAGATGAAAAGTTGCTACAGTGGTCAGTCATATAAAGGAGAAGAGTATAATAAGGTCTACGATATCAATTCATAGAGGAACTGGACCTCGCTCAGGAAGTCAGGAAAGACTTCCCCAAGCAAGAGACAATGAGCTGAGGTCTGATCAAGTAGCAGTTCACTAGGCAGAAGGTACAATGTGCTCCTGGCAGGGGTGATAGCATGTGCAAAGACCCTGCAATGAGAAGGACTGTGCCAATCCGAAGTCCTGAAAGAAGGCCAGCGTGTTTGGGGTGCAAATAAGGCATGAGAGGGTGGTGGGAGTTGAAGGTGGAGAGGGGTAGGGCCTGGCCGTGCTGGAGTTTTCCTTTTATTCTAAGAGCAGTGAGAGTTTCGCCTTCGTGCTAAGTCTGGCACAGAATGCTCAAGCTGCCCCCTCATCTCCGGCCTCTTCTCAGAAGGGAATGAGAGCGGGCAGAGAAAGGGAGGGCAGAGAACTGTGGTCATTACTTATTGTCTTCCTCATTTGGCCATCTCTGTGGGGCACACCCTTGGGGTTCTTTTTTTAAATAAACAGTTTTCTTGATGTGTAGTTTACAGTGAAATTCACCCATTTTAAGAGTACAATTCAAGGATATTTAATAAACTTACAGAGTTGCACAACTATCACCATGATCCAGTTTTAGAACATTTCTATCACCCCAAAATTCCCTTCTGTTTGTTTACAGTTAACTCCTACCTCCCCGCCACCAACATCCTGGGCATTCCCTGGTCTGGTTTCTGTTCTGATAAATGTGCCTGTTCCGGACGTTCCCTGCAGAGGGGTTCCTGCTGCACGGAGTCTTCTGCGTCCGGCTTCTCAGCCTGATAAATTCGTGGTTCATCGTGTGTAGTGTGTGTCGGTAGCTCTTCCTTTCATTGCTGAGCCGTATCGCATTGGTGGATGCCGTTCTTGGGTACCCACCCACCGGGTGATGAATGTTTGGGCTGTTTCCACCTTTTAGCTACTGTGAATAATGCTGCTATGAATGTTTGTGTATGAGCCCTTTTGTGGATGTATGTTTTTTATTTGTCTTGGGGAGATTCCTGAGTATGGAATTGCTGGGTCTGGTGGTAAGTTTATTTTTAGCCTTTTAAGGAAGAGCCATACTGTTTGTACAAAGCGATTGTACCATTTTACATCCCTACCAGCGATATAAAAGAGTTCCTTTTTCTCCACATCCTTAACATTTGGTATTAGCTTGTAAAAAAAATTATAAACATTGAAGTGGCTGTGTATCGGTATCTCATTGTTGGTGTTAATTTGCATTTACCTAATGACTAACATCATCAGTTGCACATGTGAGCATGTTTTCATGAGCTAATTATCCATTTATATATTTTCTTTGGTGAAATGTCTACCCAAGTCTTTGGCTCTTGAATTTAAGTCTTTGATCCCTTTTGAGTTAGTTCTTGTTTACGGCATAAGGTCTTGTGGATAGACAGTTGTCCCAGCACCATTTGTTGACAGGATTGTCCTTTCTTCATTGAATTGTCTTGGCAACTTTGCTGAAAATCAATTCACTATAAATGTAATGGCTGATTTTAGGACTTTCAATTTCTTTCCATTGATCTAGGCTACACTATCTTGATTACTGCGGCTTTATAGTGTGTTTTAAAATCAGGTAGTGTAAGTCTTCCAACTTTGTTCTTCTTTTTCAAAATTGTTTGGTCTGGTCTCATTCCTTTGAATTCCCATATAAATTTTAGGGTCAGTTTGTCAATTTCTAGAAAAAAACTTACTGAAATTTTTTCCTATAGGGATTTAAATTTAATATGTCAATCAATTTGGGGAGAATTGCCAACTTGACAATATGGAATCTTCTAGCCCATGAAAAAAATGTCTCTTCTTTAATTGATCCCAGCAAGGTTTTATAGTTTTCAGGGTACAGGCCTGGCCCTTCACGTGTTAAATTTATTCCTAAGCATTTTCTTATTTATGATGCTGTTGTGAATGGCCCTATGTGCATGTTTTATTTTCATCACTTCTGGCTGCTACCTCCTTCTCTCAGTTTCTTTTTCCTGGAAATGGCCTCATTCTGAGGAATTCAGGAGCGCCTCACATTGGCACATTTTGGGCCCACGCCTGTCTTAGGAAGACTGAGGTTCCCTAAGGCTCAAACGGCAGCTGGCGGCAGTTAGCCGTGGAGGCTCCAGATGAATGACAAGGCTGTCTCGTCAGTCAGGAGGGTGTAGAAGGGTGGGATCCACAGCAAGTGGACCCCATGGGTGTCCGCTTCACAGGGGTCTTCAGGATGTAGCCGGCGCCAGACACAGGGAGAGCAGAGCTGCAGGCTGGGGACGGCGCCCTGAGCAGGAAGGGGTCAGCCACAGAACAGGGCGGCCCCTCAGGCACAGACAACTCCTGGCAGCAGGAGGAGGATGTTGTTCCCACAAGACCATCCACCCACGTGCATCGAGTGCCCGCCACATACCAGGCGCTGAGTTTGTGGCCGAGTCTGGGCCTGGGCTGGGGCTGCTCAGATTCTCTGGGGCGATGTCATGAGCCCAGAGCCCAGGTGAGGGGCGGTGGTCCCAGGGCAGGGAGATGAGGCAGCCAGAGGGGCTCAGGTGGAGCTCAATACCTGTCAGACCAACAATGGTGACCAACTATTGAGTGCCTACTGTATACTTTGCAGTATGCTATGCTTTATCTCATTTAGCTCTATGAGGAAGGAACTGTTAGTGCCTTTATTTTACAGATGAGGAAACTGAGGCTCTAAGAGGTGATGTAACTGAAGTCTCCCAGCTCATAGGAGGCAGCACTGGTATTAGAGGTCTGTCTGCTCCAGAGCTGGAGCTCTTAGCCCTGACCCTGTGCTTCCTTGTTGAGTGGGGCCCCTGGACAGGGAGGGGAGGGGACCCAGGGATCAGAGAAGGAGAGGGGTGGGGCAGAGGACAAATGGGTGGGCGGCCTCAGGGGAAAGCCCACTCCTTCCCACAGTGGGAGTCCTGCCTCCTCCCCTGGGCAGCTGCCTCCTAGTCCTGATTGCCCAGTGGCCAGGCCAGTGTTGCTGTGTCCACAGGTCACATTAGAGTCAGCATAGCAGCCACACAGCAACAGAAGGCCACATCAGCCATGGATCATTGAGGGCTCGGAGTAAGTGCACCAGTGACATGCTCGGGGTCACTGACACTGCCCTTGGCTTTGGGACACATCTGCTTTCCCCGATCCACCCATGGGCCCCATGACTCGGCCCCCACCCCCACCTCCCTGAGTTCAGCCCTGGTCTCTCCCCCTTGCCCACCTGCTCTGGCCACACTGGCCCAGTTGATGTTCTTGAACACTCCTCACTCAGCCTCCCCCAAACCCTCACACATACCGGTCCCTCCACCTGGATGTCCCCTCCCCGGCCCTCTGTGTGGCTCAGTGACATCCCCAGCAGTCTTCCCTGACACGCTCCCCCTCCAACCCAGATCCAGGAGAGCCCCTGTTCTTACGGTTCACCACATGCTCTGGTTTCCTTTCGTATCGTTCGTCAAATACCACAATCGTGTGTTTATTAGTGGTTATTTAACAGCTGTGTCTCTTACGAGATTCTTGCTTACACGAAGTCAGGTCTACCGTGTTCTCTGCTGTGGCCCCGCGTCTAGCACGGAGCTGGGTATAGAGCAGCTGTGCAATAAACACTTGCTGAGTGGAGGGAGGGAGGAAGGAAGGAAGGAGATCTTTACTCTTTTTCCAAGCTTATGTGGCACATCTTATGCTCATTTTATCACCGAAGAAACTGAGGCTCAGAGAGGTGAAGCTACTTGCCCAAGGGCACACAGAGGATCAAGAGCAGAGTTGGGACTTGAACTCAGACATGGAAGGAAGTCCTGTTGGCTCCTGGGTGACTGACTGTGTGAGTGAGGGAGTGAGTGAAGGCATCAGACCATGAAGACTGGAGGGGACACTGCAGCCATCTCCTTTCCTCCTGAAGTGTCAACGTGAAAGGTCATCAACCCCTTGGTGACTCAGAAACAGGGATTTCTGTTTCTGTTCCAGGGATTTCTGGAAATGGCATGAAAATGTCTTTCCGTCCATCCCCCTGCCTCTGGGCTGGAAGACAGTGTCATTCCGATTTCATAGGTGCATCAGAGAGGTTGTCCTCCCTGTTCAAAGTCACACCGTCAACAT
The DNA here is from genome assembly GCF_041296235.1 of Equus asinus. Taxonomy (NCBI): domain Eukaryota; kingdom Metazoa; phylum Chordata; class Mammalia; order Perissodactyla; family Equidae; genus Equus; species Equus asinus. Next base: position 91,802,036 of record NC_091794.1, on the reverse strand, counting down.
GCTGCCAAGAGCCCTGATTTCCAACAGCCGGGGCTGTCACCAGCACAGTCCCTGTGTGCGCTCGGCCCGTGCCAGCCCCATGCTGCCGTCTCCTGAGTCTCATCTAGAGCCACTGTCACTGCAGACTGACGAGGTGCGGACTCCTGCCTCCATTTTCTTTAGTTCTATTTCGTTGTGCTTAGGTTTTTCCATTCAAAAGAAACATATGGTCATTTTAAGAGATTTCAAACAGTAGAGAAATTGAGAGCCTCCATCATCCCACGCTCTGATTCCCATTTTACAGACGAGGAAACTGAGGCTTGTGGCACTTTCTACACGACACAGCCTCTCCCCCTCCGTTCATGCAGCTGGGCTCTCTATTTTCCTGATGTGACACCAGCAGCCCAGGGACTCCCAGGGGAAACCAAGGCCCTGGCGGGGGGGGGCGTCTCGAGCAGTTGGAGACAATTGGCTCACTTGGAGCGATTTTTCTTCTGGGCTGGCACCAGCAAATCAATATTCAGTGGTGCCACACATCGTGGTGTCTGCCTCCTCACTCAGGGATGGCGAAGAAGAGCAATAATCTTGACAAAATCTAAACAGCATTGTCTCGAGTGACTGTACAGACGGCTCCTGAGGAGTTCATAAATCCGAGGCTGATGAATCACCTGGGCAGGTGCCCCCGCCGCCGGCATCCTCGCTCAGGACGGGAGCGCTGCAATTCCTTCTCTGGCGCTGGTCATCTGGAATGAGCCAGTCCATTTTTCTCTTTTATCACTGCTGAATTTTGGGGAAGTGTCTGCTGAAGTCCCTCATTCCCTCTTCTCTTTTCTAAATGTTGGGTGTATTTGATGGCTCCCCGAGGCCTGGTTGTGGGGGCCAGAGCGTACCCGGCGGTAAGGAGGACTCGGTACCTGAGCCTGCCCATCCGGAGGGTTGTCTCGGGGTGTAATTGGTGGGTGGCTGGACAGCCAGCCATTCATAACTGTCATCCCCATCACTGGGGCCATAAGTTTCCCTTCCTCCCCTTGCCCTGCTCTGTGGTTGGACGTACCCGACGCAAGGCAGCTGTGAATGGGCTGAGGGGAAGGTTTTCTTGGCCTTGGAAATGAAGGCTGGGCAGCCACGTACGAAGCTGGAATCTGAGGTTAAATACCAAAGGAAGATAAGGAGAGTGTCCTGAGGGGCCCCTGGCAGAGTCCGCACTCAGGGAGGTAGATGAGGGGGGTTTCTGGGAATTGGGGTGGGGCTGCCAGTGATTGGAGGAAGGAGATGGGTCCGTTCCGTCCTTTCTAGCTTTTCTCCTTCCCCTAAGACCTCCTTTCCCCACCATCTTTCTCAACCTTGACATGGGTTTGGGGTTCTTTTATTGCCTTAATTTGGGGTTCTCCAAGAGCCCGCTGGACCACCTCTCAGCTCTGGGATCCCTCAAGTTAGCGAGAGCACCCGGACACTTAGATGATTGGTTAGTGTTAATCTTGGCAGAGACTTATCTATCTATGGGAGCCCCTGCTGAAACTCCTTATTCATTCACTATTTACTGGGTACTCGCTCTGGGACAGACGCTGTGCTAGGTGTTGGGGATACAGCAGAGAGAAGAATCAGATAGGGTTCCTGCTCTTCTAGAGCTTGGACTACAGTGGGAGCAGACAGTCTAAAAAACCCATTGTCTAATGGATGTACAATTACAGCTGTAGTACGTGGTCAAGGAAGACTTTTTTGATGAATGGGAATTTCTCAGGTAAGAGGGGGAAAAAAGCATTCTAGGCAAAAAGAACAGCACGTGCAAAGGCCCTGGGGTGGGCAGGTTAGCATGACCAGGAGGCAAGTGTGGCTGGAACAGATAAAGTGAGGAGAGTGGAGTGAGGTGAGGTTGGAGCGAGGTTGGGCCAAGGCCAGATGGGGTCTTGGAGGCCATGTTGAGAAGTTCTGTGTCTTCAGTCAGGACTGCAGGAAGCCTTTGAAGGCATCGAACAGGGAAGTTTGGGCCCCACAGTCAGGTGGTCTCCCAGATGTTCCTCCACTGCTGAGGTGATGCCTCAGGTGACTGAGGTGACACTGGAGAGCTGACGCCATTGTGAGTCTTTTTCTGTCCTCAGTTGACTTTGTTTCCCGGGGTCCTATACATCTGGATTTGGGAAGGTCAGAGCCAGATTCGCCATGGCCCACAGGGGAAGAGAGAATCCCGAGCAGAGCATCGGCTGCAGCGATGACCCTCGTTCCCACCCCTGTGTTGAGGCCGGAGCACCGGACAGACCTGAGCTGCTGCCGCTCTTCTCTCGGCTGCTGTGACCACGCACACAAATAGAATTCATCCCCATTAGCCCTTGCTGACCTCCCTCTTGTCTAACAAGCAAGTGTAAAGGCTTCTCTGGATTAAACTTGGCCCTTTGAGCCTCAGCATAAAAAGAGAAAGATCAATGCCTTCAGGGCACAAAGAGCCAAAGCGCTTTCTCTTTTGGGAAACCACTCACCAGGAGTGAGCAGACACTCCGTCTCCCTTAATATGGAGCCACTACCCTCTTGGGACTGTTGTCCAGAAGTTTCTGCCTTAGTTTCCACCTCTTGTACTCTTCTTTGCGGGTGGAGGAGGGGCTTGTCTGATGAGTGAATTCAGTGGACGTTGTCATTCTGTAATGCACACAATTAAATGATGTTTGATTTTCAGCAGCGTTGGTCCAGTGGAGGGCCATTGTGCAGGCAAATGCTTGCTGAGTCTGGCGCCAGACAACTAGGTCCCCTTCCGAGCTCTGCCCCGCCCTAGCTGAGTCATCTTAGTCAAGTGACTTCACCTCTCTGGGCATCAGTTTCCTCATCTGCAAAGGAGGGTGGAGGTGTTCAGAGCCAAATGTGTTTTGCGAGCTGTGAAGTGGAAAGCAGACAGGAGGCGGCATTGCTGGGAGAGTTCAGAATTACGTCGGTGTTTTTATTTTCTCCTGGCTCTGTGCCTACTTCACGGATAATCTCTTTTAATGATCACATCAGTCCTGTACATTATCATGACCTTTGTATCTATAAAGATGCTCAGACTCCCGCTCAATGAAGCCACACCTCAAAATGGCTCACATAATAACGACCGACATTCATCATTGCATGATGAGAAGCTGGGGTGGCTGCGGTTTCAGGTTTGGTTGATTCTGCCGCCCAAGGGCCGCTCTAGGATTTTAGGAGAATTAAGAAAGGGACCCCGGCAAGGTATCAGCTTGGATCCAAGAGAGGGGAAGGGAGAAGAGGGTACCACTCGTTAACGTCTATCGAGCATTCATGTTGCAAGACCTCGGGCAAACCCTTTGGACTCTGTGAGCCTCAGTTTCCCCACGTGCACAATTGGCTAATAACAGCTTTTACCTCCCAGGTTGTCACGGGACTCAATGAGATGATCCCTCGGCACGGTGTCTGGTAGGCAGTGAGCACTGAGTAAGTGTCAGCTCCTATTATTGCTGGTGCTGTTGACGTGGTTGACGTCTGAAGGCTGTTGGCGATTCCACTTGTTCTGTGTTGTCCCTGGATGTCTAGCTGGGACCTTCAAGAGGAGCCTCCAGGAGGCAGAGTGCAGCTCTGGAGAAGGGGCTTTCGGATCAGGTGAGCTGCCCCGCACAGGACAGTGGTCCACACGCCCCCCCCCCCCCCTCCGCCCACCCCCCACTGAGGTGTGGGAGGCACAGCCAGGTGAGGCCTGGAGGGAGATGTCGGGCAGGGACTTGGGTCCCACGGGAGGGGCCTACCTAGGTTGGGGGAATTCTGGGGGATGAACCAATGACTGAAGCAAACAGCACAGTTGCAGGTTTCAAGCACACGAGGCATTAAAATAGCCTTTCTGAATACAACTAGACTCCTTGCCTGGGTGGCAGCCACTGGCTCCTGGCCTCAGGCCTCAGCAAAGCCACTGGGCCATTGCTAGTCAGCCTCTGAGCCATGGGATCAGTTCTCTCCGCGTTTACACAGCCCTTGCTGCCACGTCACTGGCAAGAGATGGGGAGAAGCTGGTTGACCCTGGACAGTGTCCTGCAAACCAGCCAGCTCAGGCCCTGTTGAACTTTGACCCTGCCTCTTCCAATCACTTAACTTCTCTGAGACTCAGCTTCCCTTTCTGTAAAATGGAAACTAGATCCTCTTGTGTGCTTTTGTTGGGCCTTAAATGAGTTCACATACGTGAAGTGAGTCCATCAACAGATGTGTTTTGAGTGCCGACGATCTGCCAGGCACTGAGTTAAGCTCCATGTGCCTGGAACTCTGTACGTGCTCGTAAATGGCGCTTCTCTTTATGCAAGAAGAGGTCGTGGGGTCCCTGGCTGGAGAATAGTGGTGCCGGTGCTTGGAAAATACCAGCTGTGTGACATCAGGCCGGGAACCCAGCCCTTCTGAATGTAGGTGGGGTTAATAACAATTTAATACCTGACTCCAGATCAGACGTGCAGTTCACGAGCCAGCGCTGCAGGGTGGTGGACGTGGTGCTCGGCGTCCATGAAGTGCTGGGCTGTGGTCCTCACCAGGGGGGGCACGTCAGTGTCAGCGTTAGTGGAGGGTCAGAGGCACTGACTCTAGCTTGTGTCTGAGTCATTATGAACCTCAACACCAGCTCACCAACTGGGCGACACTGGGCAAATTACTCGCCAGCCTGCGCCTCAGTTTTCTTGTCTGTAAAATGGAAACAAAACAGCACAGACCTCACAGAGCTGCCGTCGGGTTGGAGCAAATCAATATATGTAAAGTGCTTGACCCATACGCCCGAAGACACCATCAGAGAGAGTGGCACGTAGGGTTTTAGGCCAGTGGACCTTGGACACAAGTCCTCTGGGAAGCTTAAAAAGCCTATAGATGTGGGGCCTCCATTCCAGAGACGCTGATGCAGGAGCTGTGGGTGAGGCCCAGGAACCTGCATCTTCGAGGAGCTTTCCAAGGGAGGCTGATGCAGGGGTTCTCTAGTCCGGGGTTTGGGAACCAGCACAAGAGGGACGCAGAGGTGAGCGAAGCCAAGCTGCTGCCCTGGAGGAGCATGCAGGCTGGAGGGGAGACGCCCGCCCGTAAGGACCTCCAGTGTGAGGCTGCACAAGGCACCAGCTTTGGAGCCGGGAGGTCCGGGTTCGAACCTTGGCTCTGCCTCTCTCCGGCTGTGTGACTTGCGCACATCCCTTGACCTCCCAGCCTCAGTTTCCTCATCTGCAAAATGGGGACAGTGTGGGTTTGCTGTCAGGGATGGATGAGCTACCCCACGTGAAGAAATGGCTCAGGGGATCCTGCAGAACCGTGAGTCTCCTGCCCACTGAACGGCCCCACAGACTAGACGTTTGTCCTGTAAGTGGATGGTCAGCTCCTGAGAGGAGGGAAGGGGACGCCCTCATCCCTGGGCCCTGAATCAGAGCCTGGAGGAAAGCTGCCTGCTGGGGGGCCCTGTCGGAGGAGTGCTGGGTCCTGGGGCCTCCACAGGGCCTGGCTCCTGGCAGGGATGCAGTGAGCCTGGAACTGACGCCTGTGGAAGTGAAACCCCTGATGCCTCCTAGGGTCTCTCAGTGTCGCTAAATCCTGGTGTCTCTTCTTCCCCTGCAGTCACGTGGCCTGCTCCCTGCCCTTTTACCTTCGACCTGGGAGGGAGGTTGGGGTGACTGTGGCTGCTGGAGGCAGGTGAGGAAAGGAAGGCTGGAGTCCTTAAGTGACCTCCCAGGGTCACTCAGCAAGTCGGTGCCGGGGGGGGGGGGGGGGGGGGGGGGGGGGGGGGGGGGGGGGGGGGGGGGGGGGTTCCTGGCTCCTTCCGGGCTCCCCACCGTCACTGGGAGACCCTCGTCTCTGAGCTGCAATTACAATTCCTGTTGGCATCCACCCATCCCCCAGCTTGGTGCTCTCTCATCTCCATGGTTTCAATTAGCATAGCGGCTCCTTTTATTAGGAGATTTCCTTTCAGGAGGGACACAAAACATGTCTTGAAAGGAAACGCAGTTTCTGTTTTTTCTCCTTTTTACCCATCATAATGTATTTCCATTTCAACTGAGTCTCTTTTCTTTCTGTGCCTCCCATTTCAAACCCTGCAACATGAAAGAGCAGCCGGCGATGCCGTGTTTGAGCTGACATCCCTTCCGGCACCGTCCTCCTCCCTCTTGCCCGCCCCTCGTCCCCTCGTGGTGGTTCCTCCCCTGGAAAGAAGGACTTGAATCCACTTCCACCTGGCCTGGATGCCACGTGGGGGACTTTGAGAAGCATGCTGAGTGGTCACTGAAAGCTTTTGAGCAGAAGAAACACGTGGTCAGACTTGTGCATTTGAAAGGGCCCCCTGGCTTGCAGCATGGGGCTGGATTGGAGAGGGAGAGAGAGGCAGCAGTGAGGTGGTGAGGCGGGGAGGGAGGCTGGCCCAGCTCACCAGGAGAGAGGGCGGGGAGCTGAACCGAGGCAGAGCAGGTGGAGGAGGCTTTTAGGGGAATTCACGATTTAGGGTCAACAGGCCTTGGTGATTGATTTCAAGGCAGGGCGAGGGAAGGGAGAAAGGAAGGCTGGTGCCTAGGTTTCCCACCTGGGGGTGGTGGGGCCATCACTGAGATGGGGACTCAGGTGGAGGAGCTGGACTTGGACAGCATCTCTGTTCTGGTCTTGGCCTCAGTTTCCCCAATTACATCATGTGCCAAGAATTACAGACATAGTTGATAGATCTGTAGATGGATGGATTAGTCACAGGGAACAGCAAGAGTGAATGCACAGAGGCGGGAAGTTTATAAGAGGGGATGGTTTGTACTTTTATAACATCATCTCCTCCAGTGCTTGGGGCAGTGTGCCTGTCTAATTCACCTCTGTATCCTTAACATCAACAGACAGCGCCTGACATACAATAAACACTCAATTAATGGTCGTGAATGAATGAACAAATGACCTGGAGGTTGATTTGACTGGAGCCCGGAGAACTGGCAGGGACCCCTGGGACGGTGGAGTAAAGATCTTGAGTGCCGGGGGGGCTTATTTTTTATTCTGTTGGTGATGGGTTTTGATAGCAGGAAAAGACAGCCAGGTCCAGCAGCAGAGCTGTCAGCCGTCTGGGAGCTGAGGAGAGGGTGTCATTGGTCGGATGGCTCTTATCGGTCTTGCAGATCGGACCCCCCTGGAGCTCCCTGCTGGATGATGACGAGGACGAATGCCAGCGGGTCTGGACCACTGCTCTCCACACTGGCCATGGAAAAGGATTGTCTTTGTCCTCTCCAGATCCTGGCTCTGCTCTCTGCCTCCCCATCCCCCAAACGGGGCAGCAGGTAGTGGATGGTTGACATGCCTGTTTCCTTCTCTGACAAGGTCAGTTGCCCTGTGAATGTCTCCATCCATCTTACCTGGAGTCAAGCAGCTTCTCTGCCAAGTGTCCAGAACAGAACCTGAAGGAGACAGGCTGTGTCCCTGACTCCTGCTGGATCCCCAGGGAATCCCTGGCCTTCCCCTTTGGAGGGAGAACACGCTGGCAGGGCTGCAGGCCTCTCAGGTGCTCTCATCCATCTTGAGCACAACTGGCTAGGAGGGCCTCCCTGGAGAGTGTGCAGAGCCTGACGCCGGCTGCTTCCTTTGGGTGCAAGGGAGCACAAGGATAGGACGCCAACCCAGGCGCACCTTCAGAGCCAGGCCGTGTGCCATCAAGAAGGCCCCACTCCACGCTCCCCGCTTGTTCAACCAGCACAAAGGCAAATGGTCAAGGGAAGATTACTAAGCATCTTGCATGGGTCCCCTTCTCTCTCCCCTCTGCCCGACCCACATCAGGCCCTACTGGCCCTGCCTGGACACTGCCCAGTCCTCCTGGCCCCCAGACCTACCCTCACATGGTTGCCAGGTGCTCTTTCTCAGGCACAGCCCTGACCTTGTCAGCCCCCTCCCTGCTTAGGAACATGCCAGGGCTTTTCCTCTCCTACTCAAGGAAGCCACTCAGCTTTGCAGGGGAGGCTGACCTTGATGAGGCCCAGTCACCGTCCTGCAGGAGGCTGTGTGGTGCAGTGGTAAGACCCCAAATTTGAAGCCGGGCTACCTTGGTCAAAATCTTGGCTTGGCCGTGACTCTGAATGAGTTGCTTAACCTCTCAGAGCCTCAGTTGCTCCATCTATAAACTGGAGATAACAGTCATCTGTATCTCGTGCAGTTGTGACGAGGATAAATGAGCTAGTGCATGTAAATGTGCAGAACCGTGCCTGATTCGCAGAAAGCCCTGGTATGTGCTCAGTCATTCCTGCCATCTGCCAGTTATTTCCCCTCCTCCTCCTTGTTCCTCTCCTCCTCCTCCTCCTTCTCCTCCTCTTCCTCATCCTCATCCTCTCCTTCTCCCGCTCCTCCACCTTCCCCTTCTCCTTTTTGTCTGACCAGGACACTTTCCTTTGGGAGCAGCCCCTTCTCCCACCTCTGCGCACCTCACCCTCGGACCGACCCCTCAGATGAGCCAACGCGTTTCCTTTTCGGCTCAGCCGGGATGAGCTGGGTTTCCGTCACTTTCATCCACACGGGCCAAGTCTCCTCTGTGGCGTCCTCGTCCCTTTCCTGCTCCCGGACCTGCACCCTCTCCCCGGCCTCTCTGATGGGCCCCTTGGACATGTGTTGATCCTCACTTTGTGCCTTTGTTCTTGAAGTTACCTCTCTCTGCAGCGCTCCCCTCCCAAATCCTTGCTCTCCCCAGATGCTGCCCGTCCTCAGTGCACCTGCACCCGTGGACCTTGAAGGCCGAGCACAGAGAAGGGGAGTGGACTGTGGAGTCAGGGAGGTGTGGTTTCAGCCCTGCTCTGCCTCTCACTTGCCTGTGACCTCGGACTTGTTTAAGTGCTGCACGGCTTGGCTCGTCCATCTCTCATGTGCGGATGGTGACGCCAATCCGACAGGGTTTTTAAACAGAGTGAATGTGGTAATTCGTGAGAGGGGCCTGGCACACGGTGGGTGTCTAATAATTGCTGGCTGACATAATTAGTGCTGGGCTGACATAAGCCACCTCTGTCCCCAGCACTTCCATTCCAGAAGGGCAGGCAAGATCCCTGGGGAAATCTTACCCTCCAGTTTTGCTCTGGGAAAGAGAAATAGAAAATTTTCTAATTCCAAAGAGTAAATGTCAGAGGCTTGGGAAGGATTCTGAGGTCTGAAAATAAACCCCTGACATGGAAGGGAAGAGGGGAAGGCGGGAGAGAAGGGAGGGAGAGGAGGCGGAGGGCCAGGGGAGAGGCAGAGAGGAGGGACCAAGACTGGGAGACAGACAGAGAGCAGAGAGAGAGGCACCTCAGCGCCCACCTCCCACGTAGAATGTGTGTGTCGGACTAGGTCAGGAGCTGCCAAAGGGCGGCCTGTCGGATGGATCCAGTTGGCTGATGGGCATTGTTTGCCACTTAAAATGTCTGAAAAAACTGAATGAGTTGGCGATGTTTAAAAAGTGGGATATCACACATAAAAGTCCGATTTTCTTTTCTGCTGAAAAATCGGGAGGTCTGATCACACTAGGTGTGGCCTGGACAGTCGCTGGGGCTGGGCAGCTTCTGCCCCCAGGCAGGCCTCATGTAGGCTCTCTGCTTGGATTCTGTCCCCACCACTCCTGACCCCTCAGCTCTGAGGCTGAGGGCCAACACTGTGTCCACCCTTCTCTGTTCCTGTCACCTGAACACATCACCCCCTGACCACGAGAGGATTCCAAGTGGTGACCCCACACCAGAGGATCAGCCCTGACATTCTATGACTGTCTCAGCTCAAATGTCGCCTCCTCCGAGAGGCCTTCCTTGACCACCTGAGACCGCACACCCCCTCCACTCTTCTACCCATTGCTCCAGTGGTAACAGTGGAGGGGCCGGCTGCCCCGGGAAGCGGGGCTTTGCAGGAGCAGAGTGGCTGGTGGAGGCCTCAGAGCCACCTGGCGTTGGAGGGGGATGCGTCCCCTCTCCAGTGATGCAGCACAGAACACAGGATGCTGCTTCCTGACTCTTCACAAGCCGCTGGTCCAGACAGACACTCCTGACAGGGTCCAGCAGGGAGGCTGGTTGTTACAATTTCAGGTCCCCCTCTTCCCCTCCCCCCGGCCAGCCCCAGACAGCCGTCAGGGGCACTGGTGTATGGGGCCTTCTAGGTGGGGGTCTTGCGGCTGTAGGATGGACCAAGGCTCAGGGAGGCAGAAGGTGAGGGGAGGGAGCTGCTGCCCAGGCTAGAGCTGAAAAATAACTGGTCACTGCTCTGCAGTCCCTCAGCCCATACTGTCCTCCTTTTAGGCATTAAAATGGGCAAAATACCCCCAGTCACCTTCACGTGCCCGTTAGACACCACCTAGGACAGGCCCAGCACACAGTAGGTCCTTCATCACCACAGCAGCTGAGGAAGAGGAGTCAGGGGCCCTGCTTCTGGTTTTATACCAGTTGGCACTTACTGTCCCTTTCTCTCCCCTTTCTGTCTCTCCTGGATTAGTCCCACTTCCCCTGGAGGGACCGAGGCTCCAGGAAGCTCAGAGCCTCCTGTCAGACACTGTGGCCGGGAGGTGGCGGGGCTGGGATTGGACCCCAGGCCCGCCCGACTCCCAAGGCCTTGTGGTCACATACAACACATCCCTCATGTGACCTGGGGCAAGACGCAGACACAAGACAGCAAGAAAAAAGAGGGAGGGAGGAGGAAAAGGGTGGAGGAGAAGTGAGAGGAGGAGAGAGAGACTTGTCTCCAAATTGCGGTGGGACCTTGAGAAAACCACTTCTCCTTTTTGGGCCTCAGTTTCCCCTCTGGAAAATGGGGGGAAGGAGGGGTGGACTAGACAGTTCAAAGCATTATGCCCTTAGGCCCAGGGCTAGCCTTGGAAGGGCCGCGTCCAGGGCTCTCTCCCTGATGAGGTGGAGTTAGGACCCTTACAGAGGAGACCACCCTTGGGGCTGCACGTGGAGGAGGTGAAATGGGCTCCAGGGGGCACGAGGGGCAGCTTCTCAGGAGATGAGCACGAAGGAGCCTCGTGGGTCTCTGAGTGAGGACCTTAGGGTTGGGCCCTCCTGTTCCGTGGGAGAGGATAAATGAGGAGAAGCTCCCAGCTCACCGGCTGCCGCTCAAGAGGAGGCTGGCTGTCTGAGTCTGGCAGAGAAGCAGCAGAGGAATGAGAAAGCCCTTTCACGCGGGACCTTGAGGTGGGGCAGTGAGGGGCCCCCTGCACATGGCTGGGCCAGCAGAGAACCTATCCTGCCCGGGGACTTCAGGCCTGCCAAGCAGACTGTGGGCAAGGGACACCAGGACAATTCCTTCTTCAAAGCTCCAGGGACCCTTAACGCTGTGAACACACCAGGCTGGAGGACGCTGTCCCTGAGTCAGAAACCCTGCACTACTGTGGTCTCTCTGAGTCCCCCTTGCAGTCCTGGCTGGTCCCTGGGCCCATCCACAGCAGCTCCTTGAAGTCCTTCCTCAGCATCCCTGCTGTTCACAGTCCCCCCAACTTGGCCCTATGTGACCTGGCTCCCAGGGCCCTCGTCACCCCTGTTCCCTCCTCTGGATTCCCTGACGACAGATGAATTCCCAGGTCCCTGTCACCCAGCAAGCAGAAAGCCCTCTTTGCTCCCAGCCAGGCCCCCCACTCTCCCACAGCTGAGGCCCACACTCGCCCTCCCTGGGATCTGGGTCCCTGGGGGCATGCAGGTCCCAGCCCCAGCTTCTCCCTCAGAGGCCTCGGGAGACATCTGGATGTTGGGAGCCGGCAGAGGATGGCCCGGCTGTGGATCAGGGAGAGGCTGCGATCACACCCTGGGCAGACAGCAGGCTCCAGGGAGATGGGGACCACACAGAACTGGGACGGCTGACTGCCCGTCGTCATCCATCCACCTTCCAATTACATCCTCACGGTGCTTGAAGTATGCTCATCAGCTGGAACCCCATGACAGTGGCCTTGGAGGCACCAGGGAAGCAGAGGGGACCTCCTGTTTGTGAACCTTGGGTATGTGCCAGGCACCACACCAGAGCTTTGCCTATCCTGTTCCATCTCATTGTTGGAGATTTTAGTCCACATTTAATACTTGGGTATATAAGACTCAGAGAAGTAAAGCCACCTGCCCAAGATCACACAGCAAGCGTGTGGCTGAGCCAGGCTTCAACTGCAGGTGTGTCTCATCTGGAAGCCCATGCTTTGTTCTGCCCCCACGGCCAGGGATGCTTGGGGCTGCTCATGGGGCACCAGGACTCCTGGCTTCACCGATGTCTCTGCTGGGGGCCTCCAGCAGCCCTATTCACTGCTGGGTCCCCAGGAACTACACCTGGCACCTACTGTAGCCAAGCAAAAAGGGGCTTGTTCTGCTCACCATAATCTGGTGCCAATCAATTGCAAACAAGCTGGTGGTTGAGAAAGGAAAATTCATACGATCAGCTAGCATCATCGGAAGATGGCAGACTAGTGTCCTGAAGACCCATCTTCTTTTCCCTGCATGGCTTCCTCATGTTAACTGAAGATCTAGCTGTTACAATTTCCCCACTGTCAGCTGTAACTTCATAATCATATGAAGTACTCGGTAATAAGGCCGTCGACATCTTCTGGCTACTTCCTGCTGATGAGGGGCGCCACAAAGGGAGGAGATTCTGGAAGCTTAAAACTGACACTGTGGATCTAAGCAAGCATTTTAAATTGTATCATTCATTCTTGGAACTGAGGGTTCGTTCTGACCTTTATTAAGACCATGCGGTCTCCTGATTGTTTTGATGGGGACCAATAAAATCATTGGAGATACCAACAACAGCATTTTCTACATTTCCAACAAAGAAAGAAAATGGAAATGGTGGCACATGCCAGGACAATGGTTCCAAAGGGGGCAGGCAGTGAAGGTGAGAGAGCAGAGAAAAAGCAGGTCATGCCACCTGTGAATCCTGTACATTTATGTTCATATTTGTTGACCAACCGGACAATTTTCTTTCCCCCATTGTCTACTCTGATCTGTACTTTATGATATACTTGACTAGTTTGGTTTAGCGTTTGCATTAATTCTTCATTAAGGAAATCTAATTCCTCTTCTGGCCAAGCAGTTTCTAGTACCTGCGCTGCAGAGTCAGGTCTAAGTTCTAGCTCCCATGTCAAATAAGATTTTACGTCAGTGTTGCCCAATTTTAGTTTTCAGGGCTTCAGAAGAAAGGGCAGTTTCAGTTCTCAATGATACCAAATGAAAAGGTCAGAAAAAAATGGAAAATGTTAATCTGGGGATCTGTGCCAGATATTTGAGGAAGCTAGAAGAATTCAGGATCCAGTCCAGTTTACAGATAGAAAACAAAAACCTCAAAGGCAGTTAACGGAACCAACATCCACAAATGTGTATTATAGTTTTATTGAAATATAATTTTTCTCTCTAAAATCATCCTCATTTTTTACCAAAGATAGCTAAATTAAGACTCATTGGTTTGTAAAATAAGTCTAGTTTTGATAAATTTGGCCCAATTATTTACATAAGTACAGCAAGAATACCCATTGATCATATAGGCTCTTTTAAATCTGCTTTGCTGGAACTTTTTGTAAGGAATCTCAGATTGAACTTTAAAGGCCTCTTGGGGCCGAGAAAGCCAGACCAAGAACTCGTCATCAGACTCCGCATGCAATACCTACAGATTTGAGTGAATTCCTCTCTTCTTGAGGTCCCCAAAATATCCTTGGGTTCCTGCACCTGCCAGGGAAGTGACTGTCCTTACTCACCTGGTTGCTGGGAACCCTTTAAGCAAGGTACCAGGCCAATATTTCCAAGTGACTTTATTTCATAAAGTCCAATCTTGGCTTCTCAAAACATATGGTCATATCTGAAATAATATATGTTTCTCTCAAATATGACATTCCAGTCAAAGCCTTGGTGAGATAATCAGTGTTTCCAATTGTGTCCTGCTATAAGGAGAACAGATTCTTATCGAGCTTATGCAAATAGCTATATTGCCATGAAAACAATACTTATTCACTGAGAGTTTCCAAATTCTGGAGAGATCAGATAGGGAGATAACGATAAATGCTTCAATTCTGTTTACAAAAGTATAATTTACCAAATTGTTTTAAGTCATAGCTAGCTTAAGGGAAAAGAAAAAAAGTTTTCCTTAAACCTGGAGAAACAACGCATTAAAAAAATAAGCAACATTTCAAATAAAAAATTATAAAAATTATAATCATCCTCATCAATTTAATCAGTCTCATGAAGTCAACTTTTGCTCTTCTGTTGGCAGTTTTATGATGCCATCAGTTTCTCCATTATAGTTCTGTAAGTTTTTACTCAGCTCAGTTTTGTAATCTGAAAGTTTATCAGAAAGCTACATTCTAGAGCAGGTATCAGAGTCCTTTCCATGGATTGCTCTGAAGATGAAACATACGTGCAAAAACATCAGAGTGAGATGACAACTATCTGCAAATAACAAAACATTTAAAAATGGCAATTGACAAATGCATTTGGCTATTTCTGTGACATACCACACTTTGAGATAATAACTAGAATTATGACTGACAACCAGGACAGATCAGAATTTTTGGAATAGTATATAATTTTTAAAAGATTTATATTAATAACATTTACCCATACCATATTACCCAGGAAGGTTTATTATCACTTATTTGATAATCTTCCCCATGTAATTTGACATACCAAATAAGTCTAATTAGTTTAATACTTTCCTCTTTATGGAAAGATGGGGCAAGTTCTTTGAGAGGTCCCTGGGCTGTTTGGAAATTCCTGAAGTTTCGTTTTTTTAAGTCAAAAGAAGGACTTTAATTTTGGCAGAAGTTCATCAAAAATATCAAAAGGTTTTAGAACACTTGGTCAAGTAGGAAACAACACTTAGTTATGTGTTTAATCAAGGTGAAAACAGAAACAGTCAAAGGCAAGACATAGAGTTAAAACAGTCAAAAAAACCCTTAATAGACCTTGGCCTTTGGAACATAGGAAATTGTTTTAATAGGACACAGACCTTCTGTCTTTTAGGTAGATTTACTCAAAGGAAAACCTTTTAAACTTCTATATCAAGAGCAGATCAAAAGTTCAAGAAAATTATCTCTTTAAGAGAGAAAGCCAAATTCTAATTTCATACCAGCTTACTTTTGATATTGAAACTCATTCATTTTAATCCCAGCCAACTTGACCAGGCACGAAACTCCTCAGGGCTTTAATTCTCAAACCTTCTGTCACTTACTTTTTACCTTCAGAATTTATCTCATTCCTTCTTTCCTTTTCTTCTTTTCTAGTACTTCAGGACAAATTTATCTTTCTTAACAAAACAGACAAAAATATCTCGATGCTTTGTACCTTCTGTACTGAAAACATACATTTTACTTTCTTTGTATACAGACTTTCCAGAAATATCTGCTTTCTCATAGAAAATTTCTCAGCATGCACAAAACATGTTTATCAGTAAACTCAGGCATCTTTTAGTTTCTTTGAGATAAGAAACCAAAGGCAGAAAAATCTATGCTTAGTAATCAAGTTTTAATATTATATCTTGTGTGGAAACAACCTAGATACCCAATAAACTTTTATCATTTCATTTAAATTGGTAAAGCTCTAGACTTTAAGTTACCAAAAAGATTTCAGAAGGTGGTTTTCAAGTATGCAGACCATAAAACGTAATTATTGTACTGAAAAACTCTTACCCATTTTTGTTTATCTAAATTATTTGTTTTCAACAATTATGCTTAGATTACTCACAAAAATTTCACGTGACTTTAAAGCAGTTAGTCGCCATCTTAAGTTGTATTAAGTACATACACCATAGTACATAATTATTGTTGAAAAGTTCCTCCAAACACTTTCATCTTTTTTTTACATCTATTTAGTTCATGTGTTCCCAATAATTATATTTAGATTGCCTAAAAAACACTCATGAAACATCAGACAAAATCAGCTATCATTCTATTATTATATTTGCTGACAAATTTTGTAACAGAGATGGTGTTTGCAACAAATCTAATGTTGATCACTCTGACTACTTATTTATTCTAATCAAATCAACAAATTTAAACAAGCTCTTCATTAACCAAAGATCATTTTATATCATGTTAACTTGAAAGACATCTGGGCTAGTTTCTATTACATTTAGAAATAACTATAAAAGTGTTTACTCCCGGCCAAGTAAATAGAGCTCCTTTAGAAATTATGTCGTCTGGAGGCAGACAAATACATACAGAGACAGATGGACACAAATATATATCTTCAACATTTTAATCAGGTCTCAGGTACAAAATTCAAAAGAATAGCTGGGTCCAAACTATTTTTCTGGCTGATGGGCCTGCTCAGATAGCAAAAAATATTTACTAAAGATTCTTTTCTTTTCGCTATAAGGATCCCTTTTTTTTTAGCTGTCTTTGAAATCATTTTGTCTTTTAGAAGTTTCTGCATATTAATCAAAGACTGCATTCCATCATGAGAGGTTCTGAATTTTCTCTTGTAAGGGTGTCGCCTTAAGGTGGCCTCATCTGAAACAGAGGCTCTGCAGAATTACCATTATAGTTCCAAATTATCTCAAAAGTTTATTTATTTTCGCTTGCTTAATTTTAGATCAGGAATTTCCGGGGAGTTGAAGTGGGGCAGCAGCTTTGTTCTTGTTTCCTTAGCATGTTTAATTATTTAGTTTAATTATTTTTTTTAAAGAGACAGTAAAGTATTCTTGATTTCAGAAGCCTCAAAAGATTAAAGTAGGTTTACTATTGGTTGTTTAATTTTATAGCCAGCTTTTTCCAATTGCATATGCAAATATACCTGTTTGGGTAAACTCAGATTGTCTCATTTGGGCCATTTTCTCTCTGGAGTCTAAAGAATATTGTGTCCATGTGGTGTTACAAAAGAAAACTATCTTCTTCTTGGACGTGGGCTCAAAGCTGAAGTCAGCCCATTTCTCCAAGAGGCAGTCCAGAGGCCTTTTCTTGGGATAGATTGAGCTCCCCCCATTCTGATACACGGAGATGGACAGACACACAGATCCGGACACAGAAAGATCAGACAACAGTGAACCGGTTCCCAGATTGAGGGTAGAAAGTCCTACAACTGTTCCCACTCCAAAAGTGCCCCCAGATGGCCCTCTGTGAACGGAAGGGACCCCAGATGGCCCTGCCATAAATGGAAGGACCCCAAATGGAGGGGAAGGGAGTTCACGGGTGTCCCCAGGGTGACTTACCCTACTCCAGAACGAGCCCGTTGACTCACCAGAAGCAAAAGCAAACAAACAAACAAATCTAGAGCCTGTTTCATTTCTTCAGCCACTAGGAAGCATTAAAGGCAGTTGACAATCGGCAGAACTTGGGTCAGCCCCCGGGGGAAAGTCCGCTGGGAGAGCCCCGAGATTTCTCCTGGAGTCGACTAGCCACGGGCAGAGGCGCATCCCAACTGGGCCGCCAGAAATTTGTAACCGAGCAAAAAGGGGTTCTTTCTGCTTGCCACAATCTGGTGCCAATCAATTGCAAACAAGCCGGTGGTTGAGAAAGGAAAGTTTAAACGATCAGCTAGCATCATCGGAAGATGACGGACTAGTGTCCTGAAGACCCATCTTCTTTTCCCTACATGGCTTCCCTCATGTTAACTGAAGATCTAGCTGTTACACCACCAGGCACTCAGCAATATCCATGGAATAGATTAGAAGCTTTTTTTTTTTTTTGAGGAAGATTAGCCCTGAGCTAACTGCTTCCAATCCTCCTCTTTCTGCTGAGAAAGACTGGCCCTGAGCTAACATCCATGCCCATCTTCCTCTACTTTATGTGTGGGACACCTACCACAGCATGGCTTGCCAAGCGGTGCCATGTCCACACCCAGGATCCGAACTGGCGAACCCCGGGCCACCAAAGCGGAACGTGCACACTTAACGGCTGAGCCACAGGGCCGGCCCCCCATGGAATGAATTAAAGATTTGAGAGGTTTTAAAGTACATATGTGTATGTGTGTGTGTTATATGAAACCTACACATGTTTATGTAGGTAGGTAAAAGATCTAGAAGGAAATACCTCTGGGGGTAGGATTAGAGGGAATTTAATTTTTGTTGTTAACAATTTTAAAGGTATCTTCAGAGGGCAAAATAACAAAGAGATTTCTACTATATAATAACATAATGCTCCCTTCCTCTGCTTCCGGGTACCGGATTGAAATGAAGAGCCAATCTTGTCATGTTGCAGCTTAAAACCCTCCTGGGGCTCCTCACCGCTCTTGGACTAATGCCAGAATCCTGGGTGTGGCCTGCAGACCCACCCACTCCCCTCCTTCTCTGGAGGCTGAAGTGAAGCAGAAAGAGGCTGGGATGGGGAGGGAAGAGCACAGGCTGATATTCCTGGCCCTGCCACTTCCTCCCAGCAGCTCTCCTGGATTTCTCCTTCCCTACCTCTGCCTGGCCCACATGGAGTTCTTCTCTTCTCCTCTGCATCATTTCTGCATCTTGCCCATTTCATGTTAAGTCATAACTCCTAATTTATTCTGGGGCTTCCCCAGCCCTCTCCCTGCCACGAGATAGGAGCTTCTTCAGGGGGAGGCCCTGTTGATTCATTTCTGTGACCCCAGCCCCTGATGATGGCTTGGCTCCTAGCCAGTGCTCTTGAGTGGAACTGAACTGGACAGCTTACTGTGGGCAAGCCAGCGCCCTTCTCCAGGCCTCAGTTTCCCCCTCTGTGCAGTGGGTGGTAACGCCACCGCCTCCCCGGGCGCTGTGAAGACTCGGCTAGGACATGGGTGTGAAGGCAGGTGCAGCCCACACTGGGGGGCTCTGCGCTGACGTGTGGGTGTCCGTCCAGAGCCTCTGGTCGGTTCTCCTTCCACCTGCCGCCACCCTGGTGACATTTGCGGTCCTTTTCCGGGGACCCTGTTGAGCCATCGCTGGGCTAAGCCTGTTGGCAGCATTTTACCATTTTGCCCTCACAGCCCACGGGCCGAGATCGAGGTCCCGAGCGCCCGTCTGAAACGCAGACCCTCCTGTCCCCGCTGAGTGAGGCGTATCGGCTGCCCCTCTGCTCTGACGGCAAAGCCCCAACCCTGAGCGCAGTGCTCAAGGCCCTGCGAGGCCGGCCCCACCCACCCCTCCGGCTGCACCTGCCCTGGCCCAGGGGTGGACGCTGAGGTCAGTGTCGCCAAGGCCACCGCGTCTGGACTTGCAGAGCCGGATTCAACCAGGCCTGTCGGGGTCAGTCCTGGGGCTCAGCTGGCCCCGTGGGCCGTCCAGAGACGCCGCAGAGTCGGGGGCCGGGTCTTGCTCTGCTGACCCCCGGCTGAGGGGTCCTGAGGATCCAGAGCAGAAAGGCCGGCCCTGCCCTCGGGCTCACACGTGGGGCTCCGTGGACAGTCACACACGGAGGTTGGGGGCAGAGTGGACACCCTACCCTGATGGGGATGCGGGGCGGAGGTCTGCTTGGCTCTGCAGGGGTCGCCCCTGTGCTGAGTCCTAGAGGACAAGGGGTCCACCAGTCAGAGAAGGGAAGACGCCGAGGGCGAGGGGCCGAGGGCCAAGGCCCAGGTGCAGGGTCAGGGAGCCGGGAGCATTCGGGAGTCTGGCAGGAGGAGGAAGCAGCACACGAGGCCGGGAGCCAGGGACTGAGAGCAGGAGGGGCCTGGAACCTGGCGCATCGTTCGCGTTTCAGCCTGCAGGCCCCAGGGCTCCGTGTCCTTTCTTGTTTCAGCAGGTGCCTGTGCTCAGGGCGGCACATTCTTGAAAGGAACCTGTGTGCAGGGGAACGGGGACGGGGAATCTGCACACAGAGATCAGTTAAGAGGCCTGCGAGTTGGTGCCGGAGCAGAGGACAGCAGGACGGCCAAGGGACGGCAGGACGTGGGTGGACATCGGGTTCTCTCCCTATGTCTAAGCAGGCACCACCATCGGGGTTTGAGGGAGGTAATAAGCAACACCTGCGCTCCCTGTCCCTGGACCTGGGTTAGGAACCTGTCGAAGGAAAGACCTGGAGTCAGGGGACAGAGAGCAAAGTGTCTCCCTTATTTCTGCTGAAGCCGATGCTGGGGCATGTGGCTAAGGTTTGCTGGCCCAGGGCATGCTGCTGCCCAAGCCCTGAATGAAATTCGCCTATCTGGGCAAAGCAGGCCTAGACCCTGTGGGCCAGCCAAGCACGGAAGCAGGCCAAACAGGGCTGGGGTGCCTGCTAAAATGGTGGAGGTTCAAAGGAAAGAGGCCACATTCTCTGAGAAGTAGGAAGATAGGAGAAGTTTGACTTTAAGAACACTGAAATGTAAGTGTAAAAACTGCCAGGGGTTGGTCCTTTGGGCCTGACCCTGGTCCAACACCCGTAGACCTGTACTGGAGTACTATGGAGAGTGGGCGAATGGGATGATGGGCTTTGAAGGTAGACTAGGAGTTTTTCAGGCACAGGCGCATATCCTGTGCTTGGGGTATAGTTTGCATTGAGAGTTTGGACGGAGGGGAGAGTGTATTAGTTTTCTATTGTTGCTTTAACAAATCACCACAAACTTAGCAGCTAAAAACTACCCGCGTTTATTATCTCACAGTCATGCAGGTCGTGAGTCTGATGCAGCTCTCACCAGGCGGGAATAAAGAAACGGCGGGGCTGCAGTCCTTCTGGGGGCTCCGGGAGGATCTGTTTCCTGCTCATTTGGGTGGTCGGCGGAGTTCAGCTCCTTGTAACTATAGGACTGAGGTCCCGGTTTCCTTGCTGGCTGCCAGCTGAGGGTGTTCCCAGCTTCTGGAGACCGCCCACATCCTTGACTCCGGTCCTTTCCTCCATCTTTCAATCCTGCAACGGTGCGTCGAATCTCTGTCACACTTTGAACCTCTCTCTCCTTCCATTTCTTCTCTCTGCCTCCGTCCTCTGCTTTGAAGAGCTTGTGTGATTCGATGGGGCCCGACCCACCCACTCAAGTTAGACTGAGAGTCTCCCGTCTCAAGGTCCATAACCTGAATTACTCCTGCAGAGTCCCTGTCGCCATGTCACAGAACATATTCATAGGTCCAGGGTTAGTACACGGATATCTTCGGGGCAGAAGGAGCGTTATTCCTCCTTCCACAGAGAGGAGAGGGAAGCGAGGAAAAAAGCAACATTTATTAAGCACCTACTATGTGCCAAGGACCAAGCAAATTGTTTAGCATCCTTCATCTTTTTTTGTCCTACACCTGCCCTGCCAGTTAGGTAGTATTATTCCCATTTTACAGACAAGAAAACTGAGGCTCAGAAGGACGGCTGAAGGCTAAACAGCAGTAAGGAGTAGAGGCAAGATTTGAACCCAGAGCTGCAGACTCAAAGCCCGTGTCCTCGCCATGGAACCTCACACTGTCTCCGACAGGACGGGGACCGTGGGCTGGGCCAGCTGTCAGAAGCCTTCTCCTCACACAGCCCGTGAGTCCAGGATGCACCTGCCCCCTGCAGGAGAAGCCTCGGTGGGTGGCTCCTTCCTTCCTCAGGACACAGCAGGTGCCGGGCCGTGGAGCTGAGCAAGCAGGTGGCTGCTGAAACAGACACTGTCATGCTTGGCTGACGGATGCCACCAAGTAGAGTGGCTCTGTTCTGTCACCCAGTGAGTCGAACAGGCCCAGCTAAACGGTGGGGTCTGCTATCAGCAGATCCCGTGGGGCAGGCTCAGAGCCGGGCTTTGTGGACAACCACCCCCACTCCACGCGGTTTGTGGCTGGATTTTAAGAAATGCGTTACCAGTGCCCATCTCTGCATCAGACAATAGAATCACAATAAAACGCATGCTCTTCCTTCTCTTTCTGGACCACATTTTCCTTCTACATCAGAACCCGTTCAATTCTACCTGGGAAGTGGCTGGTTTTTCCCCTTAGAGTAAAAGTCGTTTGTGATTTTCCGTGAAAGATGTTAGATTGGTAGCAGGTTTTACAAGATAGTGTAGGTTTGTGCTGTTGCCGCCGTGAAGCTGGAATAGTGACGTTGTCGGACGCTCACTTTCGGGGGGTCCTTGCACACAGATTTCCCACCAGGCTTAGCGGGCGCCTATGGAGCCGGCTCCATCCCGGGCGCAGAACGGGCCCTTCACAGCCTGGCGGGCTGCAGCTTCTTCCGCTGTTCACGCTTCTGCCCTCTGTGTGCTGATGACGCAGTTTTAGCACATTTATAAGCATTTGGGTATCTTTGGTCGTTTATTTTTCAGTTATTTTTAGGGGGAAATAAGTTATCTTTATGCTCTAATAAAATCGCTGTTCCGCAGCCTTGGACATCAGAGCGGATGTGAGCAGGAGCTGACAGAGGTCCCGCCCTGAGAGTCAGCCCTCCCCGTTCCAGTCCTGGCTAGGCCGACACCTCGCTGTGCAGCCTTGGGAAAGTCACCTCCCCTCTCTGGGCCTCAGTATGTTCTACATCATCTCTGATATTTATAGTCTGAATATTCCAAGAGTGTGGGGCTCCAGGCAAATGGGAGCTAAAGGAGTATATTTATTAAACAAGGAGGCACCTACTATGTGCCAGGCACAAGGCTATGTCCAGGGAAGCAGATCCAATCCCTTGACCTCAAAGAATACATCTTCTGGAGTAAGTAAATTCGCAGGTGAGATGTGACAGAGTCGCTATACTGCACAGAATGGAAACTCCATGCGGGCAGGGCGTTCCATTCATTTTCTTTGCTGCTGCTCCCTCCTCTGCCTGCAGCACTGGCTCAGCACCTGCACCTCCTGGAAATGGTGGGGGGACACATCAGGCTGAGCGCTGTGTTTCCCTCAGGTGCCACTGATGCTCCTGGACACTCTGCTTCGCCCCCACACCAGCTGGTGGCCGACCGGGCCTGTTGAAGCTTATGGGGCCCTTTCATCCCGTAATCAATGTGCTGGGAGGGCAGAGCCACCTGCCCACACCGAGGGGCTGCAGTTCCCGCAGGATGACTGTGTTGATTTTCTTCCCATTCAATCCTAGTGGGCTTGTGGGCAGAGTGATCCCAAGAGATGAGAGTCAGCAGCTAAAATGGATTGATAGCGATCACAGAACTTGGAAGGGACTGGGCTGGGATCTGAATCCAGATCTGTCTGGCTCAACGGTCAGTCCTCTTCTCCAGAATGGTGGCGCCCCTCAAGATGCTCAGAAAACATAGCACGGCAGTGGTGAGGCTTGGCTGAGAGGCTGGGGGCTGCTGGTTGGTGCCACAGGCCACTGTGAGCCCGAGAACAGGGCCGGGCTTCAGGAGGGCCTGCATCCTGATGGGCGGACGGACTCCGAGAGGCCAGAGGGAGGGAAGGGCCAGCAGGTGCCCAGGAAGGGGTGAGAAGGCCACAGGGGCTGGAGGAGCTGTGAGAAGATGGCCTGGCCGGGTGGGTGTGGGAGGAAGAGGAGGAGAAGCTGATGTGGGTGGGCTGGGGCCAGACACGTGGATTTGGTCTTCAGACAGACCCGGGCTTGGAACTCAGCTCTGCCACTTCTCAGCAGATTTTGAAATTTATTTAACCTTTCCTCATGTGTTTAAAGGAAACCACACCTCACAAGGTGGCTATGAGGTTTCCATGAGCTCAGGTGAGGAAAATACAGGCTCAGTGCGCGATGCTGAGGGTGCTCAGTAGGAGGCATCAGCAATGGCCACCAGACAGTGACCAGTTCCTTGTGCCAGGCCCCCTGCCAATCGCTTTTCATGATTTCAATCACTGAATCCTTAGAACAACCCCCTGATGAGGTGCCATTGGCTGGTACCAATGGATGAGGTGCCCATTTTACAGATGAGGAAAATGGAGACCAGAGAGGTTGATGCCTGAGGATGCTCAGCTGGTCAGTAGCTAAGCTCTTTCTTACCACGTGTGACACTTTGTTCTTCCTCATGAGCCTCAGAGCACGACAACCAAGCTCTGGGTTAAAGGAGTATGTACACACGCCAACACCCTGCCCACTACCCCCTCATCCACTCTCACCCCACTCTTTCACTCTGCCAAACCCTGAGCCTACCTTTAAAAAGCCCCGTTGCCCCAGAGTGGGGACCACTTCATTACGGAAGGGCCCCCTCCACAAAGAACACAGAGGCCAGTGAAACTCACTCAGTTTCAGCATCACTTTGGAAATCGATGCGCTGTGATTGCGAATCCAGCGTCTGTTGGCAGCTGCCTAATTTTAGCTGGATCTTTGCAGGCTTCTCTCCAGGGTTCCTCACCCCCAGGGACTGGCAGAGCGGTTCCGAGAGCATCATTGATCTTTTGACTAACATGTCCCCATGATGTACAAATCTGCTGTTACTCAGAGAGCCGTCTGCCGTGGCGGCACGGAAGACGTGCTACCTGGAGAGCAAGAGCCCTCATTTCGTTGTGAACCCCGCCCCCATGCACCGTGTCCCTCTCACCACTTCCCTGCTCTGATCTTGGCCTCACAGCTCAGACCTGGAAAATCTATGCCTTTTACTTTGTCACAGAGCGATGGGGGAAAGTCATCAATATGGCATTAAAGATACTTCCAGTTACGTGCAAGTTCCCCGTTACGAGGGCCCTTGGCAATTTGCAGTGAGTTGGCACCTGCTCATTTGCATGAGGGGGAGTTAGTGGGAGGGTGATTCAGCGCCCCTGTTCTTGGGGCAGTCTGCCCAGCTAAGTGGCTAAGGAGGTGGCAGAGGTGGAGGGTTCCCAGAAGGTCCAAAGTCCCTGGAAATAAGAAAACATTGTCCTTAAAAGCAGAAGTGGACAGAATAAGTAAAGAAGTAAAGGATGCCTTTATCTTGCAACTTGTTGCCCAGGCAGGGGGCAGGGAGAAAAGCACAGCCACCATGGAGACAGGCGTCCTCTGGCAGGACCAGGTCTTCAAATCTGATTTGGGGAAGATCCTGAGGGTTCAACTGTCTCATCTTAGAGATGGGGCCTCTGAGACCAAGGGAGGGAATGGCAGCCTGTTCCACGGTCACCCCACAAATCAGCGGCACAAAGAGAGATGCTGATGTCCCCAGTCAGATTTTCAGCTCCTGCAGGGGGGATGTCTGTGCACAGAGCACTGGGGAAAGAATACGGTTTCCTTCAGCCAGCCCTGAGTGTGGCCAGCAGCCTAGGCCAGAGCTCAGCAAACTGCAGCCCATGGGCCCCATCTGGCCCCACAGTTTGTTTTTGTAAATAAAGTTTTATTGGAACACAGCCGCATTCATTGGTTTATGGCTAAGGCTTTCACGCTACACCTGCACAGCTGAGGAGTTGCTACAGAGACTGTGTGGTCCACAGAACCTGAAATATTTACTATCTGGCCCTTTACAGAAAAAGTTTGTGGACCCCTTGTCTAGACACTTGCCTGAGGGGATCTGACACATAATTTATGCAGGGGTTTTATGTATGTACATTTTAATATATTATTAAAATCAGACACTTGTTTTCAAATGGAAACTGACATGGAGTCCCCCCCGAATCTAAAACTGACAGCAGCAAGGTTTCTCAAGCTGCAGAGGGGAGGGGACCAGCCTGCCCTCTCCGGGCCTCCCCTCCCCCTGCTCCGTCCCCAAGTAGGGTTGCTAGAAAAAAACACAGGACACGCAGCTACATTTGAATTCCAGATAAACAATGGATTTTTATTTTAGACTAAGTGTATCCCAGATATGGCGCGGCTCATACTTATTCATTGTTTAACTGAAATTCAAATGTAACTGAGAGTTTTTCTTGTATTTCTGTTTGCTAAATCTGGCAACCCAATCCTTGAGCCACCTCAGAGGAAGCTCTTCAGCAAAAATCTTTGGTCTCTGGAATAAATTTCAAACTCTTCAGCCTGGCATTTCAAGTCTGTCCTTGGCCAAAGTCTGCAGCCACATCGCCGGCCCCTACCTTCCACCCTCCCCCATCCCTCACTGTCCAGCGCTGGGGACCTCCTTCTTGCTTCCTGTCACACCTCTGAGCCTTTGCCTACGCTGTTCCCCTGCCCAGAGTGTCTCCACACACCCTGTCCCCATGCCCAGCATCGCGTCTTAGCCGGTGCTGCAGAATCACCTCCCACGAGGTGTCCCGGCTGCAAAGTCAGCAGGTGCAGGTAACCTGAGGCCAGGAAACAGCAGATTCAGACCTCCTGGCTTAGGTTCATTGCAGAGCATGGATTCACGGAGGGAAGTTTTGGCAAAGCCATCCCCAGCTAAAGCTGGAGGGGCATCTGCCTTCTCCTGGGGGGGGTTCCCCCGTTTTCCTTTCCAGAAGATCAGAGCCTTGCACTGGCAGCCTGCCTCAGCCCAGGCGAGTGTGGGAATGGGACGTCCGGGAGGCAGGCCTCGGCAAGGGCCCTGGTGGACTCCTGAATCCCCTCAGTGTCGGGAGCTCCCGGGGCGCCTCTGGGGAGTGGGAACGGGGAGCAGGAGGGCAGGGACCTGGGGGGAGAAGGGAGGTCTGCTCCCATTTGCCTCAGATTACCTTTAAATGGGATAAATGTATCCTCTAATCCCCTTCCATTTAGTGCTTCGAGAAAAGACCTACTTGACATTTTAGGAGAAGGAAAAAAAAAGCGAGAGACATAATTTTCAGTAGAAACAGCAGGATGGAGAAATCTCAGTGAATTCAGCCTTTGGTGCTTCTTAATGTCTCTGTCAACAAGGCCAGGTGAGGCGAGAAGAGGGGACCAATGCCTGGCACCCAGTAGACCCAGTAGTGCCTGGGTCTCCCCCGTGTCCCTGTCTGGGGGTGAGGGGCCTTGCGAGGGGGAGGGGCTTGGTCCTCCTCACACGCGTCTCCCTTCTGATGGGCACCGAGGCTCAGAGCGCCCCTCTCCCCGTGGGCAGCCTTGAAGTCCATGTAAAGGGACTGTCCAGAGAAGGTCACTCATTCCGAGTATGAATAGGCCCCTGGACCGTGATCATTTCCTTAAGAGAAGCACCGAGGAGTGGATTTGTCAAGCCAAGTGCGGTGGATGTGCGTCACGGGCTGCCTGGGGTCAAGCCTTGGCTCCGCCATCTATTCACTATGTGACGGTGGGCAAAACACTTCACCTACAGGTGCCTCAGTTTCCTCATCTGGAAAATGGGGGTAACAAGAGTACCCACACCCCTAGGGTTGTTGTGAAGAATGAAAGTGTTTACCACACTGCCCAACACATAGAAAGCGCTCAAGAAATCTCAGCTGCTACTAGTGCCATTTTATTACTATTTTTAGAGCTCCTCCAGAAAAGTTGTGACAGTTTTCACGACAGACAGCACCCCCTGAGCGTTCTATATGTGGATACGACAGGATGGGGGGAGCCGGCTGCTTGTCCTGGGTCTTCTGCTGACCCACGTGTGATCTTGCTGGGCCCTTGTCTCTCTTCCTGAGTCTCAGTTTTTTCACCAGTTAAGTGAGCCCACAGTCGAATACAATCACTGAAATCCATTTCAGGTGATGAATTTATGTATCGAAAGGGCCAGAATACAAGCCACTCCTTTAAAAAGAACAGACATGCCTTTTGCAATCTTTCAAATGACTCAGGAAAACTTGTTGATGAAGAAAAGATAAACCTCATGTCTTGTTCATGGTATATTCCGAGTTATTTGCATCTACTGTGCTTCCTACATCCATTCGTTAATTTAGTAAGCATTTATTGGAAGTGCCATGGGGAAGGTTAGGGCTTGGGGAAATGGAAATCATTCAATCATTCGTTCATTCACTCACTGAACACACCGTTAGGGAGGCCCAGCTCTGTGCCCCTCACTGCTCTGGGCACTGGGAAAGCAACTTTGAAACAAAGAGTCTTCCCCACAAGAGTTCATATTCTGGAGGGGGAGGCAGGTAATAAACAAGTGTATCAACAAGTCGATTGATTTCAGACCATGACGAGGCTATGAAGGTAATAGCTGGGAGTTATCACAGCAGGCCTGATGTGTGGGACAGGAGGAGGGAAATGCACCATAGGATGCTTGGGGAGGGCTTCTTGGAGGAGATGATATTTGAGCTCAGGACTGAACAATCAAAAGGATCCAGCTATGAGGAGACTGGGGGCCAGAGAGCTCCAGGCAGAGGGAACAGCATGTACAAAGGGCTTGAGGTAGACACTAGCTGCGTACATTATAGGAACTGAGAAAAGGCCAGTGTGGCTGGGGCAGAGTGAGGGAGGGGAGAGAAGTAGAGGATGAGGTCAGAGAGGTAGAGTGGTGAGGATTCACAGGGCTTAGCCCAGTTGCTAGCACACAGTAGGTCCTTTATAACTGTTACCTATTTCTGAGAGCTCCCTTGGGTACAGATAACACAAATAGGATGAGAGAGAGTGAGACCAGTGAGAGGATCTTGAGGTCCTTTCCAGACCCATGAATTTGTGAATAAGAGGCTTGAAAACAATTTTCTTTCTTTTTTTTTTTAAAGATTTTTTTTTTCTTTTTCTCCCCAAAGCCCCCCGGTACATAGTTGTACAGTCTTCATTGTGGGTCCTTCTAGTTGTGGCATGTGGGACGTCACCTCAGTGTGGTTTGATGAGCGGTGCCATGTCCACGCCCAGGATGCGAATGAAAACAATTTTCTAATTTTAGTAGGGTAAATACTCTTACTGCCATTTCTGCTTATATTATTAATTAGCTTGGCAAAATTCTCCCCTAGTTAGTGCAAAGGCGCCCAGCATTATGCCCAGTTTACATGAGTGAGATTTTGTTGTACTTTCAAAGACAGGTCTAAATTTCCCCATAAAAATGCAAAGACATTCAAGACAGACTCCTTTTCTGAGTCTTGGAAGTATCTGACAGGGTCCTAATAGGAGCAAAACTGGAAATTCAACAGGATTTTTTTTTAATATCCTTGGAAACTTCTCTCATCCTGGGCCCCTGCCCTCTGCTGCTCAGAAAGCCAGTCCCCCAGGGCCCTCCTGGCTGTCCAGAGTCCCCCAGGGTGGCCTTGGGTTTCCCAAAGCTGGTCCTTTCCATGACTCGCAGGACTGGAACCAGAGTTAAACATCAGGAAGCCCAGCCCTCCATCCCACGGATGAGGAAACCAAGGTCAGAGAGGAACCAGACTTCTCCAGGATGCCTGTTAGGAATATAACCTGGGACGAGGATGTCTCCCGAAAGCCCCCTAAACCACTGCACATGGAGAGCAGCTGCCCTCCCAGGTATGCAAAAGACCAGTTCTGCCAATACAGCAATCAAACCATTAATTGAGGGCTCCAAAGACGTTCACTGACAGCTACCATGTACCAGGTAACGTGCAAGGCTCTAGGAAAATAGGGGAGATTAAGATTAAGTCTCTGTTCTCAAGGGGGGTGGGAGTGTGACCAGAAACAGACCAGTGAGAAAATCACATCATCATAGTTTTTTTTTTTTTCGGCTTTTTCTCCCCAAATCTCCCCAGTCCACAGTTGCATATTTTAGTTGTGGGTCCCTCCAGTGTGGCATGTGGGACACTGCCTCAACCCGGCCTAATGAGTGGCACCATGTCCGCACCCAGGATCCACCAGTGAAACCCTGGGCCGCCGCAGCAGAGTGTGCGAACTTAACCACTTGGCCACGGGGCCGACCCCAATCATCCATAGTTTTATAAGGGTGTTGTGGGAATGGAGCACAGGATGTCAGGGGCAGGATCATCATCATTGTCATCATCATCTTCATCATCACCATCATCATCATCTTCATCATCACCATCATCATCTTCTTCATCATCATCATCATCATCATCACAGTCTTATGGGGTGTTATGGGAATGGAGCACAGGATGTCAGCAGCAGGATTGAAGGTTTAGCAGAGGAGATGACACCTGAGACTTAAAGAAGTGACGGTGTTTGCTGTGCAGGTGGTGGAAGGGCACTCATCCAAGGCAGAGGGACCACATGGGCAAGGCATGGAGGTAGGTGAGAGAGAGTGCAGCACCAGGACCCTGCAAATATCAGGGAGGCTAGAGTACAGAGTGCAGGAGGGGTGTGGCCAGAAGGGTGGACAGGTAGCCAGGGGCCAGATCAGAAAGGCATTTGGATGCCTGGCCAAGTGCCCAGCAGCGCCCGCTCCTCTCTCTATCCTCTGCTAACAGCCCCTCATTTCAGTCTCGTTTGCCTTTCCTGGCTCTCTGTGGTTCCGGTCAGGTTGCCAATCAACGACCTCCTTCCCTAGGTGGGAGTGAGCATGTGACCCAGAAGTGACCAATCACAGCAGCCTCGCCCGGGTGGCTGTTGTGATTGGTGCGGGGAGAGGCACAGGTGAAGCCAGGCCAACCAGAGCCCTTCTCTGCGGTTTTATGAATGGACTCTGGGCGGGACAGGCCTGTCTTTCCTCCAGGGTGCTGTAATCCTGGTGCTGTCTTCCGCCATGGCCTGTGGCCGTTTGGAAGAGAGGATGAGCGGGGCTTCTGACCTTGTGTTATGTAATGTAAATGGGTCTCCTACCCAGGTCTGAGTGTGGAGGCCGTGCTCCTAATAATAGTGGCCTGATTGCATCCTTACCTGAAGCAGGTGTCCCCCTGCCCGGCCGCCCCTGGCGCCTCCAGCCTCCTTCCGCTCAGCCCTCCTGCACTCCTTTCCCGACTCACCTTCAAGCAGAGGCTTTTCCTCAGCTGCGCTGGAGCCCTCCGACGCTTGGCCTTACTGGGGGAACGGGGCGCCTTCCCTGCCCATCACAGTTCTCGGGAAGCCGAGGCGCCTCTCAATGATTTATTAGGCAGACTTTCTCCATCAAAGGGCTTGAAATCCCGGAAAACTTTTCCCTGTGTCGCCTGCTGGGAGAGTCACAGGGTCCTGCCAATTTAGTGAGCCCGGGAGAGAAATGAGAGCCTGCCGCTCCCCAGGGGAGGCCTGGCTGGGCTGACCTGAAACAGAAGGGGAGGAGGGCTGACCTGCTTCGGGGCTGGCTACTTGGGGCTGGCCTCCTGGGGCTGCTCCCGGGGTGCTGGGTGAGGAGTCAGGGCGGGAGCAGCGGGGTCCGGGGGCTGGGGGCACTCCAGGTGGGTGGGCAGAGCTGTGCTAGGAGGCTGTCTGCGTGAGGGTGGAAATCCTCGCCCTTGGCTGTGTCCCTGGACTGAGGTCCCCATGGGAGGAGCCTTGGTCACCGAGGCTCGGGTCTCCCCCACCCGCTCTGATCTCCGTGACCCCCAGGATTTCATGACGGTCAGTCTATTTGAGTACAAGTCCATTAGCGTCCAGCTTTCACTGGGCTCAAGCCAACAGTCTCTGCGGGTCCGGCTCACAGAGACCCAGCGCTGGAGGGGCCTCAGGCGTCAGAGCGCGTGCTCCTCAGAGGGGCGGCTCCGCGCTGCTTAAACATTTCGGAAGAACCCCTCCCTTAGGGTAGCGCCCCATCTCTTTAGCACAGATCTCAGGTCTGTCACATGCAGGCCCCAGGGCACTTCCAGCCCCACTTCCGACCACAATAAACATTCCCCAACAGGATGTGACCTGCACCGCTCTGGGCCTTTGCTCCTGTCTCCTTGTCTGGATTCTCTTCCTCTCTCCACCTGGTGCATTCCAAGCATCCTCAGGAGTAGATCCGGGGTCCCCTCCTCCATGGAGCCTCCCCCGCCCCCTGAGGCAGGACTAGCTGCTCTGTCCTCCATCCTGTCATCAAGGTCTCAGCTCTAAGGTCCCATCTCAGAGAGACCGTCCTGTCCCCACAGTCCAAGGCTGTCGCTGTCCCTCCCCTGCCCAGAGCCAGACTTGAACATCCGCTGTGTTACTCTCTCCCAGCCCCTCCCCCACTGGAATAGTCTTGTGAAGCCGTGTCCACCTGCCCCTCCTGCCTCCCCCTCCAGTCGTCGCCTCCTGGGGCAGGACCTCGTTTCTCTGCTGCTGCACCCCCAGGCGCCACAGGCCAGTGCACAGTAGGGTGGCAGTGAGCCTGGGGGATGGGTGAACCTGACGCTGGCCTGTCTTGGACATCACACGTTCCCTCCTTGAGGACTGACCAGTGTCCTGAAGCGTTTGTGGCTTGTGGGCAGCACGTCCCCCGTCCCCTCCCCTCTGACCCCCTCACAGCCCTAGGGAGCTCAGAGCCCAGGCAGGAGGAGGCCCGGCCGCGCCATGTGTTAACGGCTCCTCTCTGGGCTCCTGAGAGCAGCCTCATCTTGAAAGTTTGGAGAAGGGGTGTGAAGGCCAGTCACATAGATAAATCACGTCTTTAAAACAGGCCAAACATGGATTTACACGACAGCCTGTGACAAACGCATCTTCAGGGGACGATCTGGCAGGAAACATCCTTTTTCCAAAGGGCACCACGGTCCTGGGAGCAATAACGAGGCCTCTTTAGGATTCTAATTATTCCCGGTGCTGACAGGCTGAAGAGCTGAGATCCGCCGCCCACTCAGCGCGCACATGTGCACCTGCCGTGTCTATTCCTGGGTCTCCCAGGTGAGCGTCCTGCTCCCAGGGGTGGCCTGACGTGTCCAGGGTCCGTCCTCGCGGTTCCTGCCTCCCTCCTGCTGACACACGACCTCAGAGGGAAGAGGGCGCGTCTGTTCTCTGCGAGCCCAGGGCCCGGACACAGCAGGTCCACAGTCGGCAGTGGGTCTGTTCTCCTGCAGCTCCGGGTCAGTAGGGAGGCTCAGTGTCTTCTGAATGTGGCTGATGGGCTCACGGGGCTGGGGGTGCAGTGGTTAGAGCCGGGCATGAGGCTGTGGCTCAGGAAAGGAGTAAGGGGCCCCCACTGTCCAAGCTGCAAGGGGCCTTAGTGGCAATGTGCCCAATGCCTTGACTGTCCCAATGGGGGAAAGGGGGCAGACGTGGGAACATTGAAAGCAGAATGACGCAGGGGCTGGCTTCTGGGAGAACTGTCAGTGCCGAGCTCTCCACGGTGGGGATGGGGCTCACCATGGGAGCACCTGCTGAGGGCCAGGCACAGCACCTGGCCCCCACATTGTCATCACTCAGGGCTCACACCAGCCGAGGAGGCAGCTGTCAGCCCATTTCCCAGATGAGGAAAGGAAGGCTCACAGAGGTTAAGTGACTTGCCCAGCATCCCACAGCTAATCCTCCTCCACTCAAAACTGGCCAATTGGGATAAGACACCTGAACCTCCTGGCTTTTGCACCAGCCAGACACCCCCCAACCCCACCACTTCCTGTCCCCCAGGGCTGCAGGGTAGAGGGAAGGATGCAGGGCAGGACCAGGGACATTTGCTGGGGTCTGAGATGCAGATCTGGGTTCTGTTCATTAGGAGGTGATGGAGGACCAGTTGCTGCAGCTGGAGAGAGCTGCAGCCACGGCAGAGGGGCCGCCCACTGGAGCTTGGGCCGCAGGAGGGAGATGCACCACTGCCGACCGACGATCAGCAGCAGGAGCTGGGGAACCAACACCTGACCTCTCCCCTCCCGTCCCCTGTCTCCTCTGCTGCCTCCAGGCCCCAACAGAAGCTGGGGGCCCAGGAGGCACAGGGGCCTGTTGATGCCTCCCCTGCAGGTCAGTCTCCAGGGCACAGAGCAGGGGAGATGGGGAGGGTGGGTCTGGAGGGACACATGGAGATGGCAGCACATGTGGCCCCAAAGACCTAGCCAGATCTGCCCCTGCCTGTCCCTCAGACCTCATATCCTGCCCTCTGCCCCTCACTCACTGTTTCCACCACATGGACCCTTGTTCAGTTTCTCAAATACATGAACTCATCCCTGCCTCAGGGCCTTTGCACTTGCTCTTTCCTCTCCCTGGGAGGCTCTTCTTCCTCATCCTCTCATGGCATTGAAGTCTCAGCACAAATGTCACCTCCTCCAAGGGACTGTCCTACCATCTCTTCTATCACATGGCCCTGCTTTACATGCATCACAGCACGTATCACTATCTGACATTTGCTGTTTCACTTCTTTGTACAGCTGGAGCATCAGTGCCAAGAGGTCAAGATAAGGTCTCTCCTGCTCCCTGCCATATCCTCAGCACCAAGGCCAGCGTCTGCATAGCCTACGTGATTAATGAGTGCTTGTTGAATGACTGTCTAATAACAAGGCAGGAGAGAGTAGTGGTAAGAACACAGGCTGCAGTGACATGGTCTGTGTTTGAAGCCCATCTTTGCCATTTTCTCAGCTGTGTGACTTGGTGAAGTTGTTCAGTTTAATATATTTACCTTTTCTCTTCCTCTGCCCTCATTCCCTCCCTCTCTCCCTCTCTCCCAGCCCCCAAAGCAGTTTCTGAGCTATTCCTTCATTCCAGGCCCTATCCTGGGCACTGGGGGCTAAGATGCTGCTCCTGACCTCGTGGCTTCCAGCCTCCCAGACTAGGGGGACGCTCACCACGGGGTGCTAAGAGCTGCAAGAGGGATGAGAGGGGGGAGGCCCTGACGAGCCCACTGGATGTCTGCCGCAGGCGGTCAGGACGGCTTTTGTCCCCTGAGCTGAGTTCTGAAAGATACCTAAGAGCATCTCAGGGGAGGTTGAGGAAACAGCGTTCTGGGCAGAGGGAGCAGTGTGTGTCCAAGTCCCAAGTGTTCTTGCAACTTCAGACGGGGGAGGGAGGTGGCAGTGGGTGAAGCTAGAGACACGGTGTGGCAGATCGGACGTGCCCACAAACCCCCCACCCCAGACACGTGCCCTTCACTCTGCAGCACTGCTGTTCCTCTGATTAGGAGGGCGAATCTGTTTCTCCACCTTGAATCTGGGCCAGTTCCTGTGACCTGCTTTGGCCACAATGACATTCACAACATGATACAAGCAGGGACTTGAAAAATGCTGTGCCTGGGGCCAGCCCTTTCCTGCTGCTGGGACACCTGTGACTGTCACCACTGGACAAGCTCAGCTGGCCTTCTGGAGGATGAGAGACCATGTGGACAGATGCCCCAGCCATCTCAGCTGTTCCCTTTGGAGCCCAAACAGGTGACCGAGGCCATCCGAAACCATCCTGCCCCAGTCAAGCCAGCTTGGACTGGAAGAACTGCCTACCTCACCAACAGAACCATCAGAAATACACACATTTGTGTTTTAAGCTCCAAATTTTAGGATGGTTTGTTATGCAGCAAAAGCTAACTGAGACACATGAGAAGGAGTCCAACTGAGGAGGGGAACTGCCTTCTGTGCCAGGTCGGGGAGTCTGGACTTCATTATAGTGACTCTCCTGCAGGCTCGGGAACATGATCGCCTGGGTTCGGACCCCGGCTCTGCCACTTTCCAGCTGGGGGACCTTGGGAAGGTCATTTGACCTTTCTGTGCCTCGGTCTTCTCATCTGCTAAATGGGAGCAACAAACGGTGACTAGAACATGGCAAGTGCTCGGGAAACATTGGCTGCTGATGCTTGACCTCACGTTGCAGTTGCCGATGGCTGCATCTGCCGACTC
Source organism: Equus asinus (assembly GCF_041296235.1). NCBI lineage: Eukaryota > Metazoa > Chordata > Mammalia > Perissodactyla > Equidae > Equus > Equus asinus. The sequence goes on along the minus strand of NC_091794.1, from coordinate 91,767,125 downwards.
TGGGGTTCTGGCCTGTGTCAGCTGACTCAGACCCCCAGGACCGGATGAGGTACTAAATGTGACCCCTAACCATCTGGTGTGTGTTGTTGCCAGGCCACCTGTGAGTCTCATGGAGTGCCTGCTCCTGACCCTCCAGCCCGTTCGGGCCTGTCCAGATGTTCTGCTGGGGCAGAGTCTCCTCTGCCTCTTAGAGCTGGGACCCATCTTGTTCTCAAATAAACATGTGCGGCACCCACAGGCTCTGGGGAGGGCATCATTCCACACACACATGAGGGAGGAGCCTTATTGTTAGTTGTTTCTCTGAACACCTAGAGGCCTTTGGGTAACGGCTGCATTTAAATGGAGCATCAGAGTAATTAGAGACGACACCAGTGTTTCTGCATCAGGCTGTCTGGCTTTATGTGAAGTTATTAAGGCACCGAGCCAGCTCCAGCAATGGGGCCGCCTGGGCTGCTCTCAGACGGGGGCATGGAGACACTTCGCCTCAGCTTCCCCCAGCTTAGAGCATGGGGCTCTCAGGGATGGTGGCACTAAGAAAGGGGTTTGGGGGAGGGTCAGTGACCCTAAAGGGGAAGAGGAATTGGGGGATGTAGGATGTAGCAATTGGAGGGTGTGATTGGCTCATTTCATCCTTACAACTCAACTATGAGGAAAATTGTATTATTTCCCTCCTGTTACAGATCAGGAAACCAAGGCTTCTTGGAGAAGTGAGACAACTTATCCAAGGTCGCTAGGCCAGTACGTGATCATTGCAGCAGTTCTGACCAGAGCCAGCTGGCCCAGGCACTGTGAGAGGCCCCTCCCCACCCATGATCTGTTTTAACCCTCCCCACAGCCCTGAAACGCATTACAACTCTCTGTTGATAAATGAAGAAACGAGGCTCAGGGTCATAGAGCTCAGAAGGGCTCAAGGTTTGAGCCTACGTGTCTCTGACCCCAAAGTCTATGTAACAAATGTTCCCCACATATCTTTATTCTTCCTTAAACCCACTGGGGAGAACAGCAGACCTGTTTTGGTAACAAGATTATAGCCTCACCCCTTGGAGGCCCAGAGCAGGCTGGAAGGACCCACGCCTAATCTGGCCTTGGGTACCTTGGGCCTGGGGGAGTCCGAAGTGTCCAGGTCAAGTTTTCCAGAGCAGGAGGCCCAGTGGGGATTCGCAGCTGAAAGCTATGGGTTCTTAAATGCTGTGCATTTCCCTGAATTGCTGGTGTGTGTAGACATCCTGAGCCCCCAGGTTGAGTTGCGGCCCAGTCATAATAACGATATAAATAACAACAACAGTGATAGCTACTTCCTTAAGTGCCTAATGTGAGAGGATGCACATCATAGAGCACAGCTGCACTTCTCATTGTCAGGGTCATCTGGAAAAAGGGCAGCATTTCCCCAACACCCTGGAGGAGGAAACAATGCTGCCCCCTGTGTGAGAACTATCGGCCACCTGACCCCTGGATAAGTGGAACCCATGCATGACCTCTGGGGGCACCAGAGCCAGGAAGCCCTGGGTGGGGTGGAGAGGACAGGCTACGGGGAAGCCTGGCCAGGTTGGAATCCTGGATGTACCGTTGACCAGCCATGTGGCCTTGGGGAAGTAACCCACCTCTTGCCCCTCAGTTTCCTTACCTGTGAAATGGGGACAATAATGGTCCTCTGTGAGGGTGTGAGGATAAAATGGGTTAATATAAGTAAAGTGCTATGAATAGGGCCTGGCATACATGAGTGCTCAGTAGCTTAGTAAATGTTAGCAAGAGCTCTGCTTCCAGCCAAGATGGAACAGGAGCCACACTTACCTGCCTGCCTAAAACAACAAAAAACAAGACAAAATACATGAACAAAAGTTGCCAAGACATTAGTTACCAACAAACAAAGGATAGTGATGCCTAAGAGTTGGGAAACAGCCCTGTCATTTTCCCAGCTCGTTGCCTGGAGAGAGGTTACAGGTCAGTGGTCAGAGAGGGGGAATCCAGGTAGAACTGGGTTGTCTTCCTGAGTTGAGGAGACTGAGCTGGAAGGTGGGGAAAATGAGGCAGCTTGAGTTTGCAGGGCACAGTAGAGATGAGAGAACTGCACAGAGAGATGACACTGAGATTTGTGCAGGGTCCACTCAAGTCTTGATGTGCAAGGAACTACCTGAGGCTGGGGGAACACAGCCAAAGGATTTGAAGGAGCCATCCTGAAACTTAAACAGCTCCTACTCCCACCAGAGTGGAAAACCAAATCAGTCATGGGGCCTTGGATGGAATATTCAGAAGGGCCTTGCTTCAGTAAAGGGAAAATTGGTCCTAGCCTAAATGCTGCCCTGTTGGTGTTTAACAAAGCTTAAGGGCAAGATTTGAAAGGCTTGTGTCCATGTTACTTAACTGTGTCCCAGAACAAAGTTTATGAGTACTTATAAGGGTACAAAAATATCAAGTAACCCCAAAGACAAAATTCAAAATGACTAGCATTCAATCAAAAATCTCCAGGCAAGCAAAGAAGCAGGAAAATATGACCTATAGTGAATATAAAAATCAGCCAATTGAAACTGACTTAGAACTGACACAAATGATATAATTAGCAGAAAAGAACAGTAAAACCAGTTATTATAACATTATTTCATATGTTCAAAAATGTAGGAGAAAGATTAGAAATGATAAATAGAGCCAAGGAAGATATACAAAAGACAAAACTTAAACTTCTAGAGATGAAAGTAACAAGGTGCGAGATGAAAACTACACTAGATGGTTGTAATGACAGATTAGACATTGCCGGAAAAAAGAATGGCTAACCTGATGACATAGAAATACAAATTATCCAAAGTGAAACACAACAGAGAAAAAGAACGATATTAAGAAAATGGATAGCATCGGTGGGCTGTGGGACAACTTCAAGCTGCCTATTATATGTGTTGTCAGAGTCCCTGAAAGTGGTGATGGTGTGAAAAAAGTATTTGAAGAATTAATGGCCAATTTTTCCCCAAATTTGATGACTACTATAAATCCATAGATCCAAGAAGCTCAACAAACTTCGAGCAAAAGAAACACAAAGAAAATTATACCAAGGCACAGCATACTCCAGATTTCTCATCAAAAACCATGTAAACCAGGTGGGAGTGGAGCAATATCTTTAAAGTATTGAAAGGGAAAAAACAAAACAGTCATCCTAGAATTCTATAGACAGTGAAAATATTTTGCACCAATAAAGGCAAATTAAAGATGTTTTCAGATATAAAAAAGCTGAAAGAATTCATCCCTAGATGATATACACTACAAGAAATGTTAAAGGCAGGCAGAAGGAAAATGACAACAGATGGAAATGTGGATCTAGACATCTAGGAATAAAGAGCTCTGAATATGATAACTATGTGGGTAAATATAAAAGACATTTTTTTCTCATTATTTAAATCTCTTTAAAGGCTAATTGACTATTTACTACCTATTATGCAGAAGTAAAAGTGTGCCCACTCTAGCACAAAGACTGGGAGGGGCTGTTGTCAGGTTCTTATTCTAAATGTGAATGGCACAACATCACTTGAAAGTAGGCCACGGTAAGTTAAAAACGTACACCATGAATCCTAACACAAAGACCAAAATGACAAAGCAAAGAGCCATGACTGAGAAGCCAACAAAGGACATAAAATGGAATCATAAAAATTTTAACCAATCCAAAAGAAGGCAGAAAAGGGGGAGAAGGGAATAAAAAACAGATGGAAGAAATAGAAAATAAATACCAAGATGATCCATCTAAACCAAACCATATCAGTAACTACATTAAATATAACTAATTAGAGGGCAGAGATTGTCATATGGGGCACAAAGAAAGACCCAGCTATAAGCAGCCCACGAGAAACATATTTTAAACATAAAGACAGAAATAGGATAAAAGCAACTGATGGAAAATTATCTGCCATGTGACGGTAATCAAAAGAAAGCTGAAGTGGGGATAGCAATAACACATGAAGTAGATTTCAATACAAACAACATTATCAGGGATAAAGAGGGCTGTTTCATAATGATAAAGGTATCGATTCAATGAGAGGACATGCCAATCATTACTGTTATGAACCTAATAACAGATATTCAAAATACATAATGAAACTTCAAGGGGAAACAAAAAAAAATCACAATTGGATGGAGATTGCAATGCCCCTCTCTCAATAACTGAGAGGACAAATACAAAATTAGTAAGCATATAAAAGACTTGGACAACGCCATCAGCAAACTTAACCTAATTGGCATTTATAGAGCATTCTACCTAGAAAGAGCAGGGCGCACAGAACATTTACCACGATAGGTAATACTCTGGGCTCAAAATACTCAGTCTCAAAAATTTTAAAAGGATTCAAGTCATGACGTATGTTCTCTGATCACAATGGAATTAAACTTGAAATCAAGAATAGAAAGATATCTGGAAAATATCCCAGTATTTGGAAAGTAAGTACCACATTTCTAAATAATCCATGGTGCAAAGAAGAAATCCAAAGGAAAATAATGAAGTGTCTTGTACCGAATGAAAATTAAAACACAACATATAAAAATTTGCGACATGTTGCTAAAACAGAAATTAGAGGGAAATAGTACACAGATGTTCAGAGCAGTTTTTTGTTTGTGATAGTTCCAACTGGAGACAACCCAAATGTTCATCAACAGGGTCATCAATGGGTAAACAAATTCTTTCTACGCAAGGGAAATTTGTTGTTAGTGTCTTTGAGTTGATTCCAACTCCTAGTGATCCTGTGGACAGCAGAGCGGAGCCCTGCCAGGTCTTTTTGCTCCATCCTCTCACCTTCCGCCGCTGTATCAGACAATGCTCCACTGCTATTCATAATAATGAATATTGATAATAATAATGAATAATGAATAATGAATTCATAATGGCCAATTTTTAAGAGGTGGGTGGCCAGGTCCTTTTTCCTAGCCTGTCCGAGTCTGGAAGCTCCGCTGAAACCTGTCCACCGTGGGTGACCCTGCTGGTATGTGAAATACCGGTAGCATAGCTTTCAGCATCACAGCAACACGCAGCCACCACAGCGTGACAACCGACAGACGGGTGGTGTGGTTCCTGACTGGGAAATGAACCCGGGCTGTGGCGATCTCAACCACTGGACCACCAGGGCTGGCTAAGGGAAAACTACTCATAAATAAAAAAGAATGAACTATTGATACGTACAACAACATGAACAAATCTCAAAATAATTATGCTGAGCGAAAGAAGCCAGACAGAAACATTACATGTGGTATGGTTCCTTTTATATAAAATTCCGGGAAATGCAAACCAGTCTGTAGTGATAAAAAGCAGATGGCTGGTTGCCGGCGGACAGAGTGGGGTGAGCATGGGTTGTAGGTCAGGATTACAAAGGGGGACGAGGAAACTTTTGGGGGTGATGAAGATGTCCATCATTTTGATTGTAGTGATGGCTTCACAGATGTACACATATGTCAAAACTTATCAAATTTTACATTCAATATGTGCAGTTATTATATGCCAATTATACCTCAATAAGTCTACTAAAAATAAGTCTTGGCTATTATTAATATTTTGTCTTTGGCCTAGTACTAAGAATTTTTATACTTTTTGGGTTTTGTTTTTTATTTTTAAATAAAATATGAGGCAGTTTACATTATTACCCCTATTTTATGAATAAAGACGTTTATGCATAGTGGATTAACTAGTGTAATGTCACATGGAGGGCAGGTGACAGAGCTAGCATCCTGTTCTAAGTCAACTGCACTCCAGAAACATGGCAGCTGAGATCTGAGATACAGATTCCAAATCCTATCCTGGTAACTATTTTTATTATTTTTCTTTGGTGAGGAAGGTTGGCCCTGAGCTAATATCTGTGCCCATCTTCCTCTATTTTGTATGTGGGACACCGCCACAGCGGGGCTTGATGAGCAGTATGTAGGTCTGCACCCAGGATCTGAACCCCCGAACCCCAGGCCACTGAAGTGGAGCTTGCGAACTTAACCGCTACGCCACTGGGCCGGCCCTGATCCTGGTAACTATTATTGACCCAAATCACAGTGACATTTGCAGCGAGCCTTGGAAAGTAAAGAGATTTCCTGAGAAACTGTGTGGTGGGGCTGAGAGCAGAAGCTTAGTGTTTTTAGAGGTGCTGGTTAAAACCTCAAGCTGTGCATCTGAATGGAAGGGGAACAAACATCTGTTGCCATGTACCACGTGTCACTTAGCCATTCCAAGGCTGCTGAGAAGGGAGAGGTTTTATCGCCATTTCACAGAGAGGTCAGGTCGCTCAGGGTCCCAGAGCCAGCGGTTGGTGGAGCGGGATTCATTCCCAGTCCTGCCCCTCCTGAGTGTGCCCTTCCTGCGCCTCTCCCTTGCCCCAGCTTCCCTTGCTGTGACCCTGCCTGCGAGGCCCCCCGCACCTCCGAGCCTCCGGAATTTTCCATCCTGAGCTTTCCCGATTCCCAGAATTCTGCCATGAGGGAGGGACTCCAAAGGCAGGCAGAGGGGCTTCCAGCCAGAGGGACTGCTACGCAAAGAGGCACAACAGAAGAACCCACCCGCCCCGGCTCGGCTCAGCTCTCATGGAGGTTTTGACCTTCACCGAGTTCTTGAATTTCTTTGGGCCTCAGTCTCTCATCTGTGAAATGGGGCAATCACAGCAACCTCAGGTGCTGCTTAGGAGGCTCAGAGCTCCATGCAGATTACACTCCAGTCCCTCGGACGTCCCTGGCGGCAGCGCCTCATCCTCGAAGAACAGGCATCCTGAGCCATCCTCCTCTCTCCCCACCGCCTGCCGAAACTTTCTTTAAGAACCACAGAAGAAAACTTGTTTACCCAGGGCTTTGGGGCTGAGAACACAGGCAGATGGCACGGAATTAGCAGCTCGGCACATCCAGAAGGTTCCAAACACGATCAGCTCGGAGCAGCCCAGAACTTCTCCCCTCCCCAGCCGGGGTGGGAGCAGCACTGGGGGCCCTTTCCGGGGTCGGTGCTCCTCCCTCCTGCCCTCCTGACCCCAGGTTCTCCTCAGCCAGAGGCCCAGAGAGAGGACTCGGGGCCCAGTGGCCTCAGGAAGAGGAGCAAGGTGACGGGAGTCGTGCATTGCCGCCACAGAGGGGCAGAGACGGCCACTGGCCACCGGTCACACTCCGTTCCACAGGGCAGGGCTGGTGCGGGGGCGACCCAGCCTGGGACATTTCCCAGACCCCCCAGCCGGGCTCCTCCAAGGGCGCAATGAACGGACGCAACTGATGCTCTGGGGGAGGCAGCGGACGGCTCATCAAGTCTTCTTTATACATCCAGGACTGATGGTCCCAGCGGGACCTCTGCCGCTTGAGAGGGTGGGGACAGCTCTCAGGGAAGTGGAGAGAGCTGGCGGGGGCAAGGAAGGAGAAAAGACCAAGTTCATTTATCTGCTTGCTCCCTGCACAAACACTACGCAGCGCCTCCTGTGTGCGGGGCGCTGTTTCTCCAGGTGTGGGATGCCGGGCTACGGGGCAGGGTCAGGACTCGTTGAGCTACGATCAGAATCAACTCCCACCGGCTTAGCTGGAAAAGAAAATGTATTCGCTCAGGAAGTCAGGGGGCTCCTGGCTCCAGGCCCCTCTTGACCTGGGGCTCAAACAATCACAACTTCTCTGTGCTGGGCGGCCCTCCAGCCCGGGAAGACAGCAGGGAGCAGAGCAGGCCACGCGGCCCCGGGCTCTAAACGGTGTGATCATGGCGCATGCGCACACGCTCTAGACTTTCTTTTTTCCTCCATCTTTCAGAGCTGCATGTGTCTGTGTTGGCTTCATTTTCAGGCAGCCTCTTTTGAACATGACCACCAGTAACTCTGGTTCATACTGACGAACTTAGATACTCCTAAACTTTCAGGAAAAAAAAAAAATCCAAGGTCTAATTCTGATTGCACCAGCTTGGGTCATGTGCTAATTCTTAGCCAATCACTATGGCCAGGGAAGGAAACTGCTGATTGGTCAGCTCCTAGTCACATGCTCTCCTTCAGAGCCAGGCGCAGGCTCAGTCCCTCCAAACCGCAGAGTAAAGAGTGGGAAGAGATGGGTGAGGGGGACGGAGGGCAAGACACAAAGTACAGTTCTTACCTCTTCTTGGCTGCTGCGCTGGGACGACCAAACTCAAGGGGCTGAGCGGGCGACCTTGAGGGACCTCCATAATCGGAAGGAGACAGTGCACCTGCAATCTAGCACCCTCTCCGGACTCTGACCACCTGGATCGGGTGACCACACCTGCCTCGGTCCATCCCAGCAGACCTGGCCTCCTTCTGAGGGGCGTGGGTGGGCAGAGCGGCTCTGAGGCTGGCTGTCCAAGGAGCACACTCTGACTCCACCCACCTCCCTGGCTGTGTGATCCTGAGTGAATTCTCCAACCTCTCTGAGCCTCAGTGTCCTCATCTCTAAAATGAGAATGATTAACGGACCTTGTAGCAGGGAGGGTTGTTGTGAGGGTTGGTGACAACATCTGTGAATCACCTGGTCCAGCACCCAGTAGGCAGTTAAGGAGCAGAGCTGTACACAGGAGGTGCTCATGGAACGGCAGCCATTGCTGTGACCTCTGGTCTGGTGCTTTGTTGGGGGATGCTGTGTGTTGCTGGCGGCTCTGCCTCCCCCCTCTGACTGTGGCCTCCTGGAGCACAGGAACATGACCAATCTTTCTCTCGATGCCCAGAGCCTCACACAGGGCCTGCTGCTCCGGGTGACATCTGCTGAGTCGTTGGAAACTGACATCCCGGAGGATGGAAGGACGGGAGGGCGCTCCACGCTCATCATCCGGCAGCCGTTGGCCTGGAACCTCCTCGAATGTCTGTTCACAGCCACACTCGTCCCCGCGGGACATAAATTTTTGGCAGCAGAGGGGTTATTTGAAGTCCCCGTCAAAACAGCTGGGCCTTGATGGAAGCAGAGCAGCGGTCACCACTGGGCCCTGAGAAGTGTTTGAGAAGGGCAGGGGCGTGGGGGCAGGATTCTCCTGGGCCTTTCAGAGACGGCTGTGTTGTCGCATGTTCAGGAGGTGGAGACACCGGCTGACCTTGGTGGTGAGGGCCTGGCCTCAGTGGTCAGGCGTCTGTGAAGCCTGCTGTGTCTGGGGACCTGGGGAGCCTCATCCACTTTCTCCTCTAATCTCATCATTCTAGAAGTTCGCTGAGGGCTGGGCTGCACACGGCAGATGTGAAAGGAGGTGCCCTTTCAGCAGCATCAAAACTAGACCGCACTGGGGCCATGGGCTTAATCGGTCCAACTGGCAGGGCCACCTGCTGTGTGCTGGGCCCTGGTGCCGCCTTATAAAGAGCCCTAGAAGGAGGCTGGCATGTGATTGACATTGGCAGTTATTATTATTGTTGCTATTTGTGTGTGTGCCCTCCCCCGGTTCCTGCAGCCCCTGTGCTGTCATCAACAGCCGTGTCCCCTCCTCCTGACCCATGTCCCCCAGGCTCTTACCCCAAGGGCCTCATTCCCTTCGTTGGGTCAGTTAGTCCTACACCCCGTTGAGGGTTGAGCTGAATTTTTGGGCTGAATTTTTCTGTCTTGGTGCAGCATCTTGGTTTAGCAGAGTTTAATCACTCTGGGAACAAAAATGTCCCCGTCAGGTTGGTGCTGACCGGCATGAGGTTGTGTCTTTCGATTTCTGATTATGCTTCATGGTTAGGCTGACCCTGTTTTCTCCTTTCTCACCTCCCAGATAGAGACCATCATTAATAGACCCTGTGTCATTTGTTTCAAAATACCTGGGGAGGACCTTCCTGCACAGAGTCATTGATTCTCGGGCCACTAGAGTTGAAGAGGAGCTAGACAGAGCACCCGGTTAAAACCTCTCATGCTGCAGTTGGGAAACTGAGGCCCCCGGTGGGAATGTGACCTGTGCAGGGTCATGCAGTGAGTTGGTGACAGAAGAGGGACCAGGACTCGCTCTCCTGAGCCATGACCGACCCTCTCTCAGCTCTGCCTTAGCCACATGGATCCCAGGCTTGGAGCCGGCTGGGCCAGAATTCCAAACCTGGGACAGACAGGGGCAGGGCTGGAAAGGAGGGGTGGAGCTGGGTGGAGGGTGATGAGATTAAGCCCTCTCAGCAGAAGCCTCACGTGGGGACCCGTTGGGCTTCAGAGGGGCCAGTGGGTGAGGGTCTCCCCAGTCCTGATGGGGGCCGATGGACAGACTTGAACCTGATGTCACGGCACCTCATGAAACTGTCACAGGCTCTCGATGAAGTGAGAAAAAAGGTCAATGAGGTCCGTCAGCATGAAGAACTGTGAACAACCTCCAGACGAGTGTCCCCTGACCCCGTTTTGGGAAATGCATTTAAAAATCTGTGTGATATAGCAATGAACTCCACGGAATTGGCTGGGCTTTCCTGAGAGTCTGCACAGTGTTAGGAGATGTGGAGGTGTGTCTGTGCCCCTGCCATTGGGGGTCATAAATCATCCTGCAGAGGCCCCGGGGGTTTGGAGCCCCGCCCTCCTAATCCAGACAGGTCGGTGACATCCCAGCACCGGCAGGAGCACCACATCCCCCTAAATCCCAGGCTTGTCGATTTGCCTTTCTCTGTTTCATTAAGGGTGTTTCTCACTCATATATGTCATTGCAGGTTCAGGAGTAGGTGCTAGTGGTATAAGGACGCTGACCCTTACTGGTGGTCTGGAGCCCCTGTCTAGGTGGGAGACAATGGGGGCCACTGCTCTTGGCTTCAGGGGTCTGGGTTTAGTGGCAAGTTGAGTGGCCATGTCATTCCTGGGGAGGTCTGGATGCCCCCCTTGTTTGCCACAAGAATTGTCCCGGCTCGAAGACCAGGGTCATCTAGGCCTTGGGCTTCCCCCTTCAGTGGCTGCCCACTATTCGGGATGAAGAGTGGGACCCTGATGGGGGCCTTCCAGGCCACATGAGATGGGGGAAGAGGAGCATCCTGTGCTGCCCAGCTGCTGGGTCTGAGTGGGATGGAATGAGGAGGTGCTTGGGAATGCTGATCCCCCAGGGAGGGGTCTCTGCTATAGTCCTGGCCTGTGATGAGAACAGTCGAGCACTTTCCCCGCCTGGCTCTGGTTTAGGCCCTCCTACCCATCACTTCTAATCTCTTTGCCACAGCCACTGAGGGGAATGCCTTTGGCCCATGGAGCAGACGGGGAAGTGGAGGCTTGGCCCGGGGCCTCCCCGCCTCGCTCCTCTTCTGAGACTCTTGCCTGCCTGAGAAAGACTGCACTGTAATTCACCATCAACCTGCAGTTTTCTTTGCCACCTCGCCCCACCCCCACTCCTTCTCTTCTGTTTGGTGTTATTTTTTCTATTTGCTCTGCAGCTAACAGTTTCATTACTTTCTGATTTTCTCTCAAGTTCAAGAAACATTGAGATGCCTCTACCATACAGCACCCAGGGCGATGTCCCACTTCAGGGCTGGAGCAGGGGGCCTGCCCTTGAAGGGCCTGAGCTTGGCCGACCCACGGAAGGTCTGCCGCTCCTCTGGTTTTTGCTCCTCCCCTGCCAGACTAGAACTCTCAGACCTGGGGTTCCTAAGCTGTCATCAGGGGCCTCTCTGCTCTGCAGACACCTTGGCTCCGGCACCTCAGCACAGCCCAGAGGGTCCAGGCTCACTTCTTCACATCTGGATTTTTCTGTCCTTCCTGACAGATTACAGGTTAATAAGACCCTCAGGAAAGTGGGCACATTTAATCTTTCATTTTAGCAGGGCTTGCCCCCTGCCTGCCTCAGGGGTGGGGCGCTTGGTGGCTCAGCCCCTCCACCTCCCCTCCCAACAAAGGCTGTGTGATCCTCTGGCTGGTGGGACTACAAGAGCTGCTGCCTGGATGGGGAGGGGATGCTGAGAGGGCTGGAAGGGGAGGAGAGCATCCCAGGCCCACTAAACAGGGTGGTTATTAATGACTGATTCAACTTTAAGAGCTGTAGGCCTGCGCAGATTGCTTATTTCTTCTTGTGTGAGTTTCATCTAGGGTACCAAACTTGTGGGCATAGAGGGGTTCACGGTATTCATTTATTATCCCTTTAATTTCCATGGGATCTGTAGTGATGTCCCCTCTTTCATTTCTGATATTAGTCATTTGTAGCCTCTCTTTTTTTCCTTAGTTATCCTGGCTAGAAGTTTATCGATTTTATTGATCTTTTTGAAGAACCAGCTTTGGTTTCATTGATTTTCTCAATCAATTTGCCTGTGTTTTTGAGTTGATTACCTTGTACCTAAATGTATCTCTTATAAATCACAAGTTATGCTCTTACAATCAGTTCATATTTAATTAACATGACTAAATGGCGGGGGGGAGGGGGTTGTGACACAAAGGAGGTACATTTCCAGCACTCGGGGCTGCAGGAAGGAGTGACTGACATCGATGAAGAGAGGGAGCTCCTTACAGCTGCTGATGGGAGCAGCTTTTCCACTAACCCCACAAGGAGATCTTGGTGGCCTGGAGCGGGGTCAGAGGCCCAGACTGCTACCTGCTGGTGCGGCCTGTGGCCTCAGGAAATTAGAAAACCTTTGTGAGTGGGAGTTTTTCTAAAATGGGGTAATAAAACCAGTATCACGGGGTTGGTCTTTTCTTCTGGAATGTGAGTCTTAGGATGGGCTAAACTCGGTGCATGTTGATGGACAAGGAAGGGAAGGGGGTCCCAGGGAGAGGGCACAGCGTGACAAAGGCTTGGCGGCATCAGCAGTGTTCCCCTGTGGCCTGGCTATAACCTGAGTATCTGTCACAGCAGAGGAACGAAGGTCAGATCCTGGGGTGTTGGGGTGTCAGTGCTGAAACGTGGCCAGTTCCTGGGCACCCAGCTAGGAGAGTTGTTGGAAAAATTTAAATGAGATGATAATAGTAATAGTAATGAAAATAACCATCAGGGTAGTGCTTATGCTCACAGGCTTTGCAGCCAACCAGCCTCATTGAAAATCCACCACATTCTACCAGTCTGATGTTGGACAAATTATTTAACCTCCCTGTGCCTCAGTTTCCCCATCTGTGGAGTGGGGATAATGACAGCGCCCCCTCGCTGGGCTGGGGTGAGGACTGAACCTGTGCGAAGCCTCAGGTGGTGCCTGGGGCCCAGCATGCACCACGAGAGCCTTTGCTGGACTGATGCTCATCACGTGACCTGCTCGTGGTTCCCTCTGATCCTCGGACCCACGGGGGGTTGGGGGGTAGGACCATCCATCCTGGTGAAGAAACTGAGTCCCAGGGAGGGGAAATGGCTCTTCCAGGTCGCAGGGCTGAGCTGGTGAGGGGGGAGCTGAGATCTGCACCGCCTGCCCGACTTCAGAGCCACCCAGTGCCCAGCGCCGTGTGTGTCTGACCCCTGGTGGGGCTGCCCTGCCCCCCCACCCCTCGGGGGCGGCTCCTACGGCCCCAGCCCCGTGCGGGCCCAGACGCAGGGGTTCACGCAGAGGCCCACGGGTGCGGCGGGGAAGGGACGCATCCGCCCCACGGCCCAGACCGCTGGGGGACGCTCTCCTCCTGCCTCGTCCCCTCGGTCTCCGCACACAAAGGCCCCTCTCAGCCCGTCTGTGGAGACTGGGGCCCTCCTCAGATAGTAACAGAGGCCCAGGTACCAGCCCCTCCTTGTAATTAATATAAGAAAAGCGTTTCTGTGAAGCCCCCCTGTGACGGCCCCCACGGCAGAGGAGGGAATCCAAAGGGCCACTGTGGCTACGAAGAGGGGCCCAGGCCCAGTTAGCAACTACGGACAGGGTTCCTGATTGGTGAAGTATAAACAGCTGCTCCCCCCACCGCAGCAGCTGAAACAAGTGAAAAGAGCAACTAAACTCTATCTCCATGCGGAGGCACAAATCAACAACATCAAGCAATATGAAAAAATACATTAAATCTCCAGAACAGAAAGAAAGCAACAAATACACAGAAAACAATCCCAAAGAAAATGAAATATATAACCTAAATGACGATGACTTCAAAACAGCCATCATTAAGATTCTCAATGAGTTAAGAGAGAATTCTGACCGACAACTCAACGAGTTCAGGAGCTATGTCACAAAAGAGTTTGATACGATAAAGAAGAACCAAACAGAAATATTGGAAATGAAGAACACAATAGAGGAGATTAAGAAAAATCTAGATGCTCTGAACAGTAGGGCCGATAATATGGAGGAAAGAATTAGCAATTTGGAAGATGGCAATATAGAATTGTTGCAGGCAGAGGAGGAGAGAGAAGCAAGACTTAAAAGATATGAAGAAACTCTTCAAGAATTATCAGACACAATTAGGAGATGCAACGTAAGGATTATAGGTATACCAGAGGGAGAAGAGAAGGAGAAAGGGGCAGAAAACCTATTCAAAGAAATAATGGCTGAGAACTTCCCAAATCTGGTGAGGGAGATGGATCTTCAGGTGACAGAAGCCAATAGATCTCCAAACTTTATCAATGCAAGAAGACCAACTCCACGGCATATAGTAGTGAAGCTAGCAAAAGTCAACGACAAGGAGAAAATATTAAGGACAGCCAGGCAAAAGAAACTAACCTACAAAGGAACCCCCATCAGGCTATCAGCAGATTTCTCAGCAGAAACTTTACAGGCTAGAAGAGAGTGGAATGATATATTCAAAAATCTGAAGGACAAAAATCTACAGCCGAGAATTCTCTACCCAGCGAAAATATCCTTCAAATACGATGGAGAAATAAAAACTTTCCCAGATAAACAAAAATTAAGGGAGTTCATTGCCACAAAACCTCCTCTTCAGGAAATCCTCAGGAAAACCCTCATTCCTGAAAAATCCAAAAAAGGAAAGGGGCTACAAAACCAAGAGCAGAGGAGATAAGTAGAAGGACAACAACAGAGAGTAGCAGCTCTACATCAGAACAGATTAAACCATGGGACGAGAAACAAAGGAAACTGAAGAAAACCGGAAAACAAGACACAAAATGGGAGTGGTAGGCCCCCACGTCTCAATAATCACTCTAAATGTAAATGGACTGAACTCCCCAATCAAAAGACACAGAGTGGCAGGATGGATCAAAGAACAAGATCCAACAATATGCTGCCTCCAGGAAACACACCTCAGCCCCAAAGACAAACACAGACTCAGAGTGAAGGGATGGAGAACAATACTCCAAGCTAATAATGAACAAAAGAAAGCAGGTGTCGCTATACTAATATCAGACAAGGTAGATTTCAAAGCAAAACAGATAAAGAAAGATAAAGAGGGACAGTATATAATGATAAAAGGGACTCTCCACCAAGAAGACATAACACTTATAAATATATACGCACCCAACACATGAGCACCAAAATTTGTAAAGCAACTCTTAATAGAACTAAAAGAAGACATCAACAACAATACAATAATAGTAGGGGACCTCAACACACCATTAACACCAATGGACAGAACATCCAGACAGAAAATCAACAAGGAAATAATAGAATTAAATGAAAAATTAGACCAGATGGACTTAATAGATATATATAGAACACTTCATCCAAAAACAGCAGGTTACACATTCTTCTCAAGTGCACATGGAACATTCTCAAGGATTGACCATATTTTGGGAACCAAAGCAAACATCGATAAATACAAGAGAGTTGAAATAATATCAAGCATCTTTTCTGATCATAACGCTATTAAACTAGAAATCAACTACAAGAAAAAAGCAGAGAAAGGTGCAAAAATGTGGAGACTAAACAACACGCTTCTCAACAAACAATGGATCATTGAAGAAATTAAAGAAGAAATCAAATATTATCTGGAGACAAATGAAAATGAGAAAAAAGACCACGAATTGCTAAAGCAATCCTGAGCAAGAAAAACAAAGCCGGCGGAATCACAATCCCTGATTTCAAAACATACTACAAAGCTACAGTGATCAAAACAGCATGGTACTGGTACAAAAACAGGTCCACAGATCAATGGAACAGAATTGAAAGCCCAGAGATAAAACCACACATCTATGGACAGCTAATCTTCGACAAAGGAGCAGAGGGCCTACAATGGAGAAAAGAAAGTCTCTTCAACAAATGGTGCTGGGAAAACTGGACAGCCACATGCAAAAGATTGAAAATTGACCATTCTTTTTCACCACACACCAAAATAAACTCAAAATGGATCAAAGACCTAAAGATTAGGCCTGAGACAATAAGTCTTTTGGAAGAGAATATAGGCAGTACACTCTTTGACATCAGTTTCAAAAGAATCTTTTCGGACACTGTAACTCCTCAGTTGAGGGAAACAATAGAAAGAATAAACAAATGGGACTTCATCAGACTAAAGAGCTTCTTCAAGGCAAGGGAAAACAGAATTGAAACAAAAAAACAGCTCACTAATTGGGAAAAAATATTTACAAGCCACTTATCCGACAAAGGGTTAATCTCCATAATATACAAAGAACTCACACTGCTTAACAACAAAAAAACAAACAACCCGATCAAAAAATGGGCAGAGGACATGAACAGACATTTCTCAAAAGAAGATATGAATATGGCCAATAGACACATGAAAAGATGTTCATCATCGCTAATCATCAGGGAAATGCAAATCAAAACTACACTAAGATATCACCTTACACCCGTTAGATTGGCAAAAACATCCAAAACCAAGAACGACAAATGTTGGAGAGGTTGTGGAGAAAGAGGAACCCTCATACACTGTTGGTGGGAGTGCAAACTGGTACAGCCACTATGGAAAACAGTATGGAGATTTCTCAAAAAGTTAAAAATAGAAATACCCTATGACCCAGCCATCCCATTACTGGGTATCTATCCTAAGAACCTGATATCAGAAATCTCAAGAGACCGTTGCACCCCTATGTTCATCACAGCATTATTTACGATAGCCAAGACGTGGAACCAGCCTACATGCCCAGAAACTGATGATTGGATAAAGAAGATGTGGTATATATACACAATGGAATACTACTCAGCCATAAAAAAAGATGAAATTGGCCCATTCACAACAATGTGGATGGACCTCGAAGGCATTATGTTAAGCGAAGTAAGTCAGTCAGAGAAAGACGAACTCTATATGACTCCACTCATAGGTGGAAATTAGTATATTGAGAAGGAGATCTGATCGGTGGTTACCAGGGAAAAGGGGGGGTGGGGGGAGGGTACGGAGGGGGAAGTGGTGTACCCACAACATGACTAACAAAAATGTACAACTGAAAAAAGAAAAGCGTTTCTGTCAGAATCCCTCCGGGATTAACCACTGGCTGGAGGATTTAACTCGTGTACACAGACGATCTCCCCAGACTTGTCTCCTAATATTTATTCTGACGACTGGAACATGCAGATAAGGTGCGGGCCTGACGCTGGAGCTGCAGAGTAAATTTGCATTCTCCACGCCACAAAGAGCTGCATATATATCCATGTTATGGGCCTGGCTGGGGGCCCAGGAAGGGGGAAAGCCAGCTTCTGGCCCATGGAAGGTTCTGACTGTTTTTTCTCCAGCAGCAAAGACTCACATGTGAGAATCTCAGCACCTTAGAACCCAACAGTCCTTGACTCCCAGAATCTTAAGTTCCCCAGTCTTAGAATCTTTAGTTAACGGAATCTTAAAAACGATATAACATTGAGTCAGAATCACAGGGTTTTAGGATTTCAGGGATCTTAACCATCATCTTGCTCAGACACCCACCTGCCATTCCAGTCGCTTCCATAGCGTTCCAGTGAATGCATTTCCAGCCTTCTGATCTCACGCCAGCATGGCCTCCTCCAGGAAAGCCCTCCCTGATTCCCTCAGAGCCCCCATTGCAAGCCTTCTTGGTTCCATCTGCTTTGCCTTATGAGAGCCACCAGAAGTGTCATTTTAAACTTGACCCCTACACTACTGTGAACCCTGAAGTGTAGGGGAGGGTCTGCTTTTGCTCATTCATGAGTCCCCAGCCGGAGGCTGGCACATAGAAGATGTTCAATGAATATATCCCACAAGGCTACACTGTACTCCAGCTGCAATGGATCTGGACCAGTGCAACCTTACCGCTGGGTAACTGGGGCCTGGCTGAGCCCATCGGGGGGGACGGTGGTGCAGAATCAGTGTCCATCTTCCTCTACTGGGATCATTGGGTCAGAGGCACCTCTCGGGGAGAGAGCAGGACCAGGACATGTCTGGGTGTTCAGAGAAGCCTGTGACCCTGCGAGTTTGGGCCCTGGCTGTGGGGCCAGATGCTTGCATTTGAACTCTGGCTCTTCCACTCTAGCTGAGTAGACTTGGACAAGTTATTTGACCCTTTCTCTGCCTCAGTTTCCCCAGCCGTAAAATGGGGATGATGAGAGTTCCTATCTCATAGTAAATGAGCTAATAGATATAAAGCTCATAGCTCAGCACCTAGTATGCAGTAAGCGCTCAATAAGTGCTCAAGTCTTTGTATCACATGTTCATGCTCACCAGAGAGCACCCCCCAAGGAAGAAGCACTAAAGGACCAAGTAAACAAAATGACCCAACAGTTAACGCCTGCCGTTGGCCGCCCCAGTGTGGGTGTAATGAGATGGAGGCCCCACACGGGTGCATCGGCCTGGACTCCACTTACCAAGCCTGGTTTAGCTCCTGCAGCCTCTGAGAACCAACCTGCCAGCAACACAGACCATTGCAGAGCCCCCAAAATGGCGCCATTTTTGAGAAGAACAACAGGTCAAGATGTTGACCCCATCGGGCTCCTCACCTATGGAAAGGCCCGCGGTTTGTTCTCTCGGAAACAGGCATGCCATCCTGGTGGGGGTTTGCTCTCCCGCCTGCACGGCCTCAGCCAGCACCACTGTCCAAGGGCTTCTGGAGGGTCTGATCTGCCAGCCTGGGATTCCCCTGGTGTCTCGGACCAGGGACCCCGCTTTACCAAAAAAGATGCAAGAGCTGCTCACGACCAAGGGGCCCATTTGTATCACATATTGCCCACCCAGAAGCTGCCAAGCTCGCAGAGTGTTGGAGCGGCCTACGCAGGCCCAGCTAAAGCGCCATTTGGGAGGAAATGCGCTATGAGGACAGGGTTCCATCCTGCAGGATGCAGTATATGCACTGAATCCAAGCCCTTTCTAAGGGCATGTGTCCCCAATAAGAAGAACACAAGGGTTTAAGGAACAACAGGCAGAAGCGAAAGTGGCTCCACTTACCACCCCTCCCACGAGCCACCAGGGGACTTGGTGATTCCCATCACTACAACGCTGGCTCTGCAGGGTTAGAGCCCCCAGAGGACCCACACAGGCCAGGGACACAGAAAGAGTCTCTGGCTGGTCTGCTATGGTGGCTGGCTAGGTGCTTGGGCTCCTTGTATCCAGAGACTAGATGGCAAGAAGGAGGTCACCTTCTTGAGAAGGGTAATTAACTCAGATCAATGACTGAATGACCAAGGTGACCAGAAGCTTAGGCCCCTTGGGGAGGAGAGTTGGGGTCATGTTACCAAATGAGCCACCAGAGGGAGGGTGCGAGAAATCTAGAGCACGCAGAGGAGGAGTGAGATGAGGAGGATCAGTTGCAGCTCTGAGTCCCGATACAGCGCGGGGGCTGCATTTGCCCCACTGAGCTCCTCCTTCTAAGTCCCCGCTCTGGAAGAGCGGGCCACCAGCACGCTTGAGAAGATGCCCCCTAAGAGTTCCACAGATGGAGAAGAGGCTTCAAGCGGCAAAGGCGGGGATGGTGCCCCGACGCTCTGCCCGTCCTATCCCTCCACTGTGCCCATAATGTTGGGGAACTATCTGCTCTCTTACACTTGATCTTGTCACCACACTCCTAGTCAACATGCAGATGCCCCATCAAGGAAGGACTCGCTGTCCCGCTGCGGAGAATGCCGTCAGCAGAGGGCCTCGCCCCGTCAGCTCCTTCAGGTTGGCTTCTGCTGTGGACAGCTCCGTTCCCCAGGAGCCCATGCTCAGGGGCAGAGGGAGACAGAAATGCCCAGCCGGTTCTGCCCAGTGCCCATCAACTATGACAGGTGCCACTCAAGCGACTCACTCCTCCCCTGAGGACCAGATCGGCTGAGGCCAGACCTGCATCTCAGTTTGACTTCCTTCCCCTTCCTTTCACGGTTGTCCATCCCTAAGAGACATCTGTCATCTCCAACTCC
Source organism: Equus asinus (assembly GCF_041296235.1). Classification (NCBI taxonomy): domain Eukaryota; kingdom Metazoa; phylum Chordata; class Mammalia; order Perissodactyla; family Equidae; genus Equus; species Equus asinus. The sequence continues at coordinate 91,747,173 of NC_091794.1, read as the reverse complement.
ATCTCAGTGTCTGCTTCTTGAGGATCCATTTTGTGACACAGAGGAAACCAGTGACTTTGTATCAGTCAAACCCGAGGTTGAGTTCAATGTCTACTACTTAACCAGCTGGGTAACTGGGTGGTAAACAGCTTGTCCCTCTGTGCTCCAGTTTTCTCATCTACACAATGGGGCTAATAAATCCCTGGGCTTTGTATGGATGTGGAGAATGGATAGGAAAATGCTCTCTAAAGGAAAAAACACACACACACAGGGAATTAAAAATCTCTCTGCCTGCACCTATGCCTATGATACAGGCTGAGAGCTACAAGGAGGGGGGCCTGGCTGCCTCTGAGATACTGCTGGCAAAGAGGTCTGTGCACCCTGACTCCAGTGGCTGACACACCAGCATGCTCCTTGTACGGCTGCCATTCCAAGTTCCCCAGGAGGCAGGCCAGATGGCAGAGGTGGATGGCAGGGTGGGGCAGGACGCGCTGGTGGCGGTGGTGAATTATTCTGTTCCCTCCTCCTCTTTCCAGGAAGCCTCACTCCCCTGCTCAGGCTGCCGCACCACATTCCAGATCAGAACATCTAGATCCATCCAAACGAGAGGTGGATGCGATAGCTGCACATTCAGGGGAGGGGAGGATAAAATCTACGGGGGCTCATGAGAGTCTTCTCATGTGAGTGAGCAGATCGGCCAAGACAGGCCATGTGTTTTCCGAGAGCCCCAGGCTACGTGTGGAGAGATGCAGGCAGGAGAAATTGATGCATTAAAGAAAACATTTATCAACAAATCAGGGAGAAACCATCCCCCATCCCTATTTGAGGAGCCCTTGAGTGATGCTTCCCGGATCCTCCTGCCCTGGGGTTTGCCTCTTGCTGAAGGTGATGGATGCGGAAGCAGCTCTAATGAGCGGGGGCCTGGGCCTTGAGACATTCACAAGGCCATCCATTTCCACGCATCTCCCAGCTGTCGGCACAGCCCATCGGGGAAACATGTTGATTAACTCCGAGGACTGGGGACTGGGGAACAGGCAGACGCAGCCAGATAGAGAGGAGGGGCCTGGACCAGTTTTGGGGGGTCAGAGGGGGACTCTAGGCCTCAGCTTATCATTGCAGTCAGGAGAACTTCCATAGTCTCCCCAACACAGCACTTGGATTCCCCAGGGGCTTGGGGCAGTGGGGCAGTGGCCCAAATCTTGGCCCACTTCCCAAGGACCAATTCCTGCACAGTGGACCCACTGCATTGGGGCTGGCATTTCTAAGGCTCAAGATCTTTATGAGTTAATTGCCTTCCAAAAAGCGCATGAGGGTGCCTGTCTCACCACACATCTATGAGCATCGACTGTTCTCTTTTTAGGTAGTCTTTCCTAACTGCATGAGCCTGAAATTATATTTCACTGTCTTCTGGAGACACAGAGCCCTGGCCTGTGGCCCCTTGTTTCCCAGCAGGGTGATAATCCAATTACGTTCAGGGGGCTTCCAGCAAACCTCCTGATGAAGGGCGGCCTGTGGCAGAGTAGCCCTAGGCAGAGAGTCAAAGGAGCCAGGTTCCCCTCCCAAGTCTGTGCTTACTCACTGTGTGACCTGGGTGTATTATATTGCCCTCTCTGGGCCTTTGTTTCTCAATCTACTCTGCTAGTGCCTCCCAGCTGGTCTCCCTGTCTCCAGTTTATTTAGTTCCCAGAACAGTGCATGGCCCTTGATACGTGCACAGCAAATATTGGTTGAAGACTAAACTGCCACAGCGACCTTTTTAAAGGAAAATTTTTGCCACATCATTATGCTGCCTCCAACCTTTGCTCAAGCTTCCTAAGATTCTATTTCCTTATTTGTCCTTCTTATGAATTTCTGTTTCTACTTAGGATATGAAAAGACACAAGAGAAAAAAGGAGAAAAAAAACCAACTAATCTACAGAATCATAACTTTTCTCAAGCCTGTCGGGGAACTGGGGCTTCGAGGCACCCAGGGGGACTGAAATCCACAGGATGGCAAGACCCTTGAGAAGAGACAGACCCCACAAATGGTCGCCCCGTGGTAGAACCCCAGGGGGAGAGGTGTCTGGACCCAACAGCTAACACTGTTGAATTCTTACGGGCTGAATGTAGACCCACATGACAGCTTAGCATTCCTGGAGCCCCAGACACACGGGGAGTGGACATTCACTCATACGCGACTTCCCACGGTGCTCAGGAGAAAGACGGGACACAGGACGAGGATCTGGAAGGGCACCGCCCAATGGCACACGGGTATGAAAACCCTCCCGCTTCCCAGAGCTTTCTCTCATATGAAGCACAAGCCTTTGACAGCCCAGTGAGGCAGGAACCTGTCACCCCCCGGCCCAGCAAAGATCTTCTGCCTCTGGGGGAGGGGCAGAGCAAGGGCCATTTTCCCATGAAGGGATGAAGGGGTAGGAAGCCTTCGCCATGGTCCCTAGCAAAGATGAGCTGCTGCTGAGAGTGGAGTAGAAGCCAGCTGCCTGGCCCTGGGAAGGGACAGGAAACCTGCATGGGCCCAGGATCCTGAACTGATACGAGGCAGAAGATGAATGTTCACGGGTAGACAGGCGTGGCTGGATCCAGGTGCCTAAACAATGTCGTCAAGCTCTGGTCCCTCCGGCTTCATCTCTAGGTTCTGCTTACTTCCGTGCCCCTCTTCTCCCAGAGACCCCGAAGCTCCCAGGCTGATCTCACAGTTCCCAGTCCACAGGAAGAGACATCTCTTCCCCATCCTTGTGACAAAAATGCTGGGAATTAAGTCTCATTGACACAGTTCCTCTCCTGGGAGTAGACCCAGAAAGCCCCCTGCCCTTCCCACACTCAGCCCATAAGAGGGGCCTTCTTGGTCCCCAGTGAGGCCAATTCCAGCCTGGCTGCAGGATTACAGGGGCGCCAAGCTGTCCCTGCTGATGGATTTTCCCTGCACTCCGCTGTGCTCATCATGATTTCCCCTGCGCATCCCTGAGCTGCCCTGCGCTGGGCAAGGCTGGTCCAGGGGGACGCGATGCTCCTTCATTGCTGACACTCGCCTCCATAAACACTCTCTAAATGGGACAGTCACCGTTTCCAGGCCACTTTCTGAACAAGGATAGAAGGGCTTCAGTCTGGGTGAGGGGGTGCCAACCGGCAAACCTGGAGGTTTCAGCCAATCCCAGCGGTGTGGTTGATGCAAATAGGAAGGCAAGCACGGCATCTCTCTGAGCCTCAGCCTCCTCGTCTCTAAAATGGGATCAATAATAGTGTTTCCCTCACGAGGCTGTGGGGGATCCCAGAGATGATGCCCGTGGAGAGTCTGGCCCAGGGCTGGCACACACGGCGGGTGATGGCTCTTAGCATCATCATCTGACGTCCACGGGGCTGCTGGATTCCCGTCCATCCCTCATCCTCAGTGGTTTTCCCAGAGGTAGTGGCCTGTCCACCCCGAGGACGAAAGGCAGAATCAGGACTAACATCAGAGAGACAATGGATTAGACTGAAGCCACGGTCCCTGCAGTCTGACGCCACCCTGGTGTTTTGGGGAATACCAGGGGTTCCAGAATATGCCCCTGTGCTCTGACCACAGTCCAGTCACAAGTCCCGGCCCAGGGAGCCCCCGTTCGGGATCAGAGGATTGGGCCGCGATCCTCTCACAGGATGAGACACTGCTCCTCAGGGTCCTGGTCCGAGTCCCGCGGGTTCAGGAGGTAAAACCCCTTTGTCGGCTGGGCCTCCCGGGCAGGGCGCAGGGTCAGGGGCTCTCACACCCCGGTCTCTGGGCGGCCCGGTGGGGGTGACGATGCCGGATTACAGATGAGGACACAGCCCCCAAAGGGGTCCGGGAGGTGCCAGCGGCCCCTCGGACACGGCCCCAAATACAAGCCGGTCCCCACAGAGCCCAAGACCTTCAACGTCCAAAGGAGTGGAGAGGCCCTCAGGGGCATTTCAGGCCGCAGGGGAGGCTGGGAAACGGGAGAAGGAGAAGGTCAGAGGGCGGTGGTCAGCGGGAGGAAGCACAGGGGCCTTAGGGGCCCCGCCCGGTGAGTGGGCGGGGCCATCACGGTGTGTGGGCGGAGCCAGCGGGCTGTGGGTGGGACCAGCAGGCTGTGGGCGGGGTCATCACTGTGTGTGGGCGGAGCCAGCGGGCTGTGGGCGGGGCCATCCTGGTGCAAGGGCAGAAGCAGGCCCTTCGGTGAATTAGTTTGTTTTAGTGCCAGGAAATGGGGTCGCAGCGTCCAGTCCGCTCAGAGCCGCGGAGGACCCAGGCTGGCTGGAAGCAGGTGGGGCTCAGAAGGGGCCCGGGGCCTCCGTCCGCAGATCCACCGCCAGCTCCCCAGCCTCGAGGCCTCTGCTCCCGTGTCCCCTCCGCCCGGCTGTGTCCCTGGTGCAGGGCGGGCCCACGGCGGGCCCACGGCGGGCACCTGGGATGTTTGGAGAAGGAGGGGGCAGGAATGACCAGTTCAGCTTTGGGGGCGTGATGAAGGAGGGGGTGTTTCTCAGGGCTTCCTAGGGCTTTTCTGGAACAGGAAAGCCCAGGAGGAGCGGGCTCGGGGGTCGACAGTGAGCGCTGGGGCCCCGGGCCGGGTCGGCAGGAGCTGGCTTCTCCCTCCGCCTCGGGGGCTCCGGCCGTGGCCTCACACAGCGGGTACCGCAAATGCCTCTCTGACGCTGTCCTAGTCTAGCCGTAGTTTGCGAAGTTCTTCTTTTCCCTCCTCTGGAGGCTGCTTAAGAACCAAGTTCACCAGATGCCCAGAGAAGGAAAGGCAAGGCAAGGAAAGAAGCTAATTTTATATATCTGCATCTAGATCGAGATTTTTAAAAATTTCAAACGTAGGGGAACATAAGGACAGGCCTGGAGCCGGGACAGCCTCCAGAGGGGCCAGCTTGGCTCTTTCCTGCAGCATTCCTGTCTGGAGGCACCAGCTCCTCCCAGGCTCTCATCCTCCTTTCTCGTGTGTAGTTCTATCATCATTTATTGGGCCGCAGCCCGGACACGGGGCTACGAAGCTGACACGGGGTGCTGGACTTGCCATCTGCTGCTGGAGGGGGAGGTGACCCAGCCCGGGGCTGGGCTGCACGGAGGAAGAAGGAAGATGGAGGTGGGGGGGGTGAGGGGGTGCAGAGGACTGCAAGGTGCAGAGGGGAGTGGAATCTGCCCCCAGCCCTCACTCCAGGGTACTGCAGGGGTGCAGGGAGGGCAATTTCCATCTCCTCATGGCTCTCCAGGAGTGTGTCCGTAAGACATCACCTTGGGTTCTCATGAGAATCCCTCAGATGGGGAATGCAGGTTCTAGACTCTCCAACCTGCTATGTGACCTGTGCAAGTACCACACCTCACAGACTCAGTTTCCCCATCTGAACAATGAGATGATTGGCGTAGCCCAGTGGTTCTCAGCCCCAGCTGTGGAGGTTTCCTCTTCCAGGCAGGATGGAATGACAGGCATTGGATCTATCCTCCCACCTGAAGTGACCAAACCCCACATAATTATAAACAATGGTTTAATGGTGTCTTGTCACTGACATCAGGCAATGAAGGAGAGACAAAATGAGGTGAGCCACCCAATTGCCCTGGCTTCCAGCCCTGAGAGAGTTTCCAGGCCATGGGACAGGGGTGGAACCAGGTGGAGCCCAGGGAGGTCCCAGAGTTGAGGAGGTGGAGCTGAGATTCCAGAAGACTGAGGTGGCTGCAATTGGCAGGACACAGCGCCCTAGAGGAGAGAGCTGTGCAAAGAGAGAGTTCTGGAAGTACATAGAAGAATCTTGCCTCTGTGGTGGGGAAAATTTAGCCCCAGACTGAGAGCTTCTCTGGTCCAACCTAAGAAATCTTTAAGCAAAACCTGAAAAGATTACTGTTTCTACATAACTTAACTGCATTATAGGACAGAGCTCAGGAATATTTATAGCAAAACAAAAATTCCCAGCACCTACAATGGTAAAATTCGCAATGTTGGGCGAAGAAAGTTGGAGTGGCTATAGTGACATCCGACAAAGTAGGCTTCAGAGCAAACAATATTACCAGCGATAAAGAAGATCATATTGTCAATTCATCAGGAGGACATAACAATCCTAAATGTTTATGTTCCTCATAACAGCACTGTGAAATACGTGAAACAAAAATGATAGAACTGCAAGGAGAAATAGACAAATCCACGATGATAGCCAGAGATTTCAACACCCTTCTCACAATAATTGATAGAAGAAATAGACAGAAAATCCTAAAGGATTTAGAGGACTTGATCAACACTATCAACCAAAGTGACCTACGTGACGTTTATAGGCCATTCCACCCAGAAATAGCAGAATGCACACTCTTTTCGTGTGCATGTCTAAATATGCCAAGACAGACTGTATTCTGGGTCACAAAACAAGTCTCAATAAATTAAAGGGTTCAAGCTGTACAGAGTATGTGCTCTGATCACAACGGAAATAAACTAGAAATCAGTACTTTAACAAAAAGATCGCCAAACAGTCTCCAAATATTTTGAAATGAAATAGCACACATCTAAATAACCCAGGTGATAAACAATCAACCCCAAGGAGAATTAGAAAATATTTTTTACTGAAAGAAAATGAAAATACAACCTATCAAAATTTGTGGGACACTGCTGAAGCAATTCTTAGGGGAAATTTATAGTACCGAAAGCCTGCCTTTGAAAAGAAGAAATGTCTCAAATGTCTCACTGAATGTCTCAGTGACCTCAGCTTCCTCTTGAAGAAACTAGAAACAGAAGAGCAAATTGAGTCCAGTGTAGGTAACAGCGAGGAAATAAGCATCAGAGTAGAAACTCGTGGAGAAAAGCAGCAAGAAAGTCAATGAAACCAGAGCTGGTTCTTTGAGAAGAGCAATAAAATGGATCAACCTCTAGCCACATGGATCAGGAAACGAAAAGGGAAGGTACAGCTTACCAATATAAAGAATGAGAGAGGCGACATCACAGATTCTACATAAATTAATTGTTTGGAATTCTCCTGCAAGTGAGATGTGTCTTTTCTTATTTATTTATTCATTCATTCATATTAGTATGGACCCATGGATATTTATTTTATTCTTTGGGTTATAATCCAACACTACTTTATGTATTTTGTTGCTCAGATTGTCCAGCTTCGGCCATTGAGAGGTCTTTCAGTCGGCTCTTGGATCCCTTTGATATTTGCCCATCATTATTGTATTTTATTTTTTTAGTACTTCCTTAGTTTCTGGCGCTAAAAGATATGCTGGATTCATCTTGTGTATTTCCTGCTCCAGTCCTAGAATCAGCCTTTTCTCCGAGGAGCCCTGGCTCCTTTTAGTAGAGGATGGTGTGAGAAATGAAGATTTGAGGACTAGAGATGTTTGTTGCCACTAGCATGTCATTACCTCCAGGCTCTGTCAGCTCACAGGGCAAGGAAATATACCTCTGTGCACTAACCTATGTAGACACACATATGTATAAATATTTCTATATGTAAACATCTATATCTGTATCCAGCTAAACACGGGTTCATACTGATATCTCCAACTCTAATCCATTACCGCATGGCTCATTCTAGACTTCTCCCTTTGTCTGAAACCTCCCACCTCAACAATGAGACACCTGGCTCCCCCATCTGCCATGCATACACTAGGAATGTTCATCCCCAGGATACATGCATAGTGATTGCAGAATTGTTAACCTATATCCCATGGGAAACAACTTTATCCGCTAGAGCACAGTGCTTGCATGCATTCCTTTTATCTTTAGTCTTATGGACCCGACTCAGTTTCAGAGTTACAGAGGTCGGCACCTTTTATGTCCACCTGCTTCACTGAGAGTATGCTGTGCGTTTGTAATATGGTTAATTCTTCTGTCTCAGTCTGCATCCCGCCTGGAATCCTGACCTCCTAAATGATTTTTCACCATCTGTGTATGTTAAGCGTCACTCTTTCTACGGTAAAGTTCCGTGGGTCTTGACAAATGCTTGGTATCATTTATCCACATTCTAGTATTACAAATAACAGGTTTACTGTCCTGAAAAAACACTTCTGTACTTCACCTCTTCGATACTCTCTGTTTCCCAAACCCCTTGCAACCACTAATTTGCTTACTATCTTTATAATTTTGCCTCTTCCAGAATGTCGTGTAAATGTAGTCTTTTCAAATGTCCTCTTTTCCCTTAGCAATAGGCATTTAAGAGTCATCCATGTCTTTGTCTGGCTGGATTGCTTACTCCTTTTTATCACTGAGTAATATTCCATGGCATGGATGTACCACAGTTTATTTATCTATTTACCTATTGAAGGACATCTTGGTTGCTTTCAGTTCTTGGCAATCATGAATAAAGCTGCTATACACACTCACATGCAGGTTTTGCTGTGTTCATAAATTTTCAGATCAGTTGAGTGAATACCTGGGAGTGTGATCTTACGGTAAGACTGTGTTTAGCTTTGTAAGAAACTGCCAAACTGTCTTCCAAAGTGGCCGTGCCATTTTGCATTCCCACCAGCAGTGAGTGACAGTCCCTGTTGCTCTGCATCCTCCCCAGCGGTCAGTGTTGTCTAGGGTGGGATTTAAAAAAAATCTTGAGACATGGGTCCCGTTCCCAGAGATGCTGACTCCATCAGCCTGGGGTGGGCCTGGGCCTCAGTCTTGCCGGAAAGCCCCGGGAGATTCTGAGGTGGAGTCAGGCTCGAGAACCATGAAGCTACACCAGCCACCTCACTGTGCAGGTGGGGAAACTAAGGCCCTGGGGGCCTGAGTGCCACTGTGGGGCTGCCCTCTAAGCCCCTTCCAGCTGACAGTCTGGGAGGGGCTGTGTGATGTCCTGGTTAAGACTGGGGCTCTGGAATCCCACAGTCCCAGGCTCAATCTCGAGTCTGCCTCTCACCAGCTGTGTGATCTTGGGTAAGTGCCTGTACCTCTCTGAGCTCCTCTGTGGAATGGAGATGGTCACAGAACCTGCTGCACAGCTTGTATGAGGACGTATCGAGCCAATGAGTCCAAAGTGCTCACCCCAGAGCTGGGCTCACGGTGGGGCCAGGCATTGTGAGTGACTGTCACCAGGACTCTGGTCATGGGGACTTGGCTGGGCCTGAGGTCCCATCCTGGGAGGCTGTGCTCTGGGCCTTTCCTGGACCACAGGGCTCTCCCCATGCAGCTGCCCACTCGCTCTTCCTGCTGCATCTCCTCCCCAGGGCTGCAACAGCTCCACCCACTCCTCCCTCTCCCTTTTCTTCTCCCACTTGACAAACAGCTTCACTTAAAAAGCCATCTGGGAGGATGGATGGCACAGGCACATTTTGTGGAAGAAGTTTTAGGGGAGAAGGGCCAAGAAATTAAAGGCACAGCACTTAAGATCTAATCTTGTGAAGCCCCATGTCTCTGACTGTGGGAGAACGTGTTTCTGTTATAAACTCATCCCTCAGCCCACGCCCAGCGTTCTGGGCTTTGTTCTCATTCCTCTCTGAGCGGACCTGCTCCCAACGTCTCCGCTCACTCCCTCCCTCAGAATGAACTCCCCTCTCGTTCACCAGGGGGCGGCTGCAGCTGGGCCTTTCCTAATCTGAGACCCTCCTCTCCTGTGCCATCACCATCCTGCCTCAGGTAGCTGCCCCCCTCCCTGTGGGAGTCCTGGGTGGAGGCTTGTCTTCTGTGGGTCTCCCACGGCAGCTGTGGGGCCAACAGGTGGATGCCCTGAGAAGGAGAGATGTGTCCACAATTGTGACGGATGGATGGCCCTGGGGAGGGGTAATGAGCTCCCCAGCACTGGAGGTGTGCACAGAGGACGGGTGAGCACTCAGTGGAGAGGCCTCACAGGAGACAAACTAGCCAAGAGGCCGAGAGCATGGGCTTCAGAGGCCCAGAGATCTGGGCTCCATCCTGGTCACGCTGCCTACAAAGTGTCTGACCTTCAGCAATGACTTATACTCACCGAGCCTCGGTTTCTTCATCTGGAAAATCAGGCAAAAGAGTAGTTTCCACTTCCCAGGGTTGTCATGGAGACCACAGGACATAATGTGTGCAAAGCGCTGAGCACAGAGTGCACGTTACCATTGCCGGGGGTGGGAGGCTGGGTTGTGACACCTTTGAGCAATCGAAGATTCCAGATTGCTGTTGTTTTAGAAATCTAAGACTCTGAGATTCAATAACTCAATTCTCCTAAGATTATAAGATTCCCTAGGATTCTAAGGCTTTAATAAATTATGATTTTGTTATTCATTTCAACCTAGACTCCTTAGGGATCCGTGGCTGTGTGATTTCAAGATCCGCCTTCTACGCCCATCCCTCCATTGGTGAGGCTCATCCCAGCCGTGGGCAGTCTGTGCCCAGGCTGCGTTTATCTCTGTCCCTCTTTCCACTTCCAGTCTTCCATCTTCATCCCCCACTGGCCCATTGTTCCGTCTCTAGGGACCCTGGTTCTAATCAGCCTTGTCCACTGCACGCTTTGTTCCAGGCGCACCAGGCTCCCGCACTCCTGCTGGACTGCGCCTGCACACTCAGCACACTGTCTCCTCCGCTGCCCGTCCTCCCCACCAAACCCCATCCTCGCCTGTTCACATCTTCCCCTGTCTTCAGGGACAAAGCCCAAGGCAGACCTTTCTCCACCTCCCAGAATGAGCGTCCTTTGCCTCCGTGTCTCAGCAGATTTTCTTTAAATCAGGATTATGGCAGTTATCAGAGTCTCACTCATTGTTGGGGAGAAACGTCTGCCCTTTGCCCCAGGACAGACCCACCTCTGGTGTCCTTCCAAAACCCTCCAGGCTCCCCCAGGAAGGAAGCTGTGTGGATCTGACTGGTCAGAGGCGGGACACAAATGGGGCCACACTCACTAGTGGGCAGGGTCAGCGCATGGAAGGCGAGGGCGCTGGACCAGCTCTCCCTTCCACCCCTCCTCTCCCTGCCTGCAGCCAGAGGCCAGTCAGCTCTGCAGACCCAGCTGCCATGACGCCAGGGCAGGTATCCCCCATTCGGCCCATCGCCCTCCTCTGTCTCCCTCTCCCTGCGTGAGCTCACTCACACCCATGGGCCAGCCCACTGTCTACATGCTGACGGCTTTCTCAAGCCATGATCCATATGGAGGGTCTTTGATGTGTCCGGTGTGTTCTAAGTGCTGGACACACAGTACTGAGCTGGACAGCCTGCCCCACCTTCTGGACCTTTCCGTTGGGGGCTCCTGCAGGCTCTGCCCTCTGGGTGGCCCACAGCCTCCTGCCCTCCACAAGTTCAAAGCTGAACCCTTCATCTTCCTGTCAGACTCGCTCCTCCCCATTGTTCCCGTCTTGGTGTTTCCCCCACAGCACCTGCTCACCCCAATCATTAACAGGAGGGCATCCCTGCCTGCCCTCTCCTTACACCCCAGAGGCCACCAAGTCCTGTCAACTCTAACTTCTTCGAACCCTGGAACCCTCCCCCCCCCCCCCCCATCCTTGCCTCATCTCAGGTCCTGGTCATCTCTGGCCCAGATGTGCCCCCACCCTCCTGCCTGGTCCCTCAGCCCCACTGCTACCCCTTCAAGCCATCCACCTTATAACTCTGGGACCCGAGCAAGGGGGTCCCATGCTGTAGAGGGCCCTGCTACAGCCTCCTCCAGCCGTGCCCCTCCCATCAGGGGCCAAGGGGACAAGGAGACAAGCTCTGGTCCCCAAGCCCAGAATTCCCTTCCTGATTGGCCCAAACCTGCTGCAGGGCCTGCGTGGGCCTCGTCTCTGGGTCTGTTCTCCCCAGGGTGAGCCACACGGCCAGTGTAAAAGGTGCGGCTGTTCATGTGGAGGTGGACGGAGCCTGGACCCGCGCTGGGCGTCTGCACACTGTGTGAGACTGTGGTGTGGACTGAGCAGAGGGAGGGAAGGGGAGGAGGCTGGTCCAGGTGGGTGAGGGGTCAGAGGTCAGGGGCCAGCTCATCCAACACGATGTAGTCCAAAGCAGAACCCTGAGGAGTCTGAGAGCCCAAACTCAAACCTGGCTTTCCAGGTCCCTATGAAAAGGTACCAGTCCACACACAAGGATAGAACATTGGATGTAGCAGCTTTGAATCGTGACTTTTTAATGTCTTGTCCACTGGTCAGTGGGCCTCGCTGGGTCTCTTGCCCCAGGCTGCACACATGTTGGGGGTGGCCTGTGTTGACACTCGGGCCACCAGACAGTGATCATCCCAAGCACATGACAGTCACCTTGATCCCTGGCCAACACCCTTGGGCTGGTGTCCTCCCCTGATGGAGCCTCGTCATGTGGGAAGAGGCTCCACAAACTGGGACTGAGCCTTGTTGTGCTGTGAGGACCCCAGGGCAGCTGCCCAGTGCCAGTGGGGACGTGTCCCGCCCAGAGATGATAGGAAGCAGGAGATGGCTGAGGTCCCGGCAGGCCGGGGTTCAGGAGCTGTGCACGCCATGGAGAAGCGTCTGCAGGGAAGTCGGTGTGATGCTGGGGTGCCATGAGGACACTGCCCGCCCCCAGGGCCTCGGCTCTCCCATCCAGAAAGGGAGCAGACTGAGCCAAAGCATCCAGGGCCCTCTCTAAGCCTGAAGTCCTGGTCCCCAGGCCTCCAGCCCCCTCAGTTTTCAGCCCAGCAGCTGCAGTCTCTGAACCCAGAGGTGCTGAGTGCAGCTTTTGTTCTCATCTCCGCTGGGGGGATCTGGGGGCAGTGAAGGCTGTTCCAGGGGGAGCCTGGGTGGTCTGCCCTGGGGCTCTGAAGTGGGAGGGTCGCTTCTGTCTGCACTATGGGGACAGTGACAGAACCCAGGGCCAAACCCTGCCTGGGCTCAGGTGGACCCAGCTCTGGAGGATGGAGACTGGCTGAGGGGTCTCTGCCTCAGGGCCAGCCCTCCCCAGCCACCTGTTTCCAGGGCAACCAGAGCCCTCTGGCTGGGGCTGAGCCCCACCCCCACCTGGGGAAGGGAATGTGCCCTTGTCATAAACCAGCAGGTGGGAGCACCCATCATTATAGCCAGGCCAGGAGGAGGTCAGCCAGGCTGTGAAACCAGGACCAGGTGATGTGTGGGGTGATTACAGATCCTGGCGACCTCTGCCCCACTTGTTTTTGGTACAAATCAGCAAGGCTTCAGGACACAGAGGTGGATCCTTGTGTGTCTTCTCAGTCTGTGAGGCCTAATACATCATGCACCTCCTCCTGGCTCCCCCTTTCTGGTTCAATCCTCATCCTGTTGGTTACCGCTGGGCTCTGCTGTGTGAGCTGGATGGCCACAGGCCCCTCTGCGGCAGCCTGCCTGAACCTGAACCCCTCTGTGCCCTCGAGACTGTCCTGCCATCTCGCTTCCCAACTGGTCACCAACATGGAGAACTTGTGCTTTTACCCTCAATTCTCCCCCCCCCCCACGTTCCTGTGCCCCCACAGCCCCTCAGGCACCAAGACTCTCTGGGTGTCAGCCTTATTCCTTGTCCTTCCTCCCACCCACTCCTAGACATCTCCTCTGCCACGGCCCAGTACACGCCCCCATCGCACAGTCCTGAGGGACCCCAGGCCTCTAGTCTCCTTCAATTTGGCAACAAGATCCTTCTGAGTTGGACCTTGGCACTCACCTCCTTCAGAGCCTGTGACGGCTTCCCTCTGCCCCAGGGGTATAGTCCACACCCCTTAGCAGGACAGGCAGTCATTCCTTCACGCAGTACCCTAACAGCGCGCCCTTCTTTGTGCTCAGTGCTGGGCCGCAACAGAGAAAACCAGCAAGAATCTCTGGCCTCAGGAAGCTTAACTTCCAACGAGGAAGACGCACAATAAACACAGATTGAAGGTATTTAGTATGTCACGTGATGACAAGGACAAAGGAGAAAAATAATGCAGAAAGGGGACACGAGAATGTCAGGCAGTGGCAGTGAAAGTGAGGATGGCAGAGGAAGACCGGGCCACGAAGATGACATTTTCCTAAAGCCTTGGAGGAGATGAAGGAGGGAGCCACATGGATGTCTGTGGAGGAGCATTCCAGGCAGAGGGAACAAGGACTGCAAAGGCTCTTCGGGTTGCCACTTGAGACTTTCCGTCTGGGTTGGTCCCCCTCATTATCCTCCCACATAGTCTGCTGCACGTGGCACGCGTGGCCCTGTCCCACACTGTAGGAGCACTGATCTGCCAGGAGTTTTCCTTGTGGACCGTGTCCCTTCCTGACTGTGAGGCCCAGGAGCGCAGGGACCTTGTCTGACTCATTTCGCATTCTTGTACTCAGGACATGCCTAGCACATAGTAGGTGCACAGCAAATTGCCTGGATGGAACAGTGCAACCATACGAATGGAAGAGAGCAAAGAATAAAAAAGCTCCTGTTCCTTTAAATAAGCAGCAACAACCCAGGTTGTTAATTGTTTTTACTTGTGGGTCGGGGGAGGGAGGCCATTCCATTCCATAACATTCCATTCCATTCTTATTTCTATTCCTTCCCATTCTGTTCCATTCTGTCCTATTTTTAAAAACTCACACCGCAAAGGCAGAGCTCGTAATTACAGCTCCCTTCTCTGGTTTGTGCTTCCTCAACTCTGGCCCCGAAGAGAGAACCATTTCATATTTAATCAGTGTTAGTTCTGGAATGCTCTCAGGGGAGCGGGCTCACTTCAGGGCTGTGTAATTTAATTCTCAGTGCAGCTAATTAGATTAGGAAAGAGCCCGGGCTCAGGGCAGGCCTGCTGTGGGGTCGCCCACTAATAAGCCGGAGAGGTGGTGCCCCATCTGCCACCCCCTGCCCACACCTGCCCCACTTGCCCACCCTCATTCCTCCAGCCGCTGCCCCCGGGGGACAGCAGAACCTAAGGTCCCTGTCACACCGGCGATGACTGACAGATCTATGGAGGAAGGACGGAAGGACGGCAGGGATGTTCAGAGGTGGAGTCATCCACGCCCCTCTAGATTCCTCCTCAGAAGCTTCCCGGAGCCTCTACTGTATGGCAGGTGGTGAGAGGCAGGAGGGAGCGTCCATAGATAACCAGCCCCATCCCTTCTCCTGGGGAGGACAAGGTCTTTCCTTAATCAACTCTCTTCTCCCTATTAATTCTGCTCAGTTCAATCTCTGTTATCATCACCAGCATCATCATCATCTTAACTACCACGTCATGAATGTTACCGGGTACCAAGCAATTTAAACACAAGCCTGGAAGCCTTGAAGGAAGACCTGCAAGAGGGTATTGTTATCTCCATTCATCAGATGAAAAAGTTGAGACCTAGAAGGTAAAATCACTGCCCCCCCCCCGCCCTTGACTGGTAAATTGGGGAGCGAGGACAAGGACAGAAGGCGGCAAAGCCTGAGTTCTGGCTCCACAGCTTCCAGCTGTGTGAGCAGTGGGCACATCCCTTAACATCTCAGCATCAATTTCCTTCTCGCTCTTCGTTCATTTGAATCTCGCAACAATGCCACAAGCTGCTGGTTACATTGTGTCCGTCTGCACTTTGCAGCTGCGGAAGCCGAGGCTCAAGGGAGGGGAGAGCTTTGTCCACTTTTGCAGATCAGACGTGGTGGCGCTGGGACCTGGCCCGGGCCTGCCTGGCACTGCTCTCCCCGCGGCCGTCGTGCCCACGCTGCCCCAGCTCCGTCTGGGGGAGCAGTTTGCCCTCCCTGGGCTCCCTGGGTCAGACGGGTTTGCTCACGGATAAGGCACACCCTTCACGGCAAACACAGAGGTCAGATCGTCCACACACACGGACTCGTATTGTTACCGAAACCAAAGTGGGTTCCTGCCTAGCGAGTTAAATCAGACTCTCCACCAGAAGTAGTTGTCACTCAAAGTAGGGTATATTTGCAGCAAATAGGAGGCCATGTGGAGCCATTTCCGAAGTCGTGGCGTCCTGAACAAAGGGAAGCAGGGACCTTTTATTTCGGATGGGGAATGAATATTCAAAGGGGAAAAGTGGGCATTCGCTTGCGCAGGCGCAGCTGGAAAACATGCTTCCACATACACTGCTCATTATGGTAACGAGGCCCAAGCTCCTCCCAGACAGGAGATCTTAACATTAAAAATGAAGTGAAGCTCTCTGCTCTTGCGGGGGGCTTGGTCTGGAGCAGGGTGGCGGGTGACTGCATCTCTTAAGCAGCTAAATGCTTCCAAACCCACCCTGAGTTCCTCAGGGCAATTAGCTGGTGGCAGTACATGTGCTGCGATGTGTGCCAGACAAGGTCTGGGTCTCCCCCAGACACTGAGGGGGGATTCTCCCTATGCCTTCCCGTTCCTTCTCTCCTTTCCCACTGCCTGAGGCACATACAGTAGGTGGGGCTGGCGCCAAACTGCCCGGGCTGGCGTCCTGGCTTTGTCGTGGATCCGCCTATCTGGCTTGTCTTTTCACCTCTCTTCTAAGGAGAGACAGACAGTAATGGCACCGGCCTCATCGGGGTGTGCAGAGGGTGAGAGGAGCGACGACATACAAAGTGCTCAGACCAGGGCTTCACTGACAGTGACCGCTCAGTACACAACGGTTACTTCATTGTTTCGGTTTGGTTTCTTGGGTCCACTTTGGAGGGTAATGAGCCCCCAAGACCAGTGCACACAGTGAACTGGGGGGACGTGGCCTTGGTCTTGGAGTCAGGTGTCCCCAAGTCCCCACCTGGCTTTACCATGACTCTGTGTGACCTCAGACACGTTCATCCCTCTCTGACCCTGATTTGCCATCTTTTCATGAAAAAGCTGGAATAGAGAGATGATCTCCAGGCTCCCCGCCACCTCGAAGACCCCAGTATCCTGAGATCAGTCTGAGCACCCCCTACAGAGGCCCCAGGCCCTGGGAAGACAAGGCAGCAGAAAAAAATCCACCCAGAAACCAGAGGCAAGCTGGTCCCATTGGCTGTGGCTGCTGTTCTTCACGTGTTGAGTGCTTCCTCCGCGCTGGCGCCCTGCTTGACAGCATTCACAGCACTGTGCAGGCATTGCCTCCTCCAGAACAGCTCTGTGAAGTAGCTGCAAGCCATATCCTGTTCTGCACATGGGGAAATGGAGGCCTCATGCCCAAGGTCACCTAATCCAGGCAGTGACATTGAGTCCAAAGCCCATGTTCTTGACCACAGGCACTGTGCTGAGTCAGAACTTTGCAGGAATTACTGTCTCCTTAAATCTTCACAGCCACCCTTTGCTGAAAATGTGGGCTTTCTGGGTCCCATTTTACAGAAGAGAAAAACGAGGCCCAAGGAGAGGAAGCAAGGCCACACAGCTGGCAAGTGGTGAGACCACTCCAACCACATTGCCTTGACTCTTAATTCTTAATTTTGCTACCCACTTCCTCTGCCTCACTTAATGGAAACCAGCTGATGATACCAGGGGTGGGTGGGCAGTCACATCAGCTGATGCACAATCATCTTACTTCTCCCTCATCTGTTCTTTCTCCTGCCCCCCCCCAAACTGTTCCAGACTGTCATTGCTCTCCTCAAGTCGCCCATTTTTGTGGCAGGTGACGATAAAGATAGAGTCCCCCCTACAGGTGTGAGTTTCATCTCCTCCAGCTCCATCCTCATCCTATGGGTTATCACTGGCTCTCTACACCTCTCGCCCCACTCCTCTCCCAGTCCGCTTGCTTGGCCCCACCCACACGGCTCCCCCAAAGTTGCTTTTGCAAAGGTTGTTATGGAAGTGAGTTTGCTTTCTGCTGAGTTGAAATCAAAGTCTTCCCCAGAAGTAGTTGTCACACAAAGTACAATTTCTTTGCAATAAACAAAGGAGACCACAGGGAATGACTTCTTAAGCAGTGGCTTCCCCAGCAAGGGAGGGCAGGGGCCTTCGATTTCAGAAGGGAAATTTCCTCATCACTTGTAGAGGTGGGTATAAGCTTGCGCAGACACAGTTTGAAAACAAGCTTTCAGACACATCACAGGTTATGCTAATAAGGCTTAAGCTCCTCCTGGGGCAGAGATCTTAACATTCAAATGAAGCAAAGGTAGGTTGGGAACCCTTCCTGGCCTGTCTGTGCAGGCGTCGCCCTTGCAGTGGGGGTTGTACCCGTTCAGGGTGGCTGGTGGTTGCCTCTCTCAACACAACTGAGAAACAACTTTGAGAAACAGTTAAGTGCTCTCAAAACCTCCTTTGAGTTACTTGGGGCAGCTAGTTGGTGACAAAATCACCAGGGATCTCTTGGTGGTTAGATCCAAGGGGTACTTCTCAGTGCTTCCCTGGCTGGACCAGCACTTGCTGGTGACCACGCTGGACCAGCACAGATCCCATTCTCCTCTGTTGACCACCACTAAACGCTGACCCTCACTGGCCACTGATGCCTGCGCTGATCACTGCTGACCATCCCGGATTGCCTGTGATGCCACTGACACCATTGATCATTGTCTACCACTCACCTCTTGACTCTGTTCTCCTCCCGTCTCTCCACATCACTCTTGCTCCTTCTTAGTTCTCCTCCCGCCTCTCTGAGGATTCTTCTCGAACCACTTTGCTGGTCTCTCAACTTGTCCTCACATCACACCCACTTCGATCATTGTGCTCCTCTGGGCTTTGTCCTCATTCACACTCTCTTGGGATAGTCTTGTCCACACCCATGGTGTCAGTGACCACCTCCAATGCTGAGGATCCCGAACTTCCACCTCCAGGGCAGTGGATGGAGGGGTGGGGCCGCCTCTGTCACTTACGCTCTGCAGGGCCTTGACCCTCAATTTTCTCACCTGTAAAAAGGGCAGAATGATGACTTCCTCCCTCAAAGGACTGGTGTGATGATCAACTAAGTCACAGATATGGCTCTGACCAGTCAAAGGTCTGGTGCATAGTAGGTGCTAAGCACGCACTGTTGTATTTTCTTCACATGAGATTCCCTGACCTGACAGTTTTTCACTGAACCTTCAGCCAATCCCTCTGTGAGGCTCCCAGAGGAAGGAAAGGGACAGTCAAGGGACACATTTCCCGGGAGGTGATGTTTGATCAGAGACAGGGATGAAGTCAGGGAGTGAAGCACATGGATATTTACAGGAAGAGCCTCCCAGGCAAAGGGAACAGCTAGTGCAAAGGCCCTGTGGTGGGTGTGTGCTTGGAGTGCTACGTTCTTCCAGGGGCATCAAGAAGCTGCTTTGGCTAGAGTGGAGTGAGTGAGGGGGAGGGTGGTGTGAAATGGGGATGGAAGGGTCTGGTAGGCCTGTGGACACTTGCTGGTGGGGGATGGGGAGATGTGACAGTGCGGATGTCACTCCCTTAGGGGGCAGACACAATGTGACCCTGAACCCAGATCTAACCAGTCAAGCTGCTGCTGGAATGTCCCTTCGCCTGCAGAGGGGGTGGGAGACTCTGTCCAGAGTTGCCCCATCTGCTGCCCACATCTGCCCTCTGCACCATCCTGACCTGCTGGGAGAGAGGGTGAAGGAAGTCTCCATGGGGAGAAGACCGTCAGGAGCAGACCAGGGCCTGTGTGGGCCCAGCTTGAGGGCTTCTGCACAGACGTGCCATGTAGGGAGGACAGTGTGAGGGCCAGGGGCGATGTTCACCCCACGCCTGGCTCCAGTAAATATTAAATTATGTAATATCTCAATAGGGAAGAAAAAGCTTTGTCCCCTGGAGAAGGACTCTCTGCTCTCCGGTGTGGGACGGATCGAGTGGTGCAGTGTGGGAGGTCCGTTCCTCTGTCCTTCTCTCACGACATCCGAACATTCCCTGTCTGCTGCTTCCTGCAGGCCCCTTCCGCTGGGAGGTCTTATTTGCTTGCTGACTTTCCCCAACAACTTTACTGATCTTTGTGTTCCTGGCCCTGGAGTGAGCACGGGGCATCCAGAAATAACAAGACATGATCCCTGCGTCGTCCAGTGAAGACTATGACAGACAGATGATCACCACATCACCACGTGACACTGTGCAGGGTCCAGAGGAGGCACTGCTCTGCCTGAGTGGGGAGTGGTGGGCTGGGAGCATTTTCTGCATCAGATGCTCTGCTCCATGCACAGTGCCAGGGCCTCAGAGCTCTTAAGGGCCCAGGGAAATGTTTAAGGCCTGAAAAAAGTCAGGAGATTAAAATACAACCGGAAAGCTGCAACACTGAAATTGATACATGTTTAATTAAATATCTACAAAATGTAACGTTGTCAGAGCTACTTTCTGCTCCACTTGGCTCTTGCATAGTTACATATACATTGATTTCCTGTGATGTCTGATCATAATATGTTTGATCCGACAAAGGAGCTTCCAAAAAGTAAGAAGATCTGGAGCTGGAAAGGTTTTAAGAGAACAGTGGGAGAGGTAGGTGGGTGGGGATGAGTGGGGGATGGGGGAGAGCAGCCTCAGAGGACTTCATGGAGGTGGGGGCATGCGGCTGGAAGGATGAAGAGGCTTTTACCAGCAGAGAGAAGGGCATTCCTGCAGGGGGACAGCATGTGCAAGGAGCAGGGCATGGCAGAGCCTGGCATGCCTGGGGGACAATTTATTGCACCTGCAGCATAAAGCGGGGAGGGGCATGGAGGAGGGACGGGAGCACAGGTGTTCTTTCCCTCCTTGAGCCTTTTCCCATCCTCACACCTTCTTCCCCATCATGAAAGCCCAGCTCCACCCTCATCCTCACAGAGGCTGGGCCAGCGTGGAAGCCCCCGATGGGGCTGGGTCTCCCCACCGACCACTCAGGCCTGCCTGGTTCTGAGCGCCTGGTCCTGTGAACCCCACTTCTGCTCACAGGACCTCGGCATCAGAAGCAAAGAGGAGGGGGAGAAAGATAAATAATCTAGAAACACAGAACCAGCTCAGACTCTCTTTTCACTGGATTTTTAGAAATAAGCCAATTTCTTCTCTCCTCTCCACAGACCGAAGTTTCAGCTGAAACAGCCCACGTATCCCCTTTAGGGAAAGATAAGCAGTTGAAAGCCTAATTTGAGAATTACACCCATTCTTCTGCCCAGTCAGGAGAAGCCTTCAGGCTGGCGATGGGAGCCTTGCAAAGGCCCCAGCTCCCTAGCTGCTGCTCCTTCCCGGAGCCTCTGGAGGCAAAGCCGGGGATTTATTGGTGCTGGAAATTCCACTAATGCAGCAGAATCACGGACCTGCAACCCACCACCAGTGAAGACTGGTGCGGGCGTCCGCCTCAGGACAAGTCTGGGCGGTGGTCCTCCACTCAGAGACGCAGAGCCCCAGGGAGGAAGGGGGACATCCAAGCAAAGCCGTCGGCCACTCAGGTGCTGTGGCCCCAGGGTAGGGGGCACTCAAATTCCCTCTCAGCCAACCTGGCGTAGCCCCAGATGATGCTCGAGCTCCAGCTCTCGGCGAGCGAGGCTTTAGGTTAAATGCTGCCTTTGTCTCCCGGCTTCCTTTATAAAGTGCACCTTCCCTCTGAGCTCAGAATGAATGGATGCTCCTCTCCGTGGAAGGCAGGATATACGAGCACCCAGGAAACCTGGGAATTGGAGGAGGGTGCTGAGACAAGAAGAAAAGGGGGAGAGTTCCAGAAAAGTTGCAGCACTTCCACCAGGCTATCTGGGAGATGGGGCTGAGCAGGCTGAGCCCCACGGCTGTGTAGGCATTGAGAGGGGAGGGTCTCCAACACTAGGGGGCAGCATTGGGACAAGGAAGGCAGGAAAGACTGGGGGAGAGCAGCTGTGGATGGATGGCCTCCTACCCGGAAGCTGGGTGGGCAGAGGGATGGGTGGCTGGCTGACCTGTATAACCAGGGCAGGTGAACTGGATGAGTCGTGAGGACGTTAGCACAGCTCACAGCTCACTGTATGCCTGGCACTGGGCTAAGCTCCCCACATACGGTAACTCATCCATCTTCACAAAAAGCCCATCAGGTACGAATTAGCACTGTCCCCTTTTCACAAAAATAGGAAACTGAGGCACAGGGAGATTAGGTCAATGCCCAAAGACATCAGAGAGTGAAAGACTGAAAGGTGGAGCCAGGAGATGACAGTTAAGTTCCTGCAACTCCAAATTCTCAAAGCCTAGCATTCTGAGATTTTGAAGATCTTGATTTCTATTTCTAAAAATCCATAATTTAATGATGTCATAAATCTAAGGTGTCCTCCTTCCAACATTCCATGATTCTGAGAGTCTTAGAGTCTTTAATTTGACGCTAAGTCTAAGGATCTGAGACTCTATTGCTCTAAGATTCTCAGTCTGGTATTTTACAGGTAACAGGGGTGGGGGGAGTATTCAAAACCAAGCAACCAAGCAGCACCCGGCAGGGGGTTTCTCCGACTTCCTCTGAGGGAGGCCACAGGTCTAAGCCGCCCCTCCCCCAGGCCCTGGCGGTGGGCAGAGGAAGCCAAAAACTTTGCTACTTTGAGCATATTCATTTGAGATGCCCTGAAGGGGATGGTTGGAAACAAATGCTGGGGGAAGAAAGGGGCTGGCCCAGAAGGGAGAGGGGTCTTTGGGGGGCATTTTCTCAGAGGTGGGCTGCCAGGGACCCCTTCCTCCTTGCAGCCCCCACTGTGCCCAGGAGGGCAGGGGAGGTCCTTGTGGGGGAAGGGCTGCCAGGTATGACCCTAGAAGTGGACCCTAAGCAAGGCGTTCCTCCTCTGGGTCCGGCATGCCAGCCCCTCAATGCCTCTCCTCTTCAGTTTTCCTCATGGTATGCATCCCTGTCTGGAATTGTCTTCTTCAGTCATGTGTTGATGTTTATGGCTCATCCATCCCTACTGAAATGCCAGCTCCCTGAGGGCAGACACCAACTCTGGGCGGCCTGAAGCAGGTGTTTGTTCTCTGAATGAGTGGCTGTCTGCATGGCACCATCAGAGCAAGACCAAGATGTCATCCTTGGCCCTCCCCCCCATCTAAACAGCTGCTCAGGACAGATGGCCCTATCTCAGATGGCCCTCTAGACATCTAGACTCCCCATTTCTAGTGTCCTTGCTGAGGGCACAGGCTCCAGAGCCAGGATGCTGGGGTCAAATTTGCCACTCTCTAGCTGGATGCTCCAGGGCAGTGACTTAACCTCTCTGTGCCTGTTTCTCTCCATAAAATAGAGGTAGCAAAAATCAAGTCTACCTCTTAAGATTAGTGAAAGAAATAAATGTCAAAAGTGTTCAGAATGTGCATGGCAGACAGGAAGCCCTCAGTAAGTGTTGGCTGTGACTCCTAACATAATCAAATTACTATTATACCTTGTCTCCCTAGTGTCTACTGAAGGTGCCCCCAAAGTCCTTCCTAGTCTGCTCCTCCCTCCAGCCTAAGGGTCCCCCCTCCCTCAGTCACACAGGACTCCTCCCCTCCTGCCTTTTCTGGCCTCCGTGCCTTTGCACATGCTGTTCCCCCTTCCTGGAAGGCCCTTCCATCATCTGGGTTCCTGCGGTAATTGACACATTCCAGTCACATCTCCAATCACCCAGTGCTAGAGCTGTCACTTATTCCCAGGGCAGGGACTTCCTCCACTGTCTTCTCGTCTGTGTCCCTGGTCCCAGAACTCCACCTGGCCCAGTGTGGGTGCCCACGAGCGACCGTTGCACGAATAAGCGAAGCAGCACAGGGCCAGGTTCCCCTAGGTCCTGAGTGGTTCACCCCTCACTCCCCCTGTCCGAGCCTCAGTTTCCCCATCTGTCATATGCGTGCGGTAGTCCCTGTGGGGCCCACCCTCCCAGGAGAGCAGAGAACGCTGCATCCTCAGGCGGGCGGCCCTGGGGGGCGGGAGCTGGGAAAGGGAAGGGAATCTGTTGTTCAGTCGTCAGTCCCTGTGCCCGGGCTGCGGGGAGAGGAGCCTGGCTGGTAATCAGGGCCATCAGGGGAGACAGACGGGCTGCATTGACGCCACGTCGACCCAGAGCAGCCAGACGAGGAGGCTGCGGGCGGCGGACGGGGCGCTGGGACGGCCCCGGGGGCGGGCACGTCCCCCACCTCCGGAGGCGGAGAAGGACTCGCGTCTCCCTCCCACGGAGACCCCGCGGCGGTCCCGGCTCCCGCCTGCAGGTGGCGCTGCCGGCCCTCGCAAGTCGGCTCAGCTGGAGCAGCCCCCGCGCCCGAGGGGGAGCGGGCTGGAGAGGACCGGACTGGGGAGCCGAGAAGGGGCTTGGGGCCCCCCCGCCATGCCTACAGGGCGGTGACGTCCTCCCTTAACGCCCCCCACCCCACCTTCCGCCCCATCCCTCCATGGCTCCCCAGGGCCCTCAGGATGAGGTCCAAACCGCACAGCCCGGCTGGCCCATCCTCTGCCACCTGACCGCACAGGACCCTCGCTTCCCCCACCTCACACCCCAGGCCCCCGCCACGCAGAACCGCCTGCTGCTTCCAAGGGTACCCCGCTCTCCTCTGCCAGACCTTGGCAGGTGCCGGTGCTGCCGCCAATAATCTTCTCCCCCATTTACCCCTCCTCCCGGGCCCCACTTCTCCCCCAGGTCTCAGCGCAGACACCACCCCCTCCCTGACCCCATGTCCACGGTTGAGTTCTCCCCTGGGCTCCCCTCCCCCCGCATCTCCCCCCTTCTCGGCACTGACTGCCCTGGAGTGTGTTGATTCATCTGTTTCCCCAGACAGATGGGGAGCTCCCTGAGGACAGGGACACGGTCTCGTCCCCTCGTGTCCCCAATGCCGTCAGCCCAGGGGCTGAGCAGTCACAGGAGGGCAAGAGTCGCTGCCTGTGGGGTGAATGAATGATCACTGAGGGGCTGAGTGTGCGAGGGAAGGAAGAGAGACGTGGAGCAGGAGGAAGAAAGTACAGCAGAGAGGAGACGAATGAGAAGAGAGAGGAGCGTGGAGGAGGAGCCCAGCCCTCAGGGTGAAGGGGCCCTTGGGACCTTGGCTCTGATCTCCTCCTGAGGTCAGCTGGCCGCCTGGCTCTGGGCCGCTCTGACCACCCGGAAGTTCCTCCTCGTGGTTGGAACCAGGGCTCCTTGAGTCACAAGTAAGAGAATCCACTCAGTTGTGGGAAGGAGAGTTCAGTGGAAGGGCTCTGGTTTCTCAGATGCTGATTGGAGGGAGAGCAGGGACCTCAGGGGGACCCAGGAACTCAGGCTCTGCCCCGTCCCTTTCTGTTTCTCTCCCCCAGGCTTCCTGTCTCCACTCACAGCATTGTCCACAGCCCAGAACCTCACACAGCTTTGGTTAAGCAACCTGCAAGCACCTTTCAATGCATGTCTGTAAATACGCACAGACACACATACACACACTTTTTATGAGAACAGGGGCCAAAATCTTAAGAATTTTACTGACTGGTGTCATTGGACATCATGGAAGCTGGCCACACAACTCACATCCAGCTCTAGGGGATCTGGTTACTCCGAGTCAATGCCGGCATCAGCACCAGGCTGGACTTTGTCTCCCGTAACAACCCTAGTTACCAGCAAAGTTCTTTTCTCCAAAGAGGGAAGGTGCTAGAACCACCTTCTACTTATTTCACATCCCACATTAGACACCGCTTCCTCCAGGAAGCCTTCCTGATTACCAAGCCCAGATTAAGCATCTCTTCTCTGAATGTCCATAGTCTCCAGTGCCTCACCCATCATGGCACATAATTGGTATTTACTTGTCTATCTCTTCTCACTGGACCGTGGGCTCCAGGCGGACAGGGACTGAATCCTGGCTGAATCTCCAGGGCCTCGTCCAGGTGCTACGTGTTTATTCCGAGTTTGGTGAATGATTGAATAATCCTAGTGACCCCAATGTCCCCACCTACCTCTGAAACTCCTTTTTGCTCTAACGCCAGCCCAGATCACTGTTCTGACCTTCTATTTTCAGTAATATGCACCTGTCCTCTGTCCCATCCCCTCACTTGCCAGAGGAAGTCACAGAAGGTCCAGGAGCCATCGGAGTTACAAAATCACAAACTCTCAGCTCAGTCATTTTCTAGCTGTGTTGCCTTTGGGAAGTTCACCTTGTCTCTTTGGGTCTCATATTTCTCGTCTCTAAAACAGACAGTTTGCAAGCCAAGGCAGAGAGATTTAATAAACTATTTAATAAACTCCCTGGCAGAGGCAGAGCAGGGCCGAAAAGGGAGGGAGGGAGCTGCAATTACGGCCGCCGGGTGACAGAAGCTGTCAGCAGGTGCCTGCCGTGTTGAAAATGACATCTGGACCTCACTGCTCGTGGCAGTGACAAAGAGAGGGCCACAGAAGGGTAGGGGGTGGTTGCTGAGCGTGGGAAGGGGCCGGGGATGCAGTAAGGAGGGACCCAGAATGCCGCCTCCTGGCCCCGGGGGAAGGAGGCTGGAACGGGGACCGGACAGGGACCAGTTCCTGTGCCGACTGACTGCTGTTTTCTCAACCTGGTTTTCATCAGCCCAGCCAGCCTGTGGAGCCTGGACTGCCCCACAGAGAGGGGCACCTGAGGCAATTGCCAAGCCCACTGGGCAATGGTGGCATGGACTGGAGCTGACATCCTGTCCCCGTCACTCCTGCCCATTGATGCTATCCGTGGAGCACCCACTCTGGCCGTATGCAGTGGGCGGTCCCTTCACCTTCTGCTGCAGATCCGCCTGGGGAGTGTTTATTTCCTCATTTTACAGGTGAGGGCCCTGGGGCTCACAGTCCCATGCTCCTTCCATCCCTCCTTGTGCCCAGATTCTGTTTCTTCCTCTGTCACAACCTTGTTGAGTTGCCATAGGTGAGTCCCCTGCCCTCTCTGGGGTGGGCAGAATGAGCCGCGGGGCCCCTTCCAGCCCTGACCCTGGTGGGCACCACGCCACGCACAATGTTACCAGGCCCCTTCCTTCGCTGTAGGCAGCTGGCACACCTGGCAAAGCTCATCTTCTGTTCCTTTCTTGTGATTTGCTTTTTGGGGTCTCTGGAGAAACCCCTGAGTAAATATTAATAACTTGCCTTTGTGTACATTGGCTGAGAAAGAGGATGAATCATTTCCTGCTTCCTTTCTGGGCTCAGAATCTTAACTAAAATGGTGCTGGATCTTTGGGCAACCCCAGTGGGCCTGGTGGATGGGGCCGAGGCAGTGCCAGAATAGCTGCTCCCCCAGCTGCCTTGATGCCTGAAATTGCCCCATCCCAGAGCTGCGCCCGGACTTCCTGTGAGCACAAAGAACACTGGCACCAAAAGGCCCAGGTTCAAGGCCTGGCTCGGGCGTATCCCATATCACAGGGGGTTGTGGCTAGTGTTCTCTCTCTGACTCTCCAGGGAGACCGCGGGCTGTGTCCCTGCCAGCAGGCCAGCTTCCACACGACGGGCTCACTCCATCGCCTCATGCTGTCTGATCTGTTCTCAGTGCCACCTTTTCTGCATGGAAGGAGATCATGAAATGTAGGACGGAAAACACAAATCAAACGCCAGGTTGCCGAGGGGATGCAGAGCAAAGGAAGACAGGTGGAAACGATGAGGCGGCCTTCCGGCACAGGTTGGCCATGGGTGATGTGCAAAGCTGTCTTCACACCTGCTGTTTCGTTTGATCTTTAAAGCAAGCCTGAAAACCACAGAGCGCTGCCCCCATGTGCGGGTGGGGACACTGAGGCACGTCAAGGGAGCTGCACAGGGCCCCACTGCTGGTGAGAGAAGAGGGGAGATTTGAGCCTAGGACCAAGTCCACATCTCATTCCCCCGCCCTCCTCAGGCCGCCAGGCAAGGGGCAGGGGAGGCGGACCAGGGAGGCCATCCTCAAGGAGGGAGCTTTGAGTGGCTTGGGAAGAAGAGAAGGAACGGAAATGGAATGGGGGAGGAAAGCCCAGGTGTGGGCCTTGGGCGGGGGCTCTGCAGGTGCGGTCAGCTCATCCATAGGAACAGCAGCTGCATTTACTTGAGCACCTACTACGTGCCCCGACTTTGCCAGAACCTGAGATGTGTCATCTCATTGACTCCTCAGATGGCCTGTGACGTGGGCGCTGTCACAGCTGGTCAGTGGTGGAGCCAGGATGGTCACAGGCCTGCCTGCACAGAGCCCAAGGGCTTGACTGCCACATCCCAGATGGAGCTTCTGCTGCCAAAATGTCTCCCTGGCTGTGTACCTTGTGGTCAAGTCACTTAACCTGTCTGAGCCTCTATTTCTTCACTTGTAAAATAGTGATAATAATGACATGAGGATGACTTTTTCTTCTTTTTTGGTGAGGAAGAGTGGTGCTGAGCTAACATCTGTGCCAATCTTCCTCTATTTCGTATGTGGGACGCCGCCATAGCATGGCTTGGTGAGCAGTGTGTAGGTCCACACCTGGAATCTGAACCTGTGAACCCCGGACCGCCAAAGTGGAGCACGTGAACTTAACCACTAGGCCACTGGGCCAGCCCTGGAAGACATTTTTGATCATCACAATTCTTCTTCAGGAGAGTGAAGTGTTTGCCTGGAAGATGCCGACAGGGGATCAAAGCTGACATGCTCAGGGTGTGACGGTGTCTGGAGGGACGCAGGTAGAGCTGCTCTGCATGAAACGAGACCAGCTTCCTCCTGAGAAATGGGGGACAAAGGCGAGAGCAGAGCTGGCAAGGTGGTGAGTCTGCGTCCCTCCCTTCAACCCCACGAATCTCTAACACCCGTAAATTCAAAATGCTGGTGTGGGTGGCTGTTTGGGAGGAGGGAGGAGCTGAGCTTTGTGTGGCCATGATCCGGGAAGAAAGACCCGGACATGTGGACAGACCTGGACCCAGACCCGGGACTGGGCCATGTCAGAGGTCACTCACTGAGCTTGGGCAGCTGGGTTTGAAGCAGTTATACCCGGTTCTCCCCGCGGGCAGGGAGCCCCGGCTGGCATAGGCTTACACCCCTTAGATCTCATCACCCTCCATACACCCAGAGCACATATTTCTGCTCCTTCAAGGCTGCGCCCTCTGCTTTCAGCCTCGACTCCAGCCACTTCCTCTCGATACCGCATCATCTCTGGGGAGCTGGCACAGCGAGCGAGCATCTCCCATATTCACTTCAAAACGGGAAGTGAAGACCCAGGCCCACCTCCAGCCGTCTCCAGCTTCCTCTGTGCCCTTCCACTTGAACCACTTACCTGCCGGGCTGGCTCTCCCTCCCCCTCCATCATTTCTTGTCCACTATAGACTGGTCTGTCCGGTCAGGGTTACAAATAACCCTCATTTCCCTATATCTTGTGGACATAGCTCTGTCCTTGTGGCCTTTGACTCCTCCGTGGCATTTGACCCAAGAGACCATTTCCTCCTTCTGGAAACGCCATCTCCCCCAGGCTTCTGTGACTCCCTCCGTGCCTGGTTTCCTTCCTACTTCACAGACCAAACACCAATGAGGAAAAATTCTAGAACTTCCTGTAAGTCAAAGGTGCCCAGGGGTATAATAGGCTGCCTCTCGAGGGAGAGGGGGAGGGGGAGGAAGAGGGACTGTGTGCATGTTGAACACCTACTGTGTGCCAGGCCCTGTACAAGGCACTTTAGGTCTCATCGTCTTGTGGGGTAAGAGCTTTCGTCCCCATTTTACAGATTGTGAAACGGAGGCTCAGAATGTCTAAGGGATGACCCTGCTCATCACATAATGGAAGGATGCTGGATTTAAATCACAGTAATTGGTATGTTTGTCCAGCACCTAGGGGGTGCTGGGCCCTGAGCATTTTCTGTGAGTTGAGCCATGTGGTCCTCACCACAACCCAGGAGGGGGCTGCCATTAGTCTCACCACTTGAGAGACAAGGAAGCTGCCCCCAGGGGGAAGGGACCCACCTGAGGGCACGTAGGAGGCGGGTAGAGGAGCTGGAACTGGAGGCGAGTTCCATGTGAGTCCACATCGCTGGAGGGAACCAAGCACCAGGAGACGGCCCCTTGACGGGGTTGCTGCTTCAGGGACCTGCTCGGGACATCGGGGCATGAGGTCCTGTGACAGGGAAGACCCTCCCCCGAGATTCCAGGAGGCTCCCCCAGAGAGACACTCTTCCCTCATGCGTCTGTGTTAGCAGCTGCTACCTTTGGTCTCTGAATCACTGTTTTCAGACTTCAGCACAGTCCACTTCTGCAAAAACAGTCATTTCTGCTGTGGAATCCACTCAGAGCAGCCAGGAGGGCAGGTGCAGGGGAAAGCAGCCAAACGGGGCCAGCGTGGTGTTTCACTTGGTGGAGACTCCGCTCGCCTGTGTCAGGGAGCTGGGTTGGGGGTAGGGATCAGCCAGCGTGTGGAGCACTCGCTCTTTCAATCTTCACTGAAACAACTCAGTGAGGGGCACTCGTTTTTGTTTGTTTGTTTTAACAAAAGAGGAAACAAGTTCAGGGAAGTTAAGCAACTTGTCCAAGTTCACACAGCTGGTAAGTGATGGACTGAAGATGCAAGTCTAGGGTTTTCTGATGTCAAAACCCACCCTCTTTCCAGTGCACCAAAATAAAAGAAGGGGAGAAGGCGCATTTGCTGTGAACACTTAGCGAGTCCTTCCTGGGACTCGGGGCCTTGCCTTTATGACTATTCTATGTGATACACACACACTGTGATGCGGTTACTTCTGTCTCCATTTTGCAGATGAGGAAACTGAGGCTCAGAGAGGGCACTCCATTGCCTGGGGTCTCACATCCTGGAGACAGTTGAGCTGAGAACTTTGACCCCAAGGTCCGCATTGTTTCACAACATTTTGGGGAGAGAGGAGGACACTGGGACAGGCTCTCCTTGTCGGATCAGGGTCATCAGGGTGGACGCTGTTATCTGTGCTGGGGAGGACGGTGGGTGAATGGGAAGACAGTGGCCAAAAGAGTCAGTATTTCTTGCAAGATGGAGCCTCCTCCCAGGAGCCTGGCAGCTGAGGCCGCTCCTGAGTGCCTGCCTGCAGTGGGCCATTGATGCCCGAGAGCCCACAGCCCCCGTGTCCCACAGGAAGGTGGAGGGCAGCTATGGGGACACAGAGGGTGTGCTGAAGGAGTGCAGCATGTGACGCATGGGGAGGAAGCCCGGGGATATAAAACAAGGTCTGGGTAGGGAACAGAAGGGAATTGAGGGGTCCACGTCTCCTGGGCTGGTTGGAGTGGAGGATGCTGGGAGAATGCAGGGAACTGTGGGAAAGTGGCCTTGAATGCCAAGCCAGGACCAGCGGCTCAGAGACCTCTGTGTCTCAGTTCAGGAGTCACAAGTGCCGATGTAAATGTGGCTCCTGGTAAACATTTTTGAGAAGCAGCTTGGGATAGCGGCTGGGGGTTTGAGTATGGAATCAGAAGAACAGGCAAGATGTGAGCCTGATTCTGCTTCTAACCCACTGTGTCACCTCAGAGAGCTCGCTCAGCCTCTCTGAGTTTCAGTTTTCTTATCCAAATAAAGGATGAGGGTTACAACCTAGGAGGGCTGGGTGTCTGAGGGTTCGACAAGCCTGGATGGTACAATGTTGTGTCCCCCTCATAGTCCTGTAGTTCCAGATGCTTTAGGACCACGATCTATTGCCTTGTATTTTTAAAAAAACTATCAATTGTGGTAAAATACAAATACCGCAGGAGTCACCATCTTAACCTTTTTAAAGTCTACAGTTCAGCGGCATCAAGTAATTCACATTGTTGTGCAACCGTCACTACTGTCCACCTCCAGAACTCTATTAATGACCCTCCATACCCATTAAACAGTAGCTCCCCACTCTCCCCCACCCCCACCTCCAGCCCCCGGCAACACCGCTCTGCTTTCTGTCTCTATGAAGCTGACTATGTACCTGATAGAAGTGGAATCAGACAGTATCTGTCCTTTTGTGACTAGCTTATTTCACTTAGCATAACATCTTCGGGGTTCATTCATATTGCAGCACATCCCAATTTTCTTCCTTTTTAAGGCTAATATTCCATTGTATGTTTATACCACACTTTCAGCCATCAATGAACACTTGGGTCGCTTTCGCCTTTTGTCTATAGTGAATAATGCTGCTATGGGTGAACACGGGTGTACAAGTATCTCTCCAAGAACTTGCGCTCAATTCTTTTGGGTATACGTGCAGAAGCGGAACTGCTGGATCGTATGTTCATTCTATTTTTAATTTTTTGAGGAACTGCCATCCTGTTTTCTGTAGCAGCTGCGCCATTTTACATTCCCACAAACACACAAAGCTTCTGATTTCTCTACGTCTTTGCCAATGCTTGTTATTTCCTGTTTTTTTTTTTTGTGTGTGTTTTTTTACAGTAGCCATCCTAATAGGTGTCAAGTGTTATGTCACTGTGGTATTGATTCGCATTTCCCTAATGGTTAACGATGTTGAGCATCTTTTCACGTGTTTATTGGCCATTTGTGTATCTTTAGAGAAATGTCTATTCAGGTTCCTTGCCCATTGTTGAGTTGAGTTTGCTTTTTTATTATCGAGTTGTAGGAGTTCTTTATATATTCTGGAAATTAACCCTTATTGGATTTGTGATTTGCGAATATTTCCTCTCATTCCATGAATTGCTTTTAGCTCTGTTAATTGTGTCTTTTGATGCACAGAGTTTTAAATTTTGATATATATTGTCAAGTTTTGAGGCTGCTCAGAGGAGCAAAGTGGCAATAATCAAGTTCCAGTTAATTCTGCCCAACACAGAACCCCACACCCAATTTCTCACCAGTCCCTCCTTTAATGGGTCTCATGCATGGAAAGGACTAGATTCCATGAGATAAAAAACTAAAACTTGGGGCTGGCCCCATGGGCGAGTGGTTAAGTTTGCGTGCTCCACTTCAGCGGCCCAGGGCTTCGCCAGTTCGGATCCTGGGTGCAGACGTGGCACTGCTCATCAAGCCATGTTGAGGCGATGTCCCACATGCCACAACTAGAAGGACCCACAACTAAAAAAAATATACAACTATATCCTGGGAGGATTTGGGGAGAAAAAGCAGAACAAAAAAGGAGATTGGCAACACTTGTTAGCTCAGGTGCCAATCTTAAAAAAAAAAAAAAAAAAAAACTTGCTCGGTCTGTGTAGCATCATTGTGCTTTAGAGGGCAGTGCTGGCTGTGGCTTCAGACTGACCTGGGACAAGTTCGGGCAGGCCACTTGCTCCTCGGAGCCCCAGGCTCCTCACCTGAAACATGGAAATAGCTCCCACCTTGGGGGGAAGCGGGGACTGGTACATGTGTGAAAACTCAGGATCTGGCTCCCATGGGACTTACTTACAATTTGTGTTTGCCACCTTCACATGACAGAAGCTTTGGGGACAGCTGGGAAAACCTGGCCACTTTCCTGACTTCATCTTCAAGGGGTCAAGGGCTTTCTTTCCATAATTCCAGCTCCCTGAATGGCCCATGACAGCCTAGGGTTTATCCAGACCACCCATGTGGTTTCTCCCCTCAGGGTCAAGGAGATTGACCCTGTGTTGTCCCCATTGACATCTGTGTTGTCCTCAGCCTCTCCTGAGTTTCAACCTCTCCGTCCCCAAATTTTAGTCTCTGGAATTTGGGGAACAAATTTGTGTTCCCTCTCTTCACATTTCATGAGGATCCCCACAGTCCCCAGCTGAGGATGTTCACTGAGTAGACACTGATGATACAGTACTGGAGACAATGGTTTGGTCATCGACTCCTGGAGAGGGACAGGAGAGTGGATCATGAGGGCATCTCTAACCAAAACAGAGGAGGGAGCTGGGAGAGCCCAGCCGTCCACCACCATCATCATCATCCCTGCCACCATCATCACCACCATTACCATCATCTCCGTTGTAATAAAGAGTTTGACTCCATTTTTGGTGTTGGACCACAAATAGCTTTCGGATCACACTTCTCCCTTTTACCCTTTCCGTCCCTCATCTGGACAAACTGATAAGAAGGCCTGTGCCCCATCCCTTGGCCCTGGCCAGAAGTTCAAACCAAGCAAATCATGTTCCTTGCACAGGAGCCCTGACCATGGCTCATCTGTAACCAGAGAAAAGCCAGAGCGAGTCCTCCCTCCCTTTGCTCAAATCAAATGGACAGCCTGGGCGCATGCCCTGCTCTCCCCAGAAAGCCTCGTTGTGTGTGTAGTAAATCTTTTCATACTTGGTGCAGGAGTGACATCATCAGGTTCAACATCCAAAGCAATTTGTGCGTGAGGGTTTGATCCCACCCTCCATGGGGCAATCATGAGACAATGATCCCCACCATCATCACCTCCACCACTGCCACCACCATCATCACCTCCATCACCACCACCATCATCACCTCCATCACCATCACCACCGCCACCATCACTATGACTTAACCCATTGGTTTGTGCTGAGCACAGGACTCTACATGGATTATCTCATTTAATCCTCATGACAGCTCATGATATAGGGACAGCTATTGTTCCCATTTTAAATATGAGAAAACTGAGTCATGGAAAGGACAAGTCACTTGCCCAGCATCATGTGGAGAGTACAAGGGGGAGCTGGGCTCCGCATCCACCCTCTGGGCTTCACACCCCCACTCTTATCTACTATGCTCTCTGTCTCCTTCATGATGAGAAAGTTCTTCTCTGTATCTAACTGCTCACTCTCCCACTGCAGCCATCGTCCATTTCCTCTTTCTGACTTCAGAGGGGTCCACGGCAGAATCCAGCCAGGGATCCCAGGACCTCCCTTGGTGCTGCCTCCCTTCATCTCCTCTCCTCCCACACTCTCTCCTGGGGGCCTCCTTCACTCCTGAGATTTCGATTATCACCTCCCTGGTGATAATTCCCAAACGCCTCACACCCCAGGGGCTTTGCCTGCAGCCGGGCCCTCAAACAGCAGACACGTGGACACCTGCCTGTGGACACCTGCCTGTGGACACCTGCCTGTGGACTCTGCTCTGAGCTTTGACACTTTGCTGGTTTGTCATTGATGCGCCCAGCAGCCCTGCGAGGTGGACCTGACCCTACTTACAGGTGGGAAACTGGGGCCCAGAGAGGGGGACAGAGCCAGGGTCAAGGCCACTTCCATCTGGGCTCAGAGCCTGTGCCCTCCCTGCACCTGCTGTCAGCCCACCCGCTGCCCCTGGGCTGTGTCCCACATGGGTCACTAATGTCACCGAGCGCTGGCTCCAGGCATCCCTCCAAGTGGGACTGAACTCCTTCACTTCCCACTGCACCCTCTGTGGAGTGGCCATCAGGATCCATGGGCAAGATGTCACCCAGCCCTGGCCACTGGGTGCCACCTCGGCTGTCTCACTCTGACGCCTGTGCCCCCTGCCCTGAGCGTTGGCAAGGCCCTGGCTGTGCCCCTCGCCCTGAGTGTCGGTGAGGCCCCGGCTGCGCCCCCCGCCTGGGGCGGCCTCCACCACCCTCACCAGTTCCATCAGGAAAAGTACACTCTCAGCTCAAGGACCAAGTCCCGTGCCACCTGCTCTGGGAAGCCCTCCCTGGTCTCCCCTCCAGGAGCACCCGTCCCGGATGGAGTCTCTCCGTGAGAGCATCAGTCTCCGCATCCTTAGGACGCATCCATGTGTCCTTCTCCTCTACACAGCAGGTCCCCGAATAGCCTACGATGGCATCAATCTGCCCTGACAGGGACCTTGTTATTTAATAAAAACTGCACTGCCCTGAGGCCCCAGGGCCTGGTTGGGGGGCCTATGAAAGTGGGGAGAGTAGACCCCGCGCTGCCTCCAGGCTGGGTCAACGGCAGGCTTGGGGGCTGCCAGTGCTCTCCTGAGATCTCTGCCACTGCGGGACTACAAGTCTATTAATTCTGCAGGGACGCTGCGGTGCCCACGTGGCAAGAGATGCGGGGTGGGGGACAGGGGGCGGGCTGAATGCCGGATGAGGTTGAGGGTGGCGGAGCTGTGACGGGGGGTGAGGAAATAAAGGTCGGGCAGTGGCAGCCCTGACGGGGGCCCGGGGCCTTCAGCCGCCTGGACTGTTGGAGCAGCGCCAGCCGGAGCAGGTGCTCAGCCAATCCTCACAGACACGTTGTTGGACGAGCAAACCAGTGCACGGCCAGGGAACCTGAAGATTAACGATGATGGTATCTTTGGTATGCACAATCGACATCTTCTAAACCCGTATGCGGACAATAAATAAAAGCATCTTCAGAAAATGTTGCTGTTCTCATTCATCTGTAAGATACAACCTAGGTGTGTGAGTTGCCAGGCTGCCATAGCAAAGTGTCACCGACGAGGTGGCTTAAAAAACAGAAATCCATGGTGTCCCAATTCTGGCGGCTGGAAGGCTGCAGTCGAGGTGTTGATGGGGTGTTTCTTTCTGAGGCTCTGGGGAGAACCCGTTGCGTGTCTCTTCCTGCCTTGTAGGTGACCGCTTTCTCCCTGTGTTCCTTCACATCGCCCTCTATCTACGTGTGTCTCTTTCTCTTCACGTGGTGCCCTTTCTCTAAGGACATCAGTCACACTGGTAGGGCCAAAGGGAGCCCCGGGTAGCTGTGGAGGGCGCCATGAAGACAGGCAGTGCCCAGAGCAGGCGGCCAACCGCCCGGGGCCCCTGGGCCCCCTCCCTCCTCCCACCACACACTTCAGGGGAGTACAGGCTTGGAAATGGAGGTCGGCTCCAAGTAAACAGATTAGCAGTGGTTATTGGGTCAGTTTATTAATGAAGTGTCCTAAATACATATAAGTCTGGGCACTTCATTTAGATTTACAGGGATAATTCAGATTTATAGGACTAGTTGTTACGCGTTAACTGCAGAAAATGCAGTTCGTTCTCAGAGACGACATTTCCTGAGTGTGAAGGACGCTGTCGAGTTCCTGGTGTCGAGGCTGAGCTGATGGGGATGGAAGGGATGGCCGCTCCTCATCCCACAGGTGCGTGCTATTTAGGGGATCACTGGTCGTCCCCCCAGGTGTTTATTCAATCAGACGCAGATGTGGCCCCATGGAGGAGGTGCACACAGCCATAGAGACATGCGGGGCTGTGTCCAGAGTGGCTGGAGAGCTGAGGGCGCCTAGGGTGGGGACAGGGGGTGTGGTGGAAGCAGCCAGGGTGGAGTCTGGAGCCCTGGGTTCTCGTCCCCCTGGGCGCTGCCTGGCCCGTGACATTGGGGTGCTCACCTCACCTCTGCTCTTTCGTCTCCAGAGCTTGGAATCAGGAGGGGCAGGGAGGGAGGGTTGCCTGGAAGCCCTGCTGGGTCTCAGGGTCAGTGGCTCTGGTCCCACGTGTGCGTGGGGGTGACTGCTCGGTTCCTATGGGCTGATGGATTAGATTAGAGGACCAGGGCTGGGGCAGAATCTCCACTGCTCTTACTTGAATGTGTGAACTTGGCCGAGCCCCTTTGCCTCTCTGAGCCTGTTTCTCCAGCTGTGAAATGAAGGGTTGAACAGATAATCCCTCTGGTCCTGCCCAGCTCTGTGTCCACAGCAAGTGGGGAGTCTGGCCACAGCTGAAACTGGGGAAGAGATTTCCATTATCATCATCACCACCGTCACCACCATCATCATGACCACCACTGTAGCCATCACCATCTTCAACATTTTCACCATCATCCTCATCATTGCCATCATCACCATCATCACCACCACTACCGTCATCATCATCTTCACCATTATCACCACCACCATCATCATCATCATCACCACCATCACCATCATCATTATCACCGTCATCATCATCATCACACCACCACCACAAAATCCTCATCATTGCCATCTTCGCCATCATCCTCATCATCACCACCATCATCAATATCTTCGCCACCATCACCACCACCACCATCACCACGACCGTCACCAGGAAGAGTGCTCCCTCTGTACTGGACACAGTGTGGATAGCGGGCTTGCTTCTGCTCACTGAATAGTCACTGTTTTCATACCCATTTTATAACTGAGGAAACTGAGGCTCAGAGAAAGCAACTGACTGCCAATCCTATCACGGTCCAGTGGAGGAAACTGAGGCCAGAGAAGGGAAGGGACTTGCCCAAGGTCATGTTTTGCTCCACAGGCAGAGCTGGGCCCAGAAACTGGTCTCCCCATCTTTCTCCTTTTACTTCTTCTTGTGTTGCTTCCAAGGATGTGACACCTGACCCCTCAAATATTCTGCTCATTCTACAAAGTGTAATGGACATGGGGTGCCTTGTGCTGGGCTAAGCGCCTTGAAGGGGGAGCAAGGAGGGGCCAGACTTTCCCAAGGACTTCACTTTCCAGAGGTGACCACTCACAGGTGAGTTAATCCTGGCTCCAGACCCATATGAGCTTTCAGGGAGAAATGTCCAGCAAGTGGCGGGTTGGGATCAGGAAACCATGGCAGGTGGGTCATACTCATGGGTCCAGGCCTGAGAGTCAGAGCCTGGTCAGCAGTAGATGGCAGAGCAGAGGCACGGCCACCCCTGAACCCGAATCAGCCCCAGGACTGATAGAATCAGGGAACCCCAGACCTATAAGTCTCGCCTTTGGAGATCAACACACAATGTGAGACCCCGTAGGTCAGTTCATCCAGGGGTTCATGGAGGCTCCAGGGTTCCAGGCTGCACTCACCTGAGGTCCCCCTGGGAGTTGGGAGCAGCTCCAGGACCTGGAGCCCAGCCCCCTGCCAGCTCATGAGGTCCCGACTCTGCCCCTCGGATGGGCAGCCGCCCTCGGCCGTGGTCTGCAGCCTCTGCTGGGCTTGGGCAGAGAAGAGCAGCCAAGTGCACATCATGGCGGCCCAGGAGCCCCCAGCAGCTGGCCAGCCGGGGGGCCAGGCGCCCCTCCAAGGATGCACCCAAGCCATTCGGTCGGGCTTTGGGGGTAAACACCCCGTGTTGAAATCCTGGCACCTCCTGTCCCTAAGAAGAGTGCCCCGGGCCCCTCAGCTAAACTTGCTGGCCCTCAGGTTCCCTGTTTGCCAAATTGGAGTTCAGGACACCTGTGCTGAGGACAAAACAAGAAGACACCAATGTCTCCATCCAGAACCATCATTTCTGAGCACGGCGCTGACAACTCCATACCTGCCTCTGGATCCTCCCCACAAGGAAGGTGCCATCATTGTCCCCCTTGGCTGACGGGGAAACTGAGGCTCTGTCAGGTGAGGGGCACACCTCGAGTCCACGGCTATGAGCGGCGAGGCCAGGACACACAGCCAAGTCTCCTGAAGCCCTGCCCAGGTCCCCTGCCCTCAGCCTCGTCCTTTTGCAAAGATGAAATGAGTGTCATTAAGGGACCTCATTTTCAGCAGAGCTTTTGGACACGCTTTGAACCAGTCAGGGCTTGGTCACACGCAGCCTTTGTGATGGCCCTTGCTCAGCACGGGGACCAGAGGGCCAGGCAAGCTGGTTACACATGTTGAAATATTGCTTGATGTTGCTCGATGGTCCCTCTGCGAGGGGACAGATTGTCCTGACATATTGTTGGTGGAGGGAAGGGAGGGAGAGAGGAAGAGAGAGGGAGAGACAGAGACATAGAGAGGGACACACAGAGAGACAGAGACACAAACAGAAAGAGAGAGAGACAGAGAGAGGAAGAGGATATGCAGAGACTTACGTGTCAGGACATGGTGAATACTGAATTGAGCTGCTTTTTGTGGGACTAGAATGTCCACGGAATGTTTGAAAAACAAACTCCCTGGCAGCAGAGACAGGTGGGCACCTGCAGGCGTGGGGACCGCAGAACACAGGGGCTCCCTCAGCGAGTGGGCAGGGGACCCTGTGGGGCTGCAGGGGTGTCTGAATCCGGGCGCAGAAGGGTGGCTGTGTGTGAGCAGTGGGGAGACACCATCACCTGGAGCCCCCTGCCCACACCACAGTGTGGTCGTGACGTCCCCAGGAGCCAGGTCTAGTAACCTGAGTCACTCAGCCCGTGCAGAGGTGGGGGTCAGGCTCTTGCTCCCCTCCCCCACTAGAGGGGCTCCACTGGTGGGTTCAAGGGGTGTGGGGACAAGTTTTGTCAGCCAACCACAGGCTGGCCCCTGCCTGCCCTGTGGGGTGTGAGGGGTGGGGGTCTGGGGCACCTCTCTGCCCATCCTTTGCCTTAGAGACAATCTCTGGGTGGCCTCACCTCCCCCCAGCTCCCACTTCATGCATCCTTGCAGTAAACATTTGCCAGGCCGGTGCTGGCTCTGAGGAGGATGTGCATTAACTGGGTCCCAGCTCTTGGGGGGCTCACAGACCAGTGCAGGAGATGGAGAACCAATCCCACACGGAACACTGGGGTTGAGAGCCATCCCAGGACCCCTCATGTTTGTTGAGCACTTACTGTGTGCCGGGCACTGGGCTTCGTGATGTGACATGCGGGGCACTTCTGCCCCAGGAATGCTGTGTCTGCTCCGGGCTGGTGTTCTCGTCGTTCCGCTCGCTCCTGCCAAACCCAGCCATGGACCAGTGCAGCCAGCTGCTCCCTCCACATCCGCACTGAGCACAGAGCAGCTGCGGAAAAACTGCATCTCAGGGAGGACTGACACCCCTTCAGGGCACGGGGGCCACCTCAGCTGTCACCTGCATCACCCATCCCTCCTCTGACCCTCCCTGGGCCTGCTCCACCCCCTGCCCTGCTAGAACTCTTCTAACCCTCTGCCCTTCTCAAGGTCAGTTTCCAGCCCCAGCCCTGTCACTAGCTGCAGGTCCCCTCAGCCCCTTCGGTGCTGGGACAGAGAGGCTGTGGGGCACTCACTCCCTTTTTCCTCGTCTGCTTATCCTCACCCATCTCAGGGACACTGCCCTGGCGGAAAGCCAGACCCTGTACCTCCCACCGGCTCCCACCTCCTCCCACCACCGCAGGAGCTCTTGGGCACCCCCTCTCTCTTCCCACGTCTTCAGCAACCTCAGCTCACCACTTAATTCTTCCTGTGTACAAGCTACTCAGACCTTCCCCATCCTTGGCCTTAAAGTAAACCCTTCTCTTCATATCCCAAACCCCCTTGAGCGAATGTCTTCTTGCCTCATCAGCAGCCGCTATTTAAAGGAATTGTCTCAGTTCTCTTTTTCTATTCTTGCCTTCTCTGCTCCAGCGGCCTGGATAAGCCATTACCCCGCCCACTGCAGCCGGCCTATGCCTAGGGACTCTTCCAGACCCAGCTCAGATATCACGTTTTTGAAGATGTTGCAGCAGATGTGATTACTGCTTCCCCCATGTCCCCTCGGCCTGTCCTGGGTTGTCCGGCTGCAACGTCAGTTCCCGGCAGGCTGGCCAGGAGGTCTCCCTCCTCAAATGTCGCTGCTCTCTTCTTCTCTGCCTGTGCGCTTTCTCCAGCCCCGACAGAAGCGTACTCATCTGTGGGCAGGCACAAGGGCCCAGTGTAGGGACTTACATCCCGGGAGTAGCCCTTGGACTTGGGGGGTGGGGGTCAGTGGATAAACGCTCCCACCTCCCCACACCAGGATGTCAGTCCCGAGGGCCCTCCACACAGTTCCTCAGATGCACCCCATGGGACTGAGTCCCGATTGTCCGCAGAAGTAGCCACTCACTGACACTCCCTTTGTTGGCTTTTCTCCCTTCTCTGCCTCGTTCTTTGCACTCCCTCCCTGTGCTGAGTCACCTCCCAAATAAAGTACCAGAACCCAGGTCCTTGTCTCGGGTCTGCCTGGGGCACCCTCTCTAAGACAGACCCTGCCCCACCTGACCTCCAAGGAGGTCCCTCCGTGCTCCCTCCTCTTGGTCTCTGATGCACACTGGGCATTTCTACGCCCTGTGCAAGACTGCGAACATCCTGCTCAAGTCAGGCTCTTATTATCTTCGTATTCCCATCCCCAAGCACTGTGCCTTGGAAAATAGATGGTTATTAAATGTTCGTTGAGAGAGTGAGAAAGTAGATGATGGCGTGAATGAGTGAGAAATGAGTCTCACACTTTCCAAGCCCTCTGGCCAGCCCCTGAGGGCGAGTTACACCAATGCAGCATCTGATCCCCTCAAAGCGAAATTCCAATTCCCTACCAGCAGAAGCTCTGCTGTCGCGTGTCCCGCCCAGTCCCAGAGGCCTTTCACTCTGCTCGCCAACCCTCCAGTCCCCCCTCCCATCATCTGCTCCGTACAGCCCAGGGCATCCTCCTGCTGGAACAGTCCTCAGAGCTCTGAGCCGCTCAGCGGGAGGTGGCAGCTCGAATTAAGTAAAAGTTAGAGGAGCACAGTGAAATGCTGTTGGGATGAGACATAAATCAGAGCCACCTCCCGGCGGATGTCTCTTTAGAGGGATGGATGTGTCTCAGCTGGACTTCTGGGCTCATCCGGAAGCACCCAGAAGAACCATCTATTGGCAGCCAGAGAGAATAACACTGAGAAATGATCATTTCAACGGATCAGTCTATTTGGCTCGAATGGATCCTTGGAGGTTTCCAGGAGAAGCAATTAAAATTGTTGCCGAATTGAAAAGGCTGCGTCCAAGCTGAGGTTGGCCCACATGCTTTATCTAGCCTTTCATTCCCTGGGGTGGGGAAGGGACACTCTGAGCGCATGTAGAAAGCTTGGGGCACTAGAACGCAGCACGCTTGTCCCACAAACAATAATTTTACGAGGAGCAAAAAGGCTTGTAGAAGGGGTGGAGGGGACCCGAGTTTATACTGCACGTTAGTGGTGGGGCTGGGAATCTGAATCTGAATCTGGACAACTCCACCCCCCTGATTTTTCTGAAGGGTGGAAGGGGTGGAAGTCATGTCGAAATCCAAGATGCCTGATCTTGAGTTAAAACACTGGGTGGGTATCGGGGTCCTGGGGTCTGGTGTTGGCTCTGCCCCTCACTTGCTGTGTGACATTGGGCAAGTCTATTCCTCATGCTGGATCTCAGCTTCCTCATTTAAAAAATGACATGATAGATGAGCTCTAAGGGGCCTTCCTACTCCAAAAGTCTGTGATGCTCTGGGCCTCAGTTTCCGCATCTTTCAAGCAGGCACAATGCTCTACCCCCTAGGATGCTGTGAGGATCAAGTGAGGTCCAGCAGAAGCTCCTTGGAACAGCTGTATGAAAGTAAACCCTGGAACAGCTGTTATCATCACTCACACATCTGCAGCGAGGTGGGCTGAGGGCAGAGTTAGGTCCATATGTGAGCTGCTAGATGGAGGAAAGGAGAAACAGATATGTCACTCCCCTCTAGTCTGGCAGTTCTAAAACTGGAAGGGACCCCAGAGTGGGCTGTAGATCCCTGGGGGTGGGTCTCTGAGGCCAGATCCCCCTCACTGTTTTCAGTTGTCAGATGGAATCTCACATCTCAGCCTTCTAGGCCAAGGGCTGTGGCTGTGTTGGGCTGTGAGCAGAGTGAGGTGGGGAGAGAAAGAGGAGGAGGAGGAGGAGGAGGAGGGACAAGGGGAGAGGAGAGGACAGGTTTCTTTCTTGAGATCAAAGGCTGGCACTGTCACTCACTAGCTGAGCGAATGGGGGAAAGCACCTCAGTTTTAGTCCTTGGTTTTCACGTCTGTAAATTGGGAACGAGAATCGCACTTCTCTGCTGGGGAAAATGCTGGCCAGGCTCTTAGCACCACACTGAGCTCGGGGTAAGTTCTCAGCACTCAGTGGGCAGCAGGGCCAGCGGCAGAGCAGGAGGAGTTGCTGTGAATCCACAGAATGGTGTGTCTTCAGGGGGAGGCCACAGTGTCTGTGCTGCTCACCATGAG
Organism: Equus asinus; assembly: GCF_041296235.1. Classification (NCBI taxonomy): domain Eukaryota; kingdom Metazoa; phylum Chordata; class Mammalia; order Perissodactyla; family Equidae; genus Equus; species Equus asinus. The sequence goes on along the minus strand of NC_091794.1, from coordinate 91,704,194 downwards.
GACAGGAAGACAAATGGACTTCTTCTCAGAGAGCAACAGGTGAATTTGCCCAAGTGGAGGGAGGTGGGGAGAGGCACAGAGGCCCAGGTCATAGATGGAGGACATGCAGTTAACAACTTTCTGTTACATCAGTAAAAGCAAGAATTATTCACATCTGCCCGAGGGCAACTATATTAGTGTGGAGAACAGTTCTGTTCATGTGCTATTGATGATTATAATGATTATTATAATAAGAAGCTGAAGGCAAATTTCAAGTCAATAGATCAATCAGGAAGAAATGTCAACCATGTGCAAATGACTGTCATGTGTGTAAACAATGGGTGTGGTGTTAGTGAGATGGGAGAGGGATGATGGGGCACTGACCATGTGCGGCCACCCTGGGCACTCACTGGGCTCGGCATTCGGTATCAAATGAGGTGCAGCAGGCAAAACAACAACCCCCAAATCCCATGGTGGGTGAGTGGGCCTGACTCCAACCCAGCTTTCTGGACCCCAGGCTCTGACTGCTCATCAAAGTTGCCCAACACCATGTCTTCTGGCTGGACCTTCCTAGGCCTCCCAAGCCCAGAGAACTGGGGGACAGTCTGGGACTGAGGGGTACAGACGGCTGGGGTGAGGGGGCCTTCCCTGCAGTGATGACCTGGACAGGAATTGTAACCCGGGACTGTGTCTGCAAGGCCAGAAGGCTGAAAGTGAGAAAGCGTATTTCCATCGGGGTTGTAATATCCTTAGACTATGGGGTGTCCTGGCTGGAAAAGCCTTTAGGGGTCATCTGGCGAAGCACCCTTATTTTAAAGTTGAGGAAACTGGTACTTGAGGAAGTGGTCTCAGAGAGGGACTAGAACTCTGGGTTCCTGATCACCACACGCCCCCACCAAGTTCTTTCCCCACAACAGCCTGATGACTTTGTCTGCATGCTTGTAGGTACAGAGTGGTCTTGATGAAGTGCTACCTCCGTGCAGTGGGTTGGGCCAGGTAAATTCTTTGTGACCTGGGGTTTACCTTGGTGCCATTAGCCCAAAGTCACCAGGTCCCTCTTTCTGATCTCCCTCATGCTGGGTCCCTGAGAGCCTTCTCCAGGGAGCCAGGTTCTGTCCATGGTGCTGAAGCAGGATCATTTGTTTCAACAAACGAGCGCTGGCCTTAGAGTCCTTCCCACCTCTGTCCTTCCCCTCCCACCACCTGTTCTAGTCCAAGATGACATTGCTGTCTGGGGCCTCTGGCCCATATAATGGGAGTGTGTCTCCTGTCTCTGATTGACTCAGGCCACTGCCTCCCTCACCAAGAGCATCGGCAAGGTTTCCCAGGGCAACCTGTTAAACGCTTGTTGCCATGGGAGCCTCTGCCACTCTCCTGTTAGTGTCACTTTACCATGGATCTAGTTTATGCTGTAGTGAACCCAGAGCAGGGTTTTTAATGATATGTTCCCAGGGAAGGGCAGAGATCATAATTAATGCCCCAAGAGGTCTAGTAACGAGGGAAAGGAAACACGTGCCTTGAATTATGTGCCAGGTGATATGGTAGATGGTGTTTATACATTATTATGCATGGTTAAGCCCATTTTACAAATGAGGGAACAGACTCAGAGAAGTTGGGTCACTTGCCTGAGACCACACAGCTTATATGTGCAGACAGTACACAAACCTTTCCACTGCTTCTCTTTCCTGAAAAGCTGGTCTAGGATTAGGCTGTGGAAGTCACACACCTGCTCCTTGGGGCTCAGTGACCCTGTCCTTCCTAGCTCCATGTGACTGCGTCCCTGAGTGAGCAGCTGGACCACAGCAACCAGAAAGAAGAGCCTACTCTGATATGCCCATATTCTTTCCTGGAATTTTGGGATGGCTGAGTTGGGAAGATTCCTCTGGAAACTAAATCCTGCCCCAAGTCCAGCATCACCAAAACAGTCAAGGGAAACAGATGGTAGCGTGGTGGGTATTTTATACCTGTCTGCTCTTTCAGGTCTGGAGTTTAGTCCTGATTTGAACATTTCTTGGCTGTCTGATCTCAGGCAAGTTGCCTAACCTCTCTGAATCTCCTTGAAATAGGGTTTTAGAAGATTAAATGCAGCACCAACAAAGCTTAGCCCCCAACCAACTTCTGGAACCTTTCTGTCTCCTCTCTCTAATCCATCTACTTGGTCATTCCAGAACCTTCCATATGCATGAATAGGGACACCCTCTCTGGACATAGGTTCTGATCCAAGCTGAGCCAATAGAAACTTTCTGGGATTTTGGAGGTAGAGGGGAAAAAGTTAAGTCCCTTCTTGTCTGTTGTAAGCTTGGGAGCCAACGGCAACGATGTTCCACCAGGTGGGCTGAGGCATGGAGAGCACTTGTCTGCAGGGAGAAAGCAAGAAACAAATCTTATCACAGAGAAAAACCGTGAGATGGATGACGAGAGCATTTTCTGGGTTGGCCTCTATGCCAGCCCATTCCCGGCATGCATCTCAAGCCCTGGACACCCCATACCCTTCAACAAATCCCCACTTTTGCTTAGGTTAGCTGGAGTTGGCTTCTGTTCCTTGAAACCAAAAAGGCTGAATATAATAAATATAAATGTTCTTTGTAAAATGTAAGAGCTAAAGACCACAGTGCAAAGCAGGGCATTCGATGCCTTTTGCCCTCCCCCAACAAAAATAATGGTGCACTGTGTCAGGCCTGCAATACTCTTTCCTGCCACAGCCTCCTGCTTGTGGCATTGCCTCTAACCAGAATGTTCTCTCACCTCTGAAAACCTCCTGCTTAACGTCTGATCGTACTCAGATGTCACTTCCTCAGGGTAGTCTTCCAGGATTGCCCTGTCAGGGCTAACCCCACCCCCTGCCCATGCAGACGTCTTTCAGACACTTGACCGGAGACTCTGAGTCCCCCGCTCAGGGTAGAGAGCACCTTGAGCAGGTGCAGGAGGAAAATGGTGGTGCTGCCCTGGGCATGGCACTTTGCGGGCCAGTCCCGCTCCCTAGCGTGGGGCCCTACACTCTGGGCCTCTGTCTCAGGGTCCCCAAGGCCCCCAGCCTCTGAATGCCTGAGTCCCTGGGCCAAGCACTGAGGACAAATTTCACCCCTGCTCCCCCCCACTCCTTTCCTCTTCTGGGTTACGAGGGACCTGCTGCCCCCCTGCCCACTCACTGTGCGGGGCTCCTCCGAGTGGGTTCACCTCTTGCCCTCCATGTCCTCACCAGGCAAGAATCCTGAAGAACTGAGGTCAAGGCAGATGGAAATTTCCCCCAGGTCCAGTCCTGTCTTCTCCACCGTTTACTCCCTCTCCACCAGCTCCTGTGGCATCACTGCCCGGAATGTGCCAAGAAACTAACCCAACTCCCAGTGCCCCTGGACGCGCGTGGATGAATGAATGAGCGAGCGAGCGATTGAACGCCCCTGAATGGATCTGCCTGGCATTTTCATGGCCCTGAGGCCACTTAAACTCCACCTCAGTGCCTCCCCCTCTGCCGGTCTAAGATGGAAATCTGGTCCCACCTGAATCCCCACCCTCATGTCATGCAACTCCCCCTCCCTCCATCCCTCCTGCCCCCTGCTCCTGGCAGTTCTTGGAACACGTCCTGCTCCTTCAGGTCTGATATTCCTGTGAGCTGCTCCCTCTTTCTAGAACTCTCTTCTCCTTTCCTGCCACTCCCCTAGTCCACTCTGCACAGTGCAGACAAAAGCATTTTAAAAACACGAGCCTGGTGGCATCACAGCCCAGCTTAAACCTCTCCTGTGGCCCCTATAGCCCTGGGATAAACCACTAGACCCTGGCACAAACCAGGTGGTCTTCCTGGCTTGGTTCTTGTAAAATTTCCAGTCTTGTTCCAGCCACACTGATGCTCTCTGTTCCCAGGATGCCCCAAGCTCCTTCCTGCCTCAGGGCCTTTGCATAGGCAGTTCTGGCCACCAGGAAAGTTCCTTTTTGACTGACTGGCTTCTGATCCCTTTGGTCTCAGTTCAGATAGTTCCTTAGGGAGGCTTTTCCTGCCAATTCAGGCCCCATTGTTCAATCTCACATATTGTCACATTCTTTCTCTTAATAGTATGCATCCCAATTTCAGTTTATACATTCATTTGTTTGGCTGTCTGGTTATCTCTGCCCTCTCCTAGAACATAAGCTCAGTGGGGGGCAGGAAGCATCCTGTTGTTCAAGTGCCTGGTACAAAATAGAACCTAAGCAAAGACATTCAATGAGTAGATACATTCATGAAGGTCCCCTGGGCCCCTGAGTGAGACAGAGACTGGAGGCAGTGTTCCCCACAGGTCTGACATGTGCCTTCTCCGCCCACTGCCTGTGTCCTCTTTGGTGAGCAGGAAGTCAGCAGGGATGCTGTCACCATGGGAACCCACATCCTGTTTCAGGACTATATTTAATTCCACTCAATTCCACTCATCACTTCTACGAGGAAGACCATACCATTTTGACATCATCAGGGCCCTGGAGACAACAGGGTATCAACGGGCCACTGAAACCTCAGGCTGGAGCCACCCACCCCGACCCATGCCTCGAAGGCTCCCACCCAACGGGAGGCCATTTTGTCCTTCGCATCTTGGGTAGGATGTATGCCGTGCTGGGGGAGGTGGCGAGACCCCTGGAGGCCCAAGGTCATTGGGAATCGGGAGGCACTGCCAAGGCCAGCTCAGCTGTGATTGGCCCAACAAGTGAGTGCCTCTGATGGGTCCAGCTGACGGGACGTGTGATTGGTTGGCTCCTCCTGTGATCTGCTTGTGGGGTGAATTCCTGCCTCCCCAGCCCTGGGATGCTGTGAGGTGTCTGCCTTTCTACTCTTTATCCTTCTGTTGGCAGCCCATGAGGCAGCGCAGCAGAGACTACAGCCCTTGAGATGTTTGGGGCATCCGGCTCCTCCAGGGTCCAATGGTCCTGCGGGAGGTCGAGTCCTGGACTCAAGTCCTTCCGGAATTTCTTTCTCTTCCCACTACAGAGCAGTGAGCTGGGGGAACTGACTTGAGAAAGTTTTCCTGCTTTTTCCACAAGGCCTGTCCCCTGAGCCCTTTGAAGTGAGACACCAGCTCAGGGAACCCCACTCTCACCTTCAGTGGGCTCCGAGGGGCTACAGTCGCATCAGGGAGGCCCTCATTCTCCTTGGGGTCTTGGGGACCAGAGTGTGCACAGGTCGTGAAGAGGACCTCCGGGGTGTTTGTGCAGGACCCTCCTTCCCTCCTCAGCGGATGGAGTCACCTCTGTGGTGAGAAGCCCACTCTGTGTGCTGGAGCTGGGGGTCCTCACTGGGGTGGGCACATGATTCAGCCTCAGCCGATCAGAGTCGTCCCTAAGTTTTGACATATGGACACTTAGGGGATCCTCTGGGATCACAGCCACAAGGACCATCTCAGCCCGGAGCTGCTGGTGGCCATCCTCCCCAAATGACGAGAAAGCCTGTCTGAGAAGGGGAGCAGAGCCAGGAGGCTGGTGCGTTCTGGGAGATGGAGGGGAGGCCCTGTAGGCTGGAAGGATGAGAAAGGAGGAGGGGCGAGGCTGAGGAGGTCCCGGGGGGCCTCCCCCACGCAGGTGAAAGGTCATCTCTTCCCCAGCCGTCTCTGTGCCACATGCTGTGCTGAGCCCTGAGTGGTCTGGGGTGGAGACGGGAGTGGCTGAGACTCTTCTCGGCTCACCCCAGGCCCCCGTCACCCCCAGTCTCTGATTCTGCTCTTGGCACAAGGTCACAGTGTTTGGCTGACTCCTGAAGGGATTTGTTAAAAAACTAACCCCGTACACAGAGGGCAAGGAGAGACTGAAGAAAGAGGGAGCCCAGTCTAGATGGGTAGGCGGTAGTTCTTTATTTTTTGGTGAGGATTGTCGCTGAGCTAACATCTGTGCCGATCTTCCTCTGTTTTGTATGTGGGACGCTGCCACGGCATGGCTTGATGAGCGGTGTGTAGGTCCATGGAGGGGACCTGAACCAGCGAACCCTGGGCTGCTGAAGTGGAGCACGTGAACTTACCCACTATGCCACCACCGGGCCATTCTAATAAGCAGGGGAACTTCCTACGAGGCTTTTCTTGTGGGACTGCAAGACGAGTACATCTCTGCATCCACCCCCCAGAATCTTAAAGTTTACCTGGACACCTTGACTGGCCTCCGTCACATGCACCATCCAAACGGTGTCACCAACACGCTGCTCTCTCAAGGCTGAGTCTTTGGAAATGGCTCCCACGGCGCGGACAGTGGGCAGAAGGTACCTTCCAGGACAGAGGAGGAGGTGAGGAGCTTCCAGTTGCCCAGCTTGAGGTCAACCGGAGGTCATGTCCTTTCAGTGACCTCCTCCACCAGAAAGGTCTGTGGTCAGACAGGAAGAGGATGGCAGCACAGATGCTGACTGTGTGGCCCCGGGGCCGGTGCCTTGACCTGCAAATGGGAGGGTGATAGTACCCCCTTGCAGGGTGGTGGTGAGGAATAAATGAGACAGTTCCGGAGAGGACAGAGCCCTTAAACTCAGCTCCGAGGCTCCTGTCCCCTTCTGCAGCCGCGCCTCCTTACAGGGTCCTGCTTTGTCCAGAGCAGCATTGAACACAGTGAAGAAGAGGGTGTCCCCTCCCACAGCAGGATGAAATGTTCCCTACAGACAGATGGACGAGCTCCGCGCTGGTCCCGCAGGGGACATGGCACCCGGTGAGGACTCCACCTGCCGCTAGACTTGCCGAGGCCGCCCTGACTCTTCCCCTCTTGACGACGGAAGAGGAGGTGGCTCACGTCACCTGCTGGAGGTCAGCTTCTTCCCACTGACCCCATGGCCCAGCACGTTGTCCACACAGTAGGTGCTCCAGGCCACTCCTGACATTCGGGAGCCCAGGGCAGCAGCACAGAGGGAGGCCCGCACACCATATGTTGAAAATGTTAAAGTTAGAAATCAAGCTAACAAACTATTACGTAAGATACGTTCTGTTCTGCTACGTTTACAAATACAATGTTATGACAGACTGGGAAGCCAGGTTCGATTTCAAACTTCTCAGGCCCTGTGAGTTCCGCCTCAGAAGGTGGAGGCACACAGAAAACCGGGCCTTGCCTGCTTCTCATCTTCCAGCCCCTGGATCCACTCAGCACCGTGAGGGGCCTCACACATGCGTGTGGACACGTCCAAGCGCCCAACACAGCCTGAGCAAATGGCTGCCCCTTGACACCCCTCAGGCCCCGGGTGCTCACCCCACACCATAATCCACCTTCAGTAAGGCGGACCCAGGGAGGAGGCCCATCTGGGCTCAGAAAGTGGGGTCCAGGCCATTTGGGTGGGGAACCCTGGGGTCCCAGGTATCCAAACTATGATCAAGAACAGGAGAGGGGCCCAGTTCAGATAGCCATGCAGATTCCACGTTCCACGAGGAGAGGTGCGGCCAGCGGAAGGCCAGAATGGAGTCCTTTAAAGTGCAGGGTTCAAGGCAGGGGTCTGTCTTGCCCCAGGTCTGTGGATGGTGTGAAATCCAGCCCTGTTCCACCAGGCAGGTCTCCTACCCGGTTCTGCAGCGGTATGGACCCAAGAGACTGGAGCAAGCTGTTACGGAAAGAAAGACTCACAGACCCCATGCCAAGGCCATGGACAAAGGTCGAGACAGGACTGGAGCTGGACCACAGAGCCTCAAGGATGGCACTGGCCAGACAAGAGTTCTGGGCTCAAGGGAGGAGCATCCAAAACAGAGGTCCCCCCACCCAGCCTCCTCCCGAGTCCATGGAGACAGGTGAGAGGGTGCAGGTGGGGTCTTTCCTGGCTTCCTGCCGGGGGTCTGAGGCAGGGCTGACAGACCCACACGCACTGCAGCACCACCCCGAGCATCACAACTGGAAATGGAAGCCGTGAGCATCAGTCAGGAGCAGGCACTTACACACGCATCTATGACACAACAGTTCGAACTGCACCGTGAAATTGCCTGTGTCTACACACTCACCTTCGGTGTATTTCATGCTGCAAATGGGTACAACTTTAAGAGCCACAACTTCCAGGAGCTCATGAATTTCACAGATTCATCATCCTTTGTAGATCTCTTCTGAGACAGAAGAGTGAATAAGAGATATTGTCATTCAAAGAAAAGAAAGAGGAAAAGGTAACAGCTTGTTCAGTGGAAACTGCTTTTTATATAGCATGCCTTAAAGAAGGGCTGCACTTTCCAAATCATCAGCAATGAGGCCCTGGCTGCTGAGGAGGGAGTGGGGGCAGGTGGGGGCAGCTTGAATTGTTCACAGAGGCACAAAGCTGGACCCCGACTCGTCTGTGCTCCCATCATTAAGTGGAAAAGAAAACGATTTTCTGTGACGCTCCAGTGAATTGTCAGTTTTTGTGTGCAGAGACAATCTATTTCTGCAGACTGAGGTCAGGCCAGACGCCCCCTGTCAAAGCTGGACAGAGAGATATGAGATGGCAGGGGGACAGGGGAGGGACAGCCACGAGCCCCGACATGGGTTTGTGGAAAGGGCACCCTGAGTGAATGGTTGTGGGGATAACAACCCCCCGTGGGTCCAGGGCTTCACCATCTAGAAGCCTCCTCCAGGCCCCTCATCTCAGGGCAACATCGGCTGCCTCTGATCCAGCACGTCTTCTGCGCCAGGCACTTTACAAGGACCATCCCACGGAGTCCTCACCTCGGCTTGGAGGGAGGTGCTATTACTATCTCCATTTTGCACATGAGGAAACTGAGGCTCAGAGAAGCAGAGAGGCTTGCCCGGGGTCACACAGCCAGGAGGCAGTGGAGCAGGACACAAGTCCCCGAAGTGTGACTCTGGGGAGGAGTGGGTTAAATGAGGCAGCTGATGTGGGAGTACAAGGTAATGTAAACCTCCACAAATCTGAATTATGACGCTTTTTAACTGCTTCAGTTCACACAAATTCCAGGATTCATCCATTTAAAGCATACAGTTCAGCGGTTTTTAGTACATTCACAGATGTGTGCTCCCATCACCACAGCCAATATTAGAACATTTTCATCACCTCGGAAAGAAACCTCATACCCTTCGGCTGTCACTCCAAAACTAATCTTAAGGGCACGGTCGAATGTGCGGTCCTTCCTTGGCTGAAACGTCGCTACAAGGTGCGTGGTCGCCTCATCACTCGTTTCTTAGAATGTGTCTCCATCATTAAGCGGTACACGACTGCATGGGTCTTATTTGTCTTTCTTCAGAATTTCCTCTGTCTTTAGTTTTCAGAAATTTGAATCTAAATTTATTTGGCTAGATTTTTTGGTTTTGTTTCTTTTATATTTTCATTTTTTTTTAACTTTTGGTATTGACCCTGTTTGACGTTCTCTGAGCTTCTTGGATCTGTAGATTGGTGTCTGTCATTCATTTGGGAAAAGTCTTGGACATTATTTCTTCAAATATTTCTTGTGCCCTTTTCTCTCTCAATTGTCCTCCTGGGATTACAATTCCTTGTGTATTATATGATATTAGTATTGTATTAATATACTAATATTGTGTATTATACTCTTTGATATTGCCCCACACTTCTTGGATGCTCTGTTCTGTTTTTTACACTTTGTTTGTTTCAGTTTGGGTAATTCATTGACTTATCTGTAAGTTCACTGATCCTTTCTGCAGCCATCTCACGTCTCCTGATGAGCCCATGGAAGGCATGTCTCATCTCTGTTACTGTGGTTTGTCTTTTAGCATTTCCTCTTGATTCTTTCTTTGTTTTCTTCTCTGCTGAAACTAATCACTTGATCTTGCATGCTGCCTCTCTTTTCGTTAGAATCTTTATTAATCACAGCAACTTAAAATTCTCTGTCTGATAGTTCCAACATCTGTGTCACATCTAAGTTTGGTTTTGATGATTGCTTTTTGTCTTTTCATAGTTTTCCCCTTGCCTTTTCATATGCCTTATTATAACTTTTTATTGAAAGCTGGACATCTTTTGCAGGATGATAGATACTGAGGTAAATATTTCTTTCATGCTTGGAGATATGCACACCTTTTCTTATCTAGACCTTCTGTGTGGGAGTATCTGTTAATCTAGCCAGGTGCTGGCTTGCTTTGCATCTGTGGTTGCTATGGTTACCCTCAGTACCCCACAGACTTCAAATTCATCTAGTGATACCTTGTGTTCAGGATTTTGGCTGGTTTTCCAGAGGTTAGTCTCCAGTGTCTGCTCCCCATGCCCCTGACTTTGGGTCTTTCCTTTGTGCTGCATCCCAAAGATGACCTGTCTCTCACTGGTCCCCCAGACCTATTCCATTGCGATTTTCCCTCCGTGCTTGCTGGTCAGTGTGGAGGGCACATTTCTGATGATGCAATTAGTTTTCAATCTTAGGCAGGGACTATGTCCCTGGGTCTCCAGGTGTGGACTTCACAGGTGTTTTGCCTCCAGCTATAGCACTGGGCCTGTCATAAGCATGGATTCCTGCCCCTCCCTAGGGCTAGTACTCATTTTTATCCTGTTTCCTTTCCTCAGCTGCAGTGGGTTTCCCCCAGTGCCCTAAGGCTTCAGGTTTTGTTTCTCTTTGCTCTGCAGAGTAAGACTTCTGGTTCTCAGAGGAGTGGGTCTGGGTGGGGTTTTTGCAGCTGGCAGCACCCCTCCCCTAGCTAGCACCCCAAGGATGCTTTCCCAGGAACCCCTTGACCTTCCCCATGAGGGTTTGAGGTTTGGGAAGAAAAATCTGAAACTTATTTTTTAAAAAGTTTGTCTTTATTTTTATAGGCTTATGTTCTTAGACTTACCCCAGAAACGTAAACACCCAGGTCGTATTTCTCGCTGCAGGCCCCTGTTCTTCCCAAATTCAGGTCATTTGGTTGCACTGTGATGTCGGTTCTCTGATGGGCCGTGTAGAGAGACTCTCCACTCTCTGAGACTCTCCGCTCTCTGAGGCTCGGTTTCCCCATCTGCAAACAGTTTCCTTCTAATTTCAAAGCTTGACCAACGAGAAATAAATTTACTGCCCTCAGGCTCTGCCTGACAGAAGAGAGGCCGCAAGAGGGCAAAGGGGTCCGGGGTTAGGTTGTCCCCAGTGAGGTCTTAAATGAGAGCCTTGATGAGGACTGAAGGGTTAGTGCCTGAGATGTTCTGATCAGGCTGCTGGAGCCTGTCTGCCCCTCCTTGCCTGTGATTAATTCAGTTCAGTAAAGCGGTATTTACACTGGAAATTTAATTGTCATTTCTGATGGTAAATAAATTGAAAAATAAATGGAAAGTGTCAGACGCTGCATTAGGGTGGGTGATGGAGTGGAAGGGGGTGCCACCCACACGGCCTCTCCACTGAGTGATTTTCAGTCTCCTGCAATTAGCCGGGTTCCTGGTTTCATTATTGCAGGACCAAGATTCAGGCGTGATGGGATGAGAGGCTGGAGGCAAGGCGATCTGGGCAGGAATATGAAGAGAGGGATTCTAGCGTGGCGTCAGAGGCATCATCATTGAGCCCCAGCCCTGAATCACAGATGAGGAGACGGGCCCAGAGAGGGGCAGGGGTCTGTCCACGATGACACAGCATGGGGAAGAGAGCCCTTCACCTTGGCAGCTCTGTCCCAGGACGCAGCCACCTCCCCCGTGCTGCCCTTCTGCCTCAAGCCCAGAGACCTTGGTGGGGGTGTCCACGTACGAGAGGTGCCGCCTCACTGTGGTCCCTGTCAGGACACTGTGAGCTTGTGTCTGGGAGCCTGCAGAGCCCTGGGTATCTTCCGTGGTGTCAGGTCTCACCCCAGGTGCCCTCGATACCAGTGAGGACGGGGACTCTTCCATCAGACTGGCTGTTTCTAAAGGCAGGCTGTTCTCCCATTTATATGGGGACCCCTGAGAATGGGGCTGTTTCTCTCCTCAGATCCTGAGCCCTAAGGGTACAACTGGGTCGCCTTTCAGACCCAGAGCTGATGAGCACTGTGGAGCCTGGGTGCAATTCTCTTCATTTACCTTTTCTCTCTGCCTCAAAGACCAGCATGCCTGCAGTGAGGACAATGTGGATCAGAGCCCCAGGGGACTGGAAAGGACAGGTAGCATGAGTAAAAAATAACCATGAGTGATTTTAAGCCCCTGAGATTTGGGGATGTTTGTTACCACGACATGGCTAGTCTAGCCTGACTGATACAAAGAACAGTGTCTAGGGTTGGAGGTGTTAATTTGGGAATCATCAGGAATTGACAGAAAGCCATATTTCCTTTTCAGATTAGATGACCCTGGGAGAGAGAGTAGGGAGAGAAATACCCCTTACCTTTTCTCTGTCTCCAATGTGAATGAGCTCACTGTCTTCCCTCAAGTCTGACCTCCATCCGAATGTCTCTTTATACTCAACTCTGAGTGTTGGCCAACTCTGCGGTCTCCCTCTCCTGTCAGCTCAGACTCTCAGATCTCTGTACCAGCCCTTCCTCCCCAACCCCATAGCTGGGCTCCCAGGCATGTCCGTCCTGTGTGGTAGTTGGGAACATAGACTGTGGCTGTGGAGCAGGCAATGCTGGCTTCAAACTTGGAGTCTCCCACTTATAAGCTGTGTGACACTCAGGGAGTAACTTAACCTCTCTGAGATGTGGTTTTCTTGGGGGAAAAAAGAAGGTCATTCACAGAGCTTACAGAGAGGTTGTGAGGGTTAAATGAAGTGAAGTATTTGAAGTGCTGAGTACAGAGCTAGACACACAGTAAGTACTCAATATATGCTCACTAATATCACCTCATTATTTCATGGTTAGGTCTTGCGCTGCTTAATTTTATGTGTCAACTTGGAACATATTTGAACGCGATTAACATTTAAGTTGGTGAACTTTGGGTGAAGCAGATTGCTCTCCACAATGTGGGTGGGCCTCATCCAATCAGTCGAAGGCCTGAAGAGGGCAAAGAGACTGGCTTCCTCAAGGAAGGGCAAATTCTCCAGCAGACTGCTTTCAGACGCCACCTGCACCTTCGGCTACCCTGGGTCTCTGCCTGCTGGCCCACTCTGCAGGTTTGGATTTGCTGGTCTCCATAAGCATGTGAGCCAATTCCTTACAATAATTCTCTCCCTCTCTCTCTCTACACATCCCCTTGGTTCTGTTTCTCTAGAGAATCCTGACTAATACAGATTTTGGTACTGAGTGGTTCTAGAGGAACAGAATCTTAAGAATGAGTTATGTTCTGAATTAGTTCTGGGGTTTCTGGAACTGGCTCTCTAATATTATTAGATTTAAAGATGCTCATGACTCTGTTTCCAGCAGTAAAGAGAGTGCTGATGGCCCACGGCATGAGCCAGCAATAGAGATGTGGAAAATATCACCGCTGGATGCTGTTGATCACCCACGTCCAAGCAGCCAGGCTCCGAGGGATCATGTATACGATACATTCAAACAGTTTTGTCAAAGTAGCAAACGTAACGAGATTGGATGGTTGCTCCTAATGTCAGTGGACAAAGTGGTGAAAGAAAAGGATGAGCTCAGGGATTCTAATTCTTAGGTCAAGAGTCGTACAAGTGACCTGAAAGCTTCTATGTCTGCCCTAAAAGAGCCCCTTCTCTCCTGCAGTCACAGGGCAGAGGCTGCTGAACGCCAAACCCAGAACCTCGTCCGGCCCCTGCTTGGCCTACAGGGCAGATGGAATTCCCAGCCTCACATGGGGTCTGCTGTTAAGGTGAGAGCCTTGATTGGGAAGGAACGAGATCCTGAAAGTTGGAAAGGGGGCGTGTGGGAAAACCCTGCTGGAGATGGGGACATTGAGCCCCTAAATTCTGATGAATCTTTGCCAGTAGAAGCAGCCCGTCCACTCCTGGCAGAGGGGTTCACCCTGCACGGCCTGAGGAGGCCACAGTGTCCTCCCCTGAGGCAGGGGCCTTGCAAGACCACGCTGACTCTCCTCAGTACCCACCCCACCACCTCTCTTTCCTTTCAGACCTGTAACTGGGCTCAAGTCCTCGCAGGTCCCTAAAGATGAGGGACAAAGTATGACTCACGACGGGGTGCACTACAACCCGAAAGAACCGCTTGATTTCCTAGTTAATACAGACAGAGATCCGAGAACGTGTGTGGGGGTGGATATGAAGGGTGTGGGATAATGATGGAAGGAATGTAAAGTTGGGTCAGCCCAATTTATTGATATGAGCTCACTCAGCAGAGACCCTGCATTGAACCGTTGCAGCTCAGGGAAGGAGAAAGGTCTCTGATTGTTTGGTTTGTTGACTGAAACATGGACCAAAAGGGCCCCACAGAGAGTGACTTAGGAATGCCAGACCTGCCTTGGTTTACTGTAGAGGAAAGGATTCAAAGGCTGGGGCAGACTGAGGCTGGAATGTTAGAGTAAATCTGTCATTTAAGACAATCACTCACGCTGGGAGGGTCCAGAAGACATAGCCACGTTAAAAAAAGGAACAACAGGCCCAGAATGGACTCACTGGTGCCCAAGACAGCAAACCAAGTCTTAGGTGCAGGTTCAGCTCCTCCCAGGAGCGTGACCTTTAAACAGTCAGTCTGGTTAATCTAAGTGCTCAACAAATCGGAATTCTCCCATCTAGCCCAGTTGAGTCTCCCTTGAGCAGATCACCTCCTCCAGGTCTCCCTCCTAGATTTCCTCCAACTTCCCTTCCCTGCACAGGCCCTTCTGCTCCCAGGGCTTCTGAATCTCGTTCCTCTCGCAGGTTCTGCCTCCACAGTGGCTGGCAGGAAAGGCCCTGCCCCGAGGCTCTGCTGGATGAGGGCACAGATGGGGGTTGCTCTGCCTGGGGATTATTTAGAGCACGGCTGCTTCTCTGCTAGTGAGTAACAAATCTGCTGCTGGAATGGGCCCTCAGCAGAGTAAGGGGACCCTGGGGTCCCAAGTTCTGCGGTGATCCAAGGGGTCAGCAGAAATCTTTCACATGTCCGAGTTCTAGGAAGGAAGGAGGGACCAGCGGGGCCCTGGCCTTGTTAGATGACCGGGGTCCGGGGGCAGGGCTGGCCCAGAGCCCCGTGGGAGTGAGTGGGAAGAGTCAGGCCTGGACCAAAGGACCCCAGCGAGCTCCCCGGCTTACTGAAGGGAAGGCCTGAGTCTGCTCAGAAACTGAGAAAAGCCCCAGCACTATGGCGGGGGGCAGGGTCCAGAGGCGCAGGGCCCAGAGTCAGACCCTCCAGAACCTGCCGGAACTTGCCAGAACCGGCTGGCCTGGGAAAGTCCCAGCAGCCCCTCTGTCTCCTGAGCCTCAGTCTTGTTCCCTGTGAAGCGGGAGTGCTGCTCCCTCCCTCCCTCGGCTGTTTGAGGGATCATGAGGGGGGTAAAGCCCCTGCCGGGTGCCGACACATAGTGGGTCCTCCAGAGAGGAGGGCTGGGCTTGTGGGACTGTGTCCTGGGGGCTCAAGGGGCAGAGTTGGGTCAGGTGTGGACTTAGGGGCCCGAGTGCTGGATTCAGTGCCTGTCTGCCTGGTGCCAGTGCTGGGACCTGGAGAGGCAACCTCAGCTTTCTGTGCCTCCGTTTCCTCATCTGTCAAACAGGGCAATAATAGGACCTCCTTCACAAGATCGCTGTGAGGGTTAAACGAGATAACGCACAGAGTGGGCAGCACAGAGCAGTGCACAGAAGCCTCAACAGAGCCAGCTTCCCCGTGGTGCTTTGCTGTGGGTCCAACCGTCTCTGCCCAGCCGTTTCTTAATGGCCCCTCCAGGCCTCCACAGGCTGCCTTGTGTCCCTGTGGTCAGTGGAAGACCTCATGGCTTCCACCGGGGTCTGCCCTGCCCTCCTCCTGCTCCACACCCTGACCCACCAGCATCTCACACATGCACACACACACTCACACATATACACACTCATACACACAAACACACATACTCACACCCACACTAACACACACACACTCCCCTCTCCCCCAGCTCCGTGACTCAGGGGCCCAGGTCTGTCTCAGGGTCGTTCCTATTGACAAAGCACCAGGAGCTGGCCCAGGGCGGGTCGCATGGTCATAAGGGTGTGGGCGTCAGGCAGCCGTGTCTCCCCTCCCACCTCTCCCCGTGCGGCCCGGTGTTTTCCTGGAACTTGGACTCCAGCCCCAGTTTGCAGCCGCATTATGGGGGGAGCTCATGATCCGATCGTTCCCTCCCTGCTGTGCGCCACCTTCTCTGCAGGACCTTCCACGTGTGTCACCAAAGGACGATCATTGTAAAATGGAGGCCTGCAGGCCAGACCCACTGCCCTGTCCGACCCCTGGGCCGGTGGGGTTTTTGCCTACACTGTGGGTTTTATTTTCTTGTTTGTTTTGAATTCGTTGATAAAATTTAAAAACCTGAAGATTTCACATAAAATAGCATCAGAGAAGCTGACCCATGGAGCCTGAGGGCCCCCAGCAACCGTCACTGGAGCTGAGATGCAGCAGCCCACGTAGGAGGATCCTGCCTCTCCAGGATCCCCACCGGCTTGTATCTGTCACTTGTGTCACCAGCTTGACCCCTGGCAATGCTTGGGCTTGTGACTCCACTGCAGAGACCCCAGCCGGCCCTCCGGACAGCTGGTAACCAGGACCCAAGAAGGGATAGTGTGGCATGTGTCACTCACCCTGATTGTCACCACTCGAGGGGAGGGTCACCGTCTGTTCCATCCTCCGATGTATCCCCAAACCCCAGAGCAGAGCCTGGCACGAAGCAGATGCTCAAGAAATGTTTGCTGCGTGTTAAGCTTCCTGCATGTCCCTCAGCAAGTTTTAGGCAGAGTTCCGGCCCAGGCACCCTTTCCCTCGGACCGTCAGATCCCAGGACAGATTCCTCCCTCCCTGTGTATGTGTGTGGCCCCTGCCGCCCGTGTCCACCCACACATACACACGCGCATTGCCTTGACTCGGATGCTCTGAAATCCCAATGCACGTTAACCACGGAGAGGACGGCGAGCCTCCTCTCGCCACCTACCACTGTGGTGTTTGCGTTTTAGGACCATTTTTTAACATTAGTAAAATAAAACGTGGAACTCCTCCACGACATGGGCTGTCCTTTTAAACTGCAGGTGGTGGAGAGCAACGCGAAGGCTCTGGTGTGGGCAGACCTGGGTTCAAACTCGGAACCCACCGTGTCCTGGCTGCCTGGCCTTGGACAAGTCACTTTTCTGAGCCTCAATTTTCTCTTCTGTAAAATGGGGATGATAACAATACCCAGCTCATCCAGTCCTTGTGAGGGTTAGAGACGATCCAGGTGCATCGCCAAGTCCGGTACCCGGCTCAGCGTGGCCGACGCTATTATTACTGTTAACACTGCTCCTCTGTGACTCAGTGCGAGGGATGCACCAGACACATGTTCCTTGGAATGCTTTCCCATGATGCTTTTCAACGAATGTCTCTGTCATCAGAGTCACAGTAGCACGCACATATAATAAAACAGTGGCCTCCTAGTGTGCCAGCCAATTACCTTGTCTACAGATGGTGCTTGGTATAGAGATGAATTTGGGGACCCCTTGCAATAACCACCCCAAGAGTTTGTCACCCAGGTCAAAGCCAGTGGGATTTCTGACACTGACAATTACGGGGGTGCTGCAGTAACAGGGGCAAGGACTGTACCCAAACTTGCCTTCTCTCCCCGACCACAAACAGAGCTCAGGCCCTTCCCTGAGTCAGGACCAGGCTCTCTTCCCCCTGTGCACCCTCAAACCTCATGTAGTAGTAGCTGAGGTTTATGGTTCTCTTTCTTCCCGTTGAATACATAATCACCTCCTAGGATGGGCAGAGATGACGGTTGTAATCAAATTGGTTCATTACATCCCTCTACACAGAGCAGTTTAATGAACATGCAGCCAGCGGCCCTGAGGCCTCCGAGCCAAATGCAAATGAAACATGTTCTGCAGTATCATTTAATTAGCCTGAGGGAGCGGGGGAGGAGATGGTGTGGGATACAAGCAGAGAAACAGGAGATGGAGGGAGAGAGAGGGTGTCAGGGAAGGAAAGAGAGAGAGGGAGGGCAGGAAGAGGCGCGAGGGTGAGGGAAGGACAGAGGGAGCGAGCACGGCAAGGGGACAGGAGATTTGGGGACAAGTTTTGTATTTGACTCTCCTTATCCCCATCGGATGGAGGACAGGGTTGGGCAGCCTCATTCTTCCCACTGGAAAGTGAGGACACCACGTCCATTTTGATGGGTGCGGGGATACCACAGTGGTCGAGACAGACTGGGTCCCGCCTCTGTGGAGTTCACAGCAGAGTGCGGAAGGCAGGCATTGAGCACACCAACAACACACGTGAGAACGAGTAAGCGGTGCGATTATTGTCTGATGGGAGCGCGATTATTGCAAGAGGTGGACAGCCTTCCTGGAGGACGAGCTTTGAAGAGCGTCTGCCTCGGTTTGAATCCCGGCCCTGCCACGTCCTGGCCATGAGCCCTTGAGCAAGTTGCTTGACCTTACTAGCCCTTAATTCCTCATCTAGAAAATTGAGATCATAAAATAACTACCTGTTAGGGTTCTTTTTTTCCCCCTGAAGACTGGCGCCTGAGCTAACATCTTGTTGCCAATCTTCTTTTTTTTCTCTTCTTCTTCTTCTCCCCAAAGCCCCTCAGTACATAGTTGTATCTTCTAGTTGTGAGTGAGTCTCGTTCTGCTGTGTGGACGCTGCCTCAGCATGGTTTGATAAACGGTGCCATGTCCAAGCCCAGGATCCGAACCAGCAAGACCCTGGGCCACCGAAGCGGAACGTGTGAACTCAACCACTCATCCACGGGACCGGTCCCCCTTTTTTTTTTTAAATCATGATAATTTTCTTATGTTGCAAATATTTTTCCATGGCATAGTTTCCAAAGCCTGTATAGAACCCTATTAAACCCTATTATTGGACATTGAGGTGGTTGCTAATTTTTGATAGGGTAAATAGTGCTACTTGTCCATATCAATATTATTTTAAATCAAGACACAAAGATATAACCAGCGATGCCAAGTAAAATGGTGACTTTGCTAAATGCCTCATGTTTTATTGATTCTAAAATATTGCAGCTATGCTTTGGGAATGGGTTCACTGTGGCTCAAGTGTGCAAACACACCACACTCCTCCTGAGGCTGGACTGAAGCAGATGGACTGCGGGGTTGGCCGTCTCGGGGCTGTGAGAGAAACGTGTCCCCCCAGGGGCGCCAATGCCCTGCCTTACAACCTGGCTCCCAGACATAGGAGACCTCCCTCGGTCCTTCCAAAAATAGTAATAATAATAAAGGGACAGGAGAGAAAAGAAATGGATAGCTTCTCTTCTGGGCTGAATCGTGTGCCCCTGAATCTATATGCTGAAGCCCTAACCTCCAGTACCCCAGAATGTGACTGTGTGTGGAGATAAGATCTTTAAGGAGGTAATAAAGTAAAATAAGGTCACATGTGGGCCTTAATCCAATATGACTCACGTCCTTATACGAAGAGGAGATAAGGACACAGACACACAGGGGGAAGACCGTGGGAACACGCAGGGGGAAGACGGCCGTCTACAAGGCAAGGAGAGAGACCTCGGAAGAAACCAGCTCTGCCCCTGCTGACACCTTGATCTCAGACTTCTAGCTTCCAGAATCGTGAGGGAACACACTTCTCTGGTTTAAGTATCCAGTTCATGCTACTTTGTTGTGGCAGCTCTAACAAACTAACACAGCTTCCAACGCTTCTTCAGAGAAATTCTGTTAAAAGAAAACTACTGTTTCCTTAAAAGAAATAAAGCCACAAAAAGCTTTCTCCTTTTTATTCCAAGGGAGTCAACCGGGTAAGAGCAGGAGCTGTCGAGTCAGATGGAGGAGACTGAGATTGAGGCTCTAGGGCTCAGGAGCTGAGCGATCTTCAGCATGACCTTGACGTGTGTGATCCTCAGCATCCTCATCTTGGAAATAGGGCTCATGATTCCTGTGATAAACAATACCCACCTTCTGGAGGATTCTGAGCTGTGAAAAGCACCCAGCGCAGTGGGTAGGAGACACTGAATGAATCCAATAGCTGGTGGCCGATGCGGGCTCATCTCCATTTTGTCAGATAAAGTGAGTCGTGAGCAACCATATAATTTTTAAAAAGAGAACTACGTGTTCAGAACTTTTGCTTTGAGGCACACTTGCTTTGTTTAGCCCACACAATGTTTCTTAAAACTTCAAATTCCTTGTCAATGTTTTTAAAATAGGAGATTCTGCATGAATTCTGGATCTCTAACTTTTTGAAA
This sequence comes from Equus asinus, assembly GCF_041296235.1. NCBI lineage: Eukaryota > Metazoa > Chordata > Mammalia > Perissodactyla > Equidae > Equus > Equus asinus. The sequence goes on along the minus strand of NC_091794.1, from coordinate 91,684,216 downwards.
AATCAGAAGATCTGGCAGCACTGAGCCCCATTCTCCTGTTGGCTGTATCCAGCTGAAGCCACCCAGTAGCTGCCCAGCAGCCCATTAGGGTTCTCATGAGAATTAAATTTGCTAACACATGTAAAACACTCAGAACAGTGTCTGGTGTAATGTGGGTGCTCAGTAAAGGTTAGCTATTAATATATTAAGAGGTAAAACGGAAAAAAAGAAAAAGATTGAGGCGTCCTGGTTTAGGTCAGTAAGTCAGACAGGTCTTCCCTGAGTAAGTGCCACATAAACGGAAACCTGAAGAGATGAGCAGAACTCAGTCAAGGGGACAGAGAAGAGAAGCCATGGGCATCTATTTTTTATCTTCCCAGCATCCTTTATGTCTTCCTCAGTTAACATACCCTAATTTTCCTTTGGGTAACAATGTCTCCTCTGTTTCCTGCCCACATAGGTGGGGTAAACCCCAAGTTCTTGCTCCAGAATGGACACACCACCAAGGTCTGGTTAATCAGTTGAATTCCATTCCTAGTCTCTTCTTGTTCAGAGGTGGGGAAATGATCCAAGCCAGGCCAATAAGAGAAAATGCAGGGACTTCTTCATCAACTATCAACAAAGAAGTGTGACAAACCTGCATGATATAAGTTTGGAGCTACTTGTGGCCTCTCCCGCCTAGGGGGTAGAACCCTCCTGAGAAGGAAGCCAATGCAAAAGAAAGCCCAGTTAAGAGATGGAAAGAGAAGGTCCTGACAATATCATTTGATTCCCTGGATGCAGCCATACCTGAATTGGACTTTTCAGGTGAAAGAGCCAGTTAAACTCTCCCCTCCTCCACCTACATTTCATTTAAATCATATTGATTTGAGTTTCTGCCCCTTGCAACTGAAAGAACCCTGTGTGATAACGCACATTGCTGTCAAAGGAGCAGCGTGTGATAAGGCCCTCGGGAAGAGTCACGGTCTGTGAAAGACCAAGTTCACAGAACTGGTAAGTGGTAGATGCAGGATTTGAACACAGGTGGTCTGACTCCAGAGTCTGTGCCTTCATTTCTGATCACAAAGTACGGTTTGCAAGAGCAGATTTCCTCTAGCAGCCGGATAATTCCACCCGAAGGCAGAAGCAAATGCGGCTCCAGAATGCCCGGGACGAAAGCTTTCCCGGCCCTTGGAACTCTCCGTGGTGCTGAAACGCAGCCCTACGAAGCGCTCGCTCATCTCGCATTGATCTTCCTGGATCCTGGGCCCCTTGGTTCCGGCTACTCTCGATAACACCTCTGCATTCTGACTTGATATGCCATCTCTCCTCTTCCCACGAGATGCCCCAGCTGAGCCCTGGACCAGCAGTACTGTTGCCAGGCCACATCCCTATTGGCCTTTTCTCCTAACCAAATCTTTTCTCATCCCTGAGCCTATAAAGAAGAGAGAAAACACAGTTCCTGTTCCCAAGGAGCCGCAGTCAATGTGAGAGATAAGACAGGCAGCAGACACATTAGATAAGGCCTCAAAGTCTCAGCACAGCATGCAAGGCCCTGCAGGAGCTACTCTAATGTCACCTCTTGCCTCTAACATCACCTGTGTGCCTGTGGTTCTCCAGACACAGGATTCATCTGTCATCTCTGGGGCCACTCACACACACCTCTATCTGACTTGTAAGGCTGGAGTGTAGAGGTTAAGAAACAAGTGCTATCCCTAAGTGAATCTGGGAGCTGGGCTGGGGCAAGATGAGGGCCTTATGAGCCTTTTGAAGGATTTTAATTTTTTTCCTGAAGGCTGTGTGGAGCCATTGACAAGTTTTAAGTGAGAAGCTGACACAACCAGATGTGGATTTATAAGGACAAGACTGGAGGCCAGGGGACCATTGAGGAGGCTGTTGGAAAGTTCAGGCGAGGAGCTGGTGGTGGCTGGCCAAGGAGAGAGGAAGTCTTTTTCCACCACATGTCACCCTCCTATTTCCTTTCCAGTACCCATCACACTCTAAATTTTCTTGTTTTTATTTTTCCCACTTGTTATTGCTTATCTATCTCTTTTAATGAAATGTCAGTAAAAAGAAGCCAGGGACTTTGTCTTTCTTGTTTACCTCTGTGTCCCTGGCAGTGTCACAAGCAGGTCAGGGGCCGGGTGATGCCCAGTGGATATAGGGAGGGCTGGAGTCTGGAGATTGGTGATAGTGAATCCAAGATGTCAGCACAAATGGTAAAGCTTAGATTGCTGGAATTGGTGAGGAGGCCCAGTGATTGGGGCTGGTGCCATCACACTCTCCTGCTGCAGGTCAGGGCTGATCCGGGACTTGGACAGTGAGCCTGCCAGTGGGGCCAAGTGGCATCAGCAGTAGGAGCAGGGGAGCAGCCTGCTGAGGCTATGCGGGCAGTGTCTGACTGGCTCTGATGGTGACCTACATCCATCAAGATGCGTGGGATGGTGCCAGGCAGAGGGCCAGCCTCTCCAAGTCTCTGAATTCCTTGGCCAGAGTTTAGGTTTCCTGGAATTGTTCCCCTCCATGGTCCTTTGTGTGGTGTAAGGAACTGAATGATTTAGGACATACAGCTAGAGATAGAGATGAGTAAGTGGTCATTTGGGAGGCCAGCTCATGGCTCCATGTGTCAGGTTTGGGCTCCTCCAACTCCCTGTGTCCCAGCCCATCACCGTGACCCTGAGGATGGTGTGTTCATGATCCCATGCCCAGGTGCCTCCTCTGGGAGGCCTGGCTCCGGGCTCTGGGCACCTGGGGCTGTCTCAGGCTGTCCCTGCCCTTGAGGGGCTTCCAGTCTAGAGGAGTTGGGGAGTGGGAAGGAGGACAAAGGGACACCTGCCATCACCATCCAGAGGTGAGGTGCTAAGAGTGGGTGAGCCCACAGGTTGTGGGGATCCTGAGGAGGAGCCCCTGACCTGGCCCGCTGGTCAGCAAAGGCTTCTTAGAGGAGGTGATACCTGGGCAGAGCCTTAAAGGGTGAGTTGGAATTAGACAAGTGACAGGTAAAAGAAGGGGATTCTGGGGAGAAGGGCCAGCCTGAGGACGAGGAGCTGAGGCATGAAGGAGCTGGGTGTGGGAGGGAGCTCTGCAAGGGGCCATGTGCCTGGGCCTGGAGCCTGGGGCTGCCAGCAGGAAGTGGGGCTGGAGATGTGAGTGGGGCTGCCATGTGCTCAAGGACAGGACAGTCCTCTCTGCCTCAGAGTCCCCATCTGGGTGACCCAAGAGGCCAGAAGGGCCACACCCTCCTGATCCAGGTGGAGTCCTGGGCCTGTGTACCCACCCTCTCCAGATGGTCCTCATGTTCCCCTCCCACCCCTTCTTGGGGGTCCAGAAAACTAGGATGGAGTGAGGTCTGGGGTGAGGGAGCTGCCAGCAGGACGCCTGCCTCTCTGCAGGCAATTTGTGGGAGAGGTTTCCAGAAAGGACAGCTGCGATTAACTCAAATGAACTGTCAAGCTCTATTTGGTTTAAAGTCTTTGCAAATCAGGATATTAGCAGCAGGCAGGGCTGCAGGTTACGAGAGGAGGGGCCCAGAAGCTGGCAGGGCTGCCACCAGAGTTCCTCAGTCAGCAGCTTCTGGTCAAGTGTCCACTACGTGCCTGGCCTCACACTGGGCTCTGGGGATCAGAGACAGCTGGCACCCAGGGTGGCTGCGGGGAGCTCAGGCCCAATGGGGAGATGGGGAAACAGTCAGACAAATGCTTGTCTAGGGGAGACACAGGAGTGTGGGGCGGGGCCCTGGCCTGGGAGGGGTGGGTGGGACAGGAGAGGTGACACCCTGCAAATGACCTGTGTTCCAGTCCCAGCTCCACAACTTCACCTCCCAGCCTAGTGACCCTGGCCAGGTGCTTCGTGTCCCTGAAGCTCAGTTTCTGCTTCTGTGAAATGGGGATAATAATTACAAGGGCCCTGTAGTCCACGTGAATTGTTGGGGTTTTTGTATTCAGAGCAGTGGGGAGCCATGGAAGGTCTTTGAGAGGGGGCATGGTGTGTTCATATGAGCTGTAGATTATGCACTGCAGAGGGGCCTGGGTCCAGGAGACCAGGGCAAGTGTACAGCACCTGGGGCGAGAAGATGGTGACCTGGACCAGGTGGGGACAGTGTGGACAGGGGACAGAGGTGGGGGAGAGACAGAAAGGAGGACAGAGCTGGGAGACCCCCTGGATGGGGCTGCAGGGAAGCAGCAGCAGAGGACGACCCAGCTTTCTGGCTCCAGCAACTGAAGAGAAGGGGATGCTGAGCTCAGACCAGAAGCCCGGGAAGGAGCCGCGCCTGGGGCCTGGGATTCTCTGCCGCAGGCCCCTGTGGGTGGCAGTGCCCAGCCTGTGTCCTGGGAGAATGGGGACGGCCAGGCCCTTCAGGCACCCTATGCCCCAGCACGGCCGGCCCTGATGCCCTCAGGCTGCGGGAGCAGCTGCCCAGACCCCATTCTTCCAGCTGGAACCTTCTGGAGTCCCAGCTGGTGCTGCCCAGCCTGGCCCTGCAGGCTGCCCTCTGCAGATACTCCAGCTGCCGTCCAGCACTGTGACCCATCCCACCTGCCGTGGAAGGTGACCTTGAGCAAGTCACGCTGGGCCTCTGTCCTGCTCATCACATGGAGCGAGCAGCGCCTCTCAGGAAGGTGGGGAAAGCCCGGCTCCCCTCCTGGCAGAGCGAAGGGGCAGAGAGGGGCCCTCGGCACAGTCAGGACTCACATCTGCGGCCACAGGAGCCCAGACCAGGAGAGAGTGGGGGACAGGGGGAGACAGAGACACTGAAAGGGACTCAGTGACAGAAAGAACAAGTGACAAGCAGAGAGCAGCAGAGAGGGGAGGCCAGAGGGAGGCCTCGGACTCACCCCCGGCCCCTCGTCACCGGGCCCGGCTGGGAGGGCTTGTTGGGGGGAGGGAGTCAGGGCGCCTCCAACGGTTCCCTCTCTGCATTTCACGTCTGTAGAAAAATCACTCTCCACCCAATTAATCTAATTAGACGTAATCGAGTTGCGGAGATCTGCCGCAGGGCGAGTCATTAGGAAAAATTACCTCCCCGCAAAGAGCTCCAATTTAATTTTCATTCCATAATCTAAAGAGCAAATGAAGAAAAATGGGCTTTCTCCCCTCTCCCCGCCTCACACCAGCCGAGGACCAGAGAGCTCCCTGAGGCGGAGGGTCAGACGACAACCTGCAGTGACTCGCATGCACCTTAGGACGGCTGTGCACTCACCACACACACACGCGCGCACACACACCCCCCATCTCACGGGACGTACTGACAGTCACGAGCCTGGTCAGTCCTGGCTCTGCTGCTAACTGGCCGGGTGACGCTTGGGCCTCTCTCTGGACCTCGGTTTTCCCTCCTGTGACAGTCAGCGTTCTAACTGACCACGGGCCCTTCTGGCTGTTGCAGCCTGGGAATCCATTTCCTCTCTCAGCCTCTCCCTCCTTTCGAGTCGAGGCCGACTGCGAATATAATGTCTGGGGCGGCCCAGGGACCCCATAAGACAACGCTCTTATCAAGCAGGGTCACCATCGACAAACCGGGCACTCAGCCCGGCTGCCCTGCATGGCCTAAGCCCAGGTCCAGGGTCCGGGGGGACACGGGGGCTTTATAGACCCACAAGCAGCCGCACACAGACCCACCTTTCACGCCGGGACACGTCACCAGCTCCAAGGGACAGGAGTTGTCACTGTGCCAGTCCCAGTGCTGCCTCGCCCTCCACTGCAGGACCAGCAGCACCACCTGCTCCCCGCGTATTTCTCTGAATGGAGAAGAGCAGCTGCCAGGTGGGTGGGAGAAAGGAGCGTCCCTCCGAGCCAGAGGCTGAGGGCGGGTTAGTGCGCCCCGAGGCTGCTCTGCTGAAGCAGGGCCTGGGGACAGCGGGGGGGGGGACAGAGGGTCAGCAGGGGCCCTGAGTCCCAGGTGGGGGCACAGCCTGGAGCCTGTGCTGAGAGCAGAGGAGGTGAGCATGTCACTGAGGGTGACAGGGCCCTGGGTATCACTGAGTGTGACAGAAGTTCCCTGCCTCACTGCTCTGTGTCCCCCCTCTTCTCTGCACAGCTGTGGCCATCCGAGCCCCCCTTGTAGGGCCAGACGGCTCAGGCTCCAAGACAGTCCTGTCCCGCTGAGGGTGTTGGCGCTCTGGGCGAGGTGACATGGTGGACCTGGGGCCTGGCCTCGTGTTGAATCCCAGCCGCTGACTCTGCCACCTGAGCAGCATCCTCCGGGCTCGGGGCCTCGGGTTCCTCGTCCTCCCCCAGGCGAGGAGTTGGCGGGACCCCACATGGGCTCCTACCGGCACAGGGGCATCTGCGGAGGCTCAGTGGACATCTGTTCCGTCCCTGCTGTGGCCCCCACAGTGCCAGTAAATATCCATTAACCTGGTGAGATCGTGAAATGACCTCATGGTGGTGTCTGGGCCTCATGGCAGCAAAACCTAAAACTGCTGGGAAATTGAACAAGCAGAGGACCAGCTGGGTGGGACCATGGCAGGTTTGGCTGAAGGACATCAGGAGGACTTCCTGGAGGAGGAGGCTTAGGGCTGGGTAGGATTTAGATAGAGGAGGGGAAGGCATGCAAGGAGGGGGAGACTGCACTTGCAACAGCAGGGAGGCTGACAGGGAGGGGTCAAGGGGGACCTCTCTCTCGTGTTGTGAGGCTGCCTGGGGTATTCTGTGTGCGTGTGTGTGTGTGCATGTGTGTGCGTGTAGTCCCAGCACAGGCCTGGGCTCCCAGGGGACACTCTGTAGCAGGGGCTCCCTCCCTTCTCTCAGGTCATCTGGGTCACCTGCTCCCCTCTGTCCCCAGGGGTGGCCTCCCCACCTGTTCACTTGTGGTCCCAGTGGGGAGCAGGCTTCAGGGCAGGGACGTGGGGGACCACGGACATGTCACCCCCTCGGGGAAGACGACCAGGCTCTCCTTGCTGTGAAACACAGACCCTAGAACCTCTGAGCTGGGAGGCCCCTTCAGCCTCTCCATCCTGTAGGAACCCGGAGCAGAGAGGTTAATGGAGTGGCCCAAGGTCACCCAGCCCCTAGCGTGGCTCCCAGTGCTCTGCTCTCTGATAGCCCGGGGGGAGGGCCCTCTGTCTATAAACACCCAGATGGAGAGCCTCATGGTTCCTCTTCTCCCTTTGTCCTCCCTCTGCCCTCGCCTTCCCACTTCCCAGCTGAGAAGAGCTTGGAAAGGGCCCGGGGCTCCCTAGGAGTCCAGGTCTGCCATCTGAGGCTCATCCGGCCGAGGCCCGGCCCATACTGGGCAGTGGGGGAGCCGGGAGCAGCCCTTCCTGCTCAGAAGACATGTAACTTGTGGTTTCTAAAGGCCATCAGGAGCCCTGTGGAACAAACGTTTTCTCTGTTAACAACAGACACTGCATCAGAGTAAGGAGGGGCCGTCTCCCAGCTGACAGAGAAGAGAGGCCGTGGTCACCCAGAATGGCCTGGCAGCTGGAACAACTTTCCCAGAGACCTGGGTGGAGGAGAGGTCCTCTCATCCCTGCCATCAGCAATCCTGCCTGGTCCCCCTGGTCCCAGGTCCCGGGGTGGACAGCATGTCCAGGTACCAGGCTGGGAGGATACAGAGAAGCTGAGGCTCAGTTCAATGTGAAAAGATCTTCCAGTCTTAGTGGACCGCAAGATGACAACCACTGGCCTGACTGGGCTGTATTATGTTAAAGGTTGGCTTAGGCAGGGAGGCTAAGGTTTAACAGCAAAAGGAGGGCTGCCTGCTTTCAGGGGGTGAGCCTCTGGGGGCCCAGCTCAGATAACCCCACACGTAGAGTTACCCCAGCTCTCTCCTCCTCAGGCATGTGGTCCAAAGGCCTGAGTGCTTAGACGTGCACTGTACTTGGTGGTAGGAGACAGGGCTCCATGTCTTGCCTCTGGCACTTTGGAAAAATGACTTTCCTAACAATGACCACAACTCCCATTGCTTGAGCGCCCACCTGTGCCCACCTTGTACCAGAAGCTTTCCATCCAGCCTCTCACTTAATCTTCACAACGGGCAGGTGTCTCTGTCTCCAGTGTAGACACAAGAGGACAGGCTCAGGGATAGGGGAGAAGACAAAGGCCAAGCTCGCTTAGAGGCAGAAGTGGGATTCAAGCCCAGTGTGTCTGCCCCCAAAACTCCTGCTCCTTTCTCTAGTGTGATGTTTGACCTCGGTGCTGCAGCTTTTCCATCTGTAAAATGGGAGCGCTATGCTTTCTCTATAAGCCTCGGAAGATTGGACAGTACCAGTGAAATGATGGATGAGATGCACCACGCACATGGGAGGGGGGTTGGGCACACATACACACACAGGCACATGTGATCACACGCAGAAGTCTGACCACCCAGGATCCTGTTATTAGTTGATTGCAACCCAGGCAGGGGGTGTCAGACTCAGTGGGTTTTCTAAATCACAGAAGTTTAACTATTTACTCACCTTTCACAGGTTAATTTAGCACCTAGAAAGTGAAGATGCCCTGATACTCAGCTTATGAGAATACGAATTCCACAGTATGTATCATAAGCCTTAAAAACGCTTATGGTTTTTCCGCAGCCAATCAGAAATCACCATGAAGGCTGAGTATCCAGGTTTATGAACAAGGATGCTGACTGTGGCGTTGAAGATGACGGCCGACAATCGGACACAGCCCAAATGTCCAATAGGGGAACAGAGAAGTGGAGGATGGGGTATCCAGATGATGGAGTATTATGCAGCCCGTAACCATCACGGCTGCGACTAGAAGGGCAGAGCCAACACCCGCCTGTACCACCCTCTCCCCGGGGAGGGATCTCTGCAGTAAAATGACGGGATTTCTATTTTCTTGTCTGTTTTTCTGCACTAAAGAAAGGCAGGTTGTAAAAAGCAATCAGTCAAATGCGTCTGCAAGGCCCCCAGGGGCAGGACAGGGCCGGTGGGTGGAGCATATTTTAAGTTTCCTCCGTGTGCTGGAGTCACCATCTCACCCCTGTGTGCTCTAACCCGAGGGTGGCCCCCCACACTCAGGGCCCAGGCTGCTCTCCCCTGGAGTTCTCACGTCCGCTTTCCAGCAGTTTCCAGGCTCCCCTTGTTCCTTCCTGCTGGGGTCAGTGTACTTTCTCCTAGCGGAGCCCCAACCCCTGACGTCCTGCCTCTGGCTTCCCCTGAGTGGGGGAGCAGATCACTGGGCATGTTGGAGCTGAGTCTCTGCTTTGAGTGAGGACATGGAGGGAGCACTTCTGATGAGGATGATAACAAAAATCCGTGTTTGGAATGTGTCTCTTGTGATTTGCACCTTGGTAGCTTCAGGGTCTTTTGAACTTACTGATCAGTTCCAGATGCCTGGAGCTGCCAGGCACCTGCTTCCGGATAAGTGAGGTACGGCTGCGTATAAATTTGCAGCTGTAGCAAAGCCCTATATATTCACTCATTCAACCAACTAGTAATTCTGAGCCCCCACTCTGTGTCAAGCATGGTTCTAGACACTGGACACAGGCCCGCACGCTCAAAGTGTGGGGGAGATGATAAACGAGTAAACTAATAAATGAAACAAGAAACTCTTGGGTACTGACGGGGGTTATGAAGAAACTAACCAGAGGATGGACAAGAGCAAGTGGCAGAGGGTGGGGGTGGCAGGGAGGGCCTCTCTCAGGCCCAAGTCACACCGTGCACTCCCAAGGGCTCTTGACCATGCACTCAGCTTGCCCAGAGATGGGGCTGGGCTGGGCTGGTTGGGCCCTATGGGAGTGCTGGCTGGGGAGGCAGGGCCCAGGGCCACTGGCAGGAGGCCGCAGGCCCGGGGATGGAGGGAGAGCGAGCACCATGGGGCTGAGTGTGGCCACCTCCACCTGGATGGCAGAAACTTCCTCTCCCCTCCCTGCAAGAGTCCAGACCTCACAGGACCCTCGGGGTGCAGCCAGGGGAGCCCCAGAACAGAGATGACCAGCCTTGGCTTTAGGTCAGCCCTACTCAGAGGCGGGGCAGGGCCAGTAGCTGCCTGCTGTGTTCTAGACCCACCGGCCTGATGCTGCCCCACCCCACCACGGACAGCTCTGCTCCCCTGATCCCCAGCCAGCCCCGGGACTGCCATGGCCTGAGACTCCTCCGTGTCTGGGTGGAAGGCTGCACTGCGTCTGCCGGTCTGTGGCTGGATGACTCTATATCTGCAGGTATCGATGCATTCTTGCTGGAGCTGTGTTCATGCGCCTGCGTGTCTGTACCTGGCTCCATTTTCGTGGACACGCACGTCCCTGTATGTGCGGCGCAGGATCCGGGGTCTAGGTGTGCAGAGTGTTCAGGAACGTGTGTCTGCGTGTGGGTGTGTGTCCACACACCCTCATCCATTTGCATCTCTTTCTGTGCTCATGCTTTATTCTGTATGCCTGTGTTTCCATGTCTGCCTATTGTGGGGATGTTTCTGGTGTTCTCTAGGAGGGTCCTCTGTGGCTGCAGAGCCGTGTCTCTTTCAGTATCCATTCCTGCGTTTGTAAACAGGTGTGTGTTTGTGTGACTGTGTTTCTGCTCTATGTCTATATCTGATGTCTGTATGTTGGTGTTTATATATATATATATATTTTTTGTGTGTGTGTGTGTGTGAAGAAGACTGGCCCTGAGCTAACATCTGTGCCCATCTTCCTCTATTTTATATGTGGGACGCCACCTCAGCATGGCTTGATGAGCAGTGCTAGGTCCACACCCAGGATCCAAACCAGCAAACCCTGGGCTGCCAAAGTGGAGCACGCGAACTTGACCACTACGCCACTAGGCGGTACCTGGTGTTTACATTTTGCCCCTGGTATTTACCCATGTGCGTATGTATGTCTCTGTCATAGGTTTGGGTCTGGGGGTCTGCCTGGGCCCAGGTGTGCTTGTGCTGTGTGACTGGGTGTCTCTGAGCGTCTGTGTCTGAGACGTCTGAGCATCCACATCTCTTTGTGGCTCTGACCCTCGGTATGTGTCGGTGTCTGTCCGCACAGTGTGGGTTCGTGAGTCCGTCTGTTACCTCTTTCTGTTTCTGAGCTTCTCTCTGTAACTGTGGGCCTAAGCGTTTTCCTTGCTCTGATGTATGTATGTCTCTGTGTCCCCACAGGTGTGTGTCTGCAGCTCCCTCAGGCTGGGAAAGAAGCCTCCGTCCCCATCTTGTGGCTCTGGAGCGATGTCCACTGTGTGACAGGCACTGACAGGCTCAGGAGGGCCAAGCTCTGGGGGGCTAGGCCCCATCCCCAGACCGAGCTCTGCTCTTGAACTAATGTGTGAACCAAATACTACATCCAGCAATGTAGACGGCACATTCTTTCAAGTGCACACGGAATATTCCCCTAGCAGAGACCATGTGCTGGGCTATAAAACACCTATCAATACATTTGAGGGGGGCTGGCCTCGTGGCCGAGTGGCCGAGTGGTTAAGTTCACATGCTCTGCTTCAGCGGCCCAGGGCTCATCAAGCCATGCTGAGGCGGTGTCCCACGTGCCACAACTAGAAGGACCCACAATTAAAAATACACAACTATGTACCAGGAGGCTTTGGGGAGAAAAAGCAGGAAAAAAAAAAAGAAGATTAGCAAGAGTTGTTAGCTCAGGTGCCAATCTTTAAAAAAAAAATTACATTTGAGAGAATTGAAAACATACAGAGTATTTTCTTTGACTACTATGGGATTAAATTAGACAGTGACAATAATGACATCAATGACAAGAGCGCACCTGGGAACCTCACACGATTGGAAATTAAACGACTCATCTCTGAACAACCTGTGGGTCAACGAAGAAATCACAAGAGAGATTAGAAGACGTTTGAACCGAATGATAACAAAACATTAACGTTTCAAAATTTGTGGGATGCAACTAAAAGAGTCCTGAGAGTGAATTATAGAGGTTGAAATCCTTATAGTAGAAAAGAAAAAAAATCAAGGATCTGAGCATCTTGAGAAGCTAGGAAAAGAACAGAAACCAATGCGATAGAACACAGACAAGCAACAAAGCATAGAAACAAAGCCACAAGCTCATCCTCTAAAGAGATTAATAAAATCAATAAGCCTCCAGCCAAGAAAAAAAGAGGGAAAATGAAAAGTTTCTAACATCAGGAATGGTAAAGGGGGCATCGCTAGGAAAGTGTAATAAGAGGATATCATGAACAACTTTACACAAATTCAACCACTTCAATGAACTGGGCCAATCTCCTGAGAACACAGCTTCCTTAAGCGTTGATCATAACTCAGAGGTGAAGCCGTTCAAGCCTGGAGCTTTCACTGTGGAAAAGTTTCTGTTCGAAATTCAATTTCTTTGATAGACATAGGACAGTTCAATGCTTGTATCTCTTCTCCTGTTAGTTTTGATAAGTTGTGTTTTCAAGCAATTGGCCCAGTTCGTTGAAGTTGTTGAATTTGTTTGCATAACGTCGTTTATAATAACTTTGGCTTTCCGAAAGACAAACGTGGCCACGCCAACTCCTGCCTACAAGACGTCAATAGCAGCTCTTGGCTGTGGGGACGTGGCATCCCCGACATGGTGTGATCTGGCCGTGGGCTGCTCTGGCCTTACTCCCGGCTGAGCTGACCTTTTTAGCTCTCCAGACGTGCTGAAATTGGAACCTTGGGCTGCCCAGGAAACCAGACTGCCACCCCCTTCCCCTCCCTCTTCCAAGGTGGCAGGTGCCCCTGAAGAGGGCTCCCAGTGATGCTGGCCCCCTGCTGTCCCCTCCCCTGAGCACTGGCTGGACTTACTGACTCGATTCTAACCAAGCAATATGGCAGAAGTGATGCGGTGCCATTTCTGAGATTAGATTATAAAAAGACCGTGGCTGCCAGCCCGGGTGCTCGCTCTGGAACTGTCTGCACTGGGGGAAGCCAGCTGCCAAGTGTGAAGCTGGTCTTTGGAGAGACCCACGTGAGTGAGCTTGGCACAGCCCCACCCCTCTTCTGGCTGCAGCCTGGTGACACCTTGAGTGCAGCTTTGAGCCAGACCCTGGGCCAGAGCCCCTGAGCTGAGCTGCTCCCGGCTTCCCGAGCCACAGAAAACGTGAGATAAGAAATGTTTCTTGTTTTCAGCCACTAAGAGTTTGGGGGCAACTTGTTATGCAGCCATAGATAACGAACACACTCGGTCTCCAGAGTCACCTGGGCATTGGTGCAATGTCAGAGCCCCAAGACCCTGAGGCCCCACCTGGGAATGACACCTTCCTGAGAGAGGACTCGAGGCTGCTCGCCCAGCCGTGCTGTCATCACTGGCTCCTGTCATGAACAGCCAAACCCGGCCTCCACTCCAACGGGCAAAGCAACCCCAGTCTCATGCTAAATACGTAATGGGCTGCAAATTAAACTTAATGGGACTGGAATAATTATGTTGACTTTTTAAAATACTTCCAGAGAAAAACATAATTAAGTATTTTAGAATATAATCCTTTTCTATTGTGTTTCCCAAGGGAGGTGAGAGAGGAGGCTGAGGCAGGAAAGTGAGGGCGAGGACGCTGAAGGAGGCGGGTGGGAGGCCTCAGAAACCCTTTCGAGGATGCTCTTAGACTCCACGTGGGGCGCGGAACCTGGGCCAGCTTTTCAGGAGGGCAACTTCACAATACATATATCAAAAGCCTTAAAAATGCCCATATCCTTTGAGCCAGTGAGACCAGAAATCTGTCATAAGGAAATGGAGAAGAGATGAAGCTGTACGCACCGAGTCGGTCATCCAGCATCATTCACGGCGAGCAGGTGCTGGGAACCATCTGACTGCCTACAATTGGCCACATCCATTATGGACGAAAAATCATTATGATGCAATATTGTGCTGCCATTCACCATGAAATCTTCAACAGTAATGTATGTTGGGAAATACTTATAAATGAAGAGCTAGAGAAAAAGCCGCATATCAAACGGAATATAAAGCACATTCTGACTTTTGTTTACACACATGCGGGACTCATAGGACCTGGAGGGACGCACACAAAAATACCCACCGTTGTTATCTCTGGTGGAGGATTACTAAGGATTTTAAATTTCTTTTCTATTTTTTATGCTTTCCAAATTTTCTGGAATGAGCATCTCCTACTAATGTATTGTTTTTAATTTTTAAAAGTGAACGTAGGTAAGAAAGACACTTTACATCTCCTAACCCATGAGATTAGGATTCCTGGATTAACCTCTGGTCTCAGGATCGCTTTGTCCATATCTAAGTATCCTGGTTCTGGTTGGGACACGCAGTGACGGCCATCGCCTGGAATCCCATCTTCTCTTCTGCCTTAGTTGCAGAATGCCGACGCAGCCGGCCACATGCATGTGCCCTGCTACAAAGGTAAATCTCTCACTCATGTCTTCTACATGGCTAAGGAACAGGTGGCAATGAAATGTAAATGGAAGTCGTGGGTACAGCTCCCAGGAAAGTTCTCCTGATGGGAGCTTATGCAGCTAGTAGGAGCCTCAATGCTCTCCATCCTCCTTTTTTTTCTTGTCTGGAATGGGGTTGTGATTACTGGAGCTCAAGCAGCTGTATTGTGTCCATGAGATAATGTTTAGGATGAACTTATGTGCTGTGGATGGTGGAGCAAAAACAAGAAGGGAGTCTGGCATGCTGACAAAATTGTGCATGAAGCCAGCATAGAAGCCCTGGAATTCTTATATCCAGAATTTATTTACATGAGAGAAAAAAACCCCTTGAATTTGTTTAAGCCACTGTCTTTGAGACTCCTGTTACTATCTGAATTCCTTCCTAACAGATACACTGAGCCAAGGTTAAAGATGGAATCTTAATGGAGCAAAGGAGAAGATCTAAGCTTCCTCACAACTCCACGGATCTCTGACCACGACCCGGGCTGGAATGTTTGATGCCTAGAGTATGTGGAACAGCAGGAAGTGTCAGCAGAGGCGAGAGCCTTGAACATTCCATGCATGCCACCCCCCACCCTGCATGCCTTCAGCCTCCTCTCTGGCTCCTTGAGCTGCCCACAGTGTGGGAGGCACAGGGTCAAGCATGAACATCCAGGGAGAGAGTCAACTGATGTCAATAGAGTGGGTCCTGCCTCGCAGCAATGGACCACCTTTTTCATCAAATTTTAAGTGTGAAAAAGATCTAGTGGTCTTTTAGTCCAACCCTCTCTTTGATGCTTGAATTCCTTCCATAACCACCAACACACAATAAAGTTAACATCACCAATAACATCCTCATCAGCATCATCACCATCCTCTTCACTGTTATCATCAGCATCATCACCGCTGTCATCATCACTCCCACTTATTGAGCACCTACTTTACACCAGGCACAGTGCTGGCTGCTTTGCAAACTTGACTGCACTAAATCCTCACAGCAATGCCGTGATGCAGAGAGGGGACCCAAGGCTCAGAAAAGATGCAGTGGCCCAAGGCAGCACAGATAACAGGAGAGAGGGAGGGTTTCATCCAGGGCTGTTTGACCATAGGCTGAGTACCCGCTGCCTCGCCCCCCGAAAGTTGGTCTGTGCTTGTACACCTCCACCAGGGGCCCCGCTCCATCTTTGCTCGGAACCGACAGAGAGCTCTGTGTCTGCAAAATGCCGCCAGCTTCTTTCTGTCCTCACTCATGTTCCTGGTCCTTTGGGGCCCCAAGAATGGTACCAACTTCTGGCCCACGTGACAGCCCTTCTGAGGTTGGAGGGCAGCACCTGTGTCACCTGAGCATCTTTTTAGGATGAGTGTCTGTTTCCTTTGCCAGCTCCTTGCGTGAGTGACCACCTCTCATGCCTTCTGACACCCCACCCCATCCAAGCCACCACCACCTCTCTCCTGGGCTTCTGTGGTCCCTCCTCCTGGGCTCCCTGATTCCACCTGCAGCCCCTCTCCCCACAATAGCCTCTTCTCCACGAGCAGCCGCAGTGCTTTTCTTACGATCACATAAATCAGATCCTGTCACCCTCCTGCTCAAACCCTGTGACGAATGCCCTTAATGCTAAAAATAAAATAAAAACTCCCTTCCGTGGCCTATCGACCAGGGCTCCCCAATCCTGGCACTAGGGACATTTTGGACCAGATAGTTCTTTCTTGTGTCCACTGCCCCACGCATTGCAGAATGCCTAGCCAGCTGCTCTCCCTCCCTAGCCGTGACAATCAAGGATGTCTCCACACATTGCCGAATGTGCCCTGCTGGGGGCAGCGCTGCCATGCACCCTAAGCATCTTCCCACTGACCCTACACCTCATCTCATCCCCTCCCCACCACTCTCTTTGCTCTGGCCATGCTGGCTCCTCCTCTGTTCCTCGAGCACACCATGCTCCTCCCCACCTCAGGACCTTTGCATCTGCCATTCCTGTGACTGGAGCGCTCCTTCCCATTCATCATTGTTCCTCACGGGACTTACCACTATATCATATCTATACCTCCTGTGCAGACATACACATTACAATATGTTATTATGATATTATAGATAACGTTATTAATCAGGGCTATGTAAATTGAAAATCTCATAAGATAGCAATCATGGCTAAAATTAAAAAGTCTGACAACACCAAGTGTTGGTGAGAATGTAGGGCAACTGGAATTCTCACACACGGCTTTGGGGGGGGTTCAACGGTACAGCTATTTTGGAAAACAGTTTGACGGCTTCTATGTACAACCACTCTGTAGGCCAAACACTTTACTTCTAAGTATCTACCAAAAAGCACTGAAAAGTTTTATATTTATATATAAAGAGATTTATATGTATACACATATTTATGGTATATTATTATATACAATATTATGTGATATGTATTACGTATAATACCTTATTATATTTATGTTATATTATATACTATATAATCTAATATCTCACTCACGTAAACTCCATGAGAGCAGAGACCATGTCAATTTTCTGTCTCCAGTGCCTACAAGAGGACCTAGAACATAAGAGAAACCTAAGAAAACTATCAAATTAATTAATTCATCCATGTGACCTGGTTCCCACGCCCTTTTGAGTCTGGAGGTACTTTAGACAAAGTTCAGCTTATCCACGACCCTCTAGGTTTGTTCCTCAGAATGGCACATAGGTCTGGGCCTCCCAGTTGACCAGGACTCTCACCTCCCTTTTTCTAGACTCCATGTCTCTATTAACATGTCCTAAAAGGTGGTAAAATATGCAAAGAAGAGTGTCGGCTTTGTAGTCAAATAGACTGAAATTCAAATCTCAGCTTTCCACTTACTAGATCTGTGATTCTCAGCTTTCTGAGCCTCAGTTTTCTCCTACACAAAATGGTGCTAATAATACCTACCTTGAAAGTTTGTTGGGAGGATAAAGCTCATGTCAGTACCTAACACATAGTAACCATTAAATAACTAGTGCTTGTTACTATTATTGTTGCTGTTATTAAGCTAACCAGCTTTTACTAGGCTAACCATATTTTGGGACTCTCCGTTCTAAGAGAAAAGCCTTGGTTGGGAATGGACAGGACTGGAGGTGGGGGAGGAGAGAAGGGAGAGGTGACACGAGAGACGTGTCACCTCGTGGGCTCCCAGTCAGCTCCCAGGTCAAGGCCTGTCTCCCTCCTCTGTACCTGAGATGCTGATTGACTTTTCCATCTCAGCTCGGGGCTTCGCCCTGCTTGCTGATGTCGCTTTTGCACATGGAGTCCCGGCCCGTGACTCTCCTCTGAGGCCTCAGCCCGCGGGATGTCCTTCTACCCGGCGGGTTCTGCCATCTGAAGTGCTCACCCTTGCTCGGAGACCCCGCGTCTGAAATCTGGAGGGCCCGTCTCCCCAGCCGCGGTGATGCTCCTGACGCCTGGGTCTCTTCCCGTGGGCGGCAGTTTCCTGGGCAGCAGGATCGTGGCTGACACTCAGCAGACGCTCCCATGGAGCCTGCAGGGAGCCCACCCAGGAGGCATGCCAGGATCCTGGCTGGCGGGCAGGGATGGCGCCAACGGAAGGGGCTGGGGGCTCCACAGAGCAGGGAAGGGCAGGGCTCGCCGAGGACGGGCCCCATCATCCCACTCTCGGGTTATTGGGTCACACAGTGCTTAGAGGTCAGCTAGAAGGGGGAGGGATCAGTCAGAAAGGAGTAGAATCATTCCTTAATGGAGCTAGAAGATCTTTTAACCAAACTATTTTGGAGGCAGTCAGTACAATTTACATAAAGTACAACTCACCTTTCAAAAGTACGTAGTTCAGTGAATTCTGCCAAATGTGGACATTCCTGTGGCAACCCCCTCAGTCGAGATACAGAAGTTCCATCGTCCTATGAGGTTCCCTTGGCCCCGTGAAGGAAATCCCCTCCCTCGGCTCCAGCGCTTGGAAACCATTGCCCTGATTTCTGTCTGGACAGCTTTGTTTTCTCCAGAATAACATAGAAACGGCATCATAGAGCCATACAGCCTTTTGTGTGTGGTATCTTTCACTTAGTGTAATGCTTCTGAGATTCATCCAGGACGCTCCATTTATCAGTTCATTCCTTTTTATTGCTGACTGGTATTCCGTTGCACAGATGTACCATATTTTGTTTATCTGTTTGTCAGTTGATGGCCATTTGGGTCGTTTCCAGTCTATGACTGTTATGAATAGAGCTGTTCTGAAATTCATGTACAAGTTTGTGCGTGGACACATTTTTTCCTTTTTCTTGGTGAATGTCTAGGAGTGGGATTACTGGGCTGTATGGAAAAATGTGTGCTTAACTATATAAGAAACTGCCAAACTGTTTTTCAAAGCAGCTGTCCCATTTTGCACACCCTCCAGCAATGTACGAGAGTTCTGGTTGCTCTGCGCCCTCTCTAGTACTCGGGATTGCAATCTCCTTAAACTTAGCTATTCTAGTGGGGTTATAAAGTGTCTCATTGTGCTTACAATTTGCATTTCCCCAGTGACTAAAGATATGAAGCATCTTTCCGGTGCTTATTTGCCATCTGTATATCTTCTTTAGTGAAGTGTCTGTTCAAAACTTTTGCCCATGGTTAATTGATATTTGTCTTCTTATTATTGAGTTGGAAGAGTTTTCTGGATACAGTCCTTTTATCAGACACCTAATTTGCAAATATTTTCTCCCAGTCCGTGGCTTGAATTTTCATTTCCTTGAGAGTGTCTTTCAAATACCAACATTTAAAAATTGTGATGATGTCCAATCTATTTTTTTTCTGTTTAAGATTTGTGTGTTTTTATCTTAAAAAATGTTTACCTGATCCCCAAGGTCACAAAGATTTCACCTCTATTTTCTTCTAGAAATTTTACAGTTTCAGCTCTTATATTTAGGTTTACAATTGATTTAGAGTTAGTTTTGTGTGTATAGTGAGAGGAACGGGTTGAGGTTTTATTTATTTACTTACATACTTATTTATTTATTGCTTTGGATATCCGATTGTTCCAGCACTGTTTATTGAAAAGAATATTTTTTTCTCTCAGAATTACATTGTCATTTCGGTTGAAAATCAATTGGCCATCTATGTGTGGATCTATTTGCAAACTCTATTCTGTTCCATTTATATCTATGTCTATTATTTTTTAAATTTATTTTTCATTTTTTTCCAGCTTTACTGAGATATAATTGACATATTATAAGTTTAAGGTGTGTAAGTTTAAGATGTACAATGTGTTGATTCGATACACTTATATACTGCAAAATAATTACCACCACAGGGTTAGCCAACACCTCCTTCCTGACACATAATTACCATTTCTTTTTTGTGGCGAGCATTTAAGATCTACTGTATTAACAACTTTCAAGTACGTGTTACATGATTGTTAACTATAGATCTCTGTATCTGTTATTGCACCAGCACCTCCCTATATCAGTTGTAGCTTTATAGCAAGTCTTAAAATCAGGTTGTAAGAGTCCAACTTTGTTCTTCTCTTTCAAAACAGTTTTGGCTTTTTTGGGTCATTTTCTTTTTGTATGAATTTTAGAACCAGTTTGTCAATTTCATCCAAAGGCTCCTGGGATTTTGATTGGTATTGTATTGAATCTATAGATAAATTCTGTGAGAATTGCCGTCTTAACAATATTGACTCTTCCCATCCATGACCATGGTATATCTCTTTATTTATGTAGGCTTTCTTCAATTTTTCTTAACAATGTAACAATCTTCTCATCACAAGAAAAAAACTGTAACTATGGTGAGAGATATTATCTAGACTTGTTGTGCTGATCATTTCACAATGTATACAAATATTGAATCATTGTGTTGTATACCTTAAACTAATATAACGCTGTATGTCGATTATACTTCAATAAAAAAAGCATTGTGGAAAAAGCATTATACCCATTCTAGGAACTATGAATTGTATTTCCAAGTTTTCCATTTTACCTGTGACATTAGAGAGTCGTTTGGCCTCTTAGGAGTCTTTCTGAAAATTAAATGAGTATACTTTTTTAATATATTGGCATGAAAATGTTTTCTTTATATCTTTACATATTCCCAGAAGTCAAGTTTATTTATTTTTCAAAGTAAGTTCTTACTACACAGGTTTAGTAAGTGCAAACTACGGTATCTGTCTTATTTAAGTTAGTTTCAGTGATCAATTCAGGATACAAATTAATGAGGCCTCACTATTTTGATAATTAAGAATTATGAGAAATTTATATGGTTCATAGTTCTTCTGTGGAGGATTATAAAACTATTCTAGCTTGTTTGAAAGAATAAGTTGACAAATTTTAAAGGTAAATGGAAAACATTTTCATTAATATTGATTACTGCAGAAGTTTAAATATTATTGGTTCCACTTTCTTTACATTCCTGAACTATGATGTATCATGAAATGCAACCTTGGGAAATATTAATACCAAGAAGCTAAAAACTATGCAGGAGCCACAAAAAAATGTGATGACTTTTTTCTTTTAATTGTAGTGTTGGGACTAATTATAATTTTTAAAAACAGATTTATTGAGACATAATTTCTATACAGAAAAATTCACCTTTTTTCGTACAGTTTTAAGAATTTTGACAGATGCATATAGTCATGAAGCCACCATCACAATCAATATTTTGAGCCATTTATCATTCTAAAAAGTTTCCTCTCGCTCACTGTAGCCAACCTCCTTCCCTAAACCTCAGCTCCTGGCAACCACCAATCTGTTTTCTACTCCTTTAATTTTGCCTTTTCCAGAGTTAGACCATTTACATTTAGTGGAATGACTTAACTGGTTAAATTTAAATATGCCATCTCACTCTTTTTTTCTTTTTGCTACATCTGTTCTTTGCTGTTTCTCTTTTCTTGCCTTCTTTTGGATCAATTGAGTGAATTTTATTATTCCATTTTATTTTCACTGTTGGCTTATTAGTAATACTTTTTTATTTTTATAGTGATTGCTCTAGCCTTTTCAATACCCATCTTTAACTTATCACAGTCTACCTTTATTTGATACCCATTTTCACCTATAGAGTAATATTGTTACAATAGAACACTTCCACTTCTTCCCTCTATTTTGTCATAGACTGTTCTTATACATATGTTACAAATCCTCAGTACATCATTAGTATTTTCTCTTTAGATTTTGAATTATCTCTGAAAGAGATGAAAATGACAAAAAATTTATATCTACCCTGCTTTTCACCATTTCTGTTTCTCTTCTTTATCTCAGGCTTAAATAACCATCAGGTGTCATGGTCCTTCTGCCTGAAGAATTTCCTTTAATATTTCTTATAGTGCAAGTGAGCTCATAATGAATTCTCTTAGTTTTGTTGGTCTGAAAAAAATTCCTATTTTATCTTTTTTTTGGAAAGATAATTCTTCTGGGAGTAGAATGATTAGTTGACAGTTTTTTTCCTTATACTACTTTAAAGATGTAAAAAAGTACATTTCCTTTGGGACCACAGGGGTTCTGATGAAAAGCCAGCTAGATTTTTTATCTTTGTTCCTCTGAATGTAATTTTTCTTTTTCTCTGGCTGCTTTCAAGATTTTTTAATCTCTGGTTTTCAGAAGCTTGACTACGTGGAGTGTGTGTGTGTGTTTCTTGTGTGGGGCTCTCTGAGCTTCTTTTTGGATTTATGCCTTACCTTTTATTAAATTTGGCAAATTTTTGGCCATTATCTCTTCATGTGTTTCTTCTCTTCCTATCTTCTTTTTCTTCTTCTGGGATTCTAATTATATATGTGTTAGACCACAGCTTTTGGATGCCCTGTTCTGAATTTTCACCTTTTCTTTCTCTTTGTTGCTCAGTTTGGATAATTTCTACTAATCAATCTATTTTAAGTTCATGGATTCTTTCCTCTGCTGCACAGTCGGCTGATAAGTCCTTTAAAATAATAATTTATTTCTGATCACGTTTTGTAAAATTATTTCTTGCATTTCCATTGGACTCTTCTTCTTTATAATTTTCCTCTTTGTGCTGAAATTTCTCATCTATTCCATCATATTTTCCACCTTTGTCATTAGGTCTTTTAACATAAGTGTTTTAAAATCTCTGCCTGAAAATTCCAACCTTTGGGTCATCTTTGGGTGTGGTACCATTGAATGACTGCCTCCCTCTTGACAATGGGTTGCTTTTCCTTGATTTTTTTTTTTTTGGTGTATATATTATAGTTTTTGAATAAATGCTGGACATGGTGTGTATAACAGTAAAGATTGAGGTAAATGGTATTCATGAGCATACTTAGATGAGCATACTTCTTCTCTCAAGGCAGTGGTGTGATGATTTGAGTCAGATCTAGTCCAGAGGTGAGTTTAGTTGGTTTTTTTCTGGTGCTACCCTTTTAGTGCACTGCAGACTGCAAATCCTCCAGGGATGGACTTCCTCCACTGTGTGCTTAGCTGGAGCTCCCAGGTATTCCAAACTGTCATGGTAGCCCATATTCAACTTATAAGAACTCATTTAAAAAGTATCTATTTTCTTCTTTCCAGCTTTTATGGTGGCTTCATCTTCATTCACGTTCTGCAAAGGTCAAACCATTCACACGTGCCTGTTCCCTCAAAGGGATTGGTCACCTTTTGGAATCCCATCCACCTGTTTACCTTGTATTTTTTTACTTATCTATTATGGCTGCACACATTTAATGACTTAAGTTGCCACTCATTTATTATTTCACAGTCCTGTAGGTCAGCAGTCCGGCACCGTGTGACTCAGCTGTTCTCCGCTCTGCCTTCTCACAGCCACAGTCAAGGTGTCAGGGACGAGCTCCTTCCTGAAGCCTCTCAACATGGATCCTCTTCCAAGTTCTTTCAAGTCATTGACCAGATTAATTTCCTTGTGTTTATGGACTAAAATCCCTTGCTGGCTGTCAACCAGAGGCTGTGTTTGCTCCTAAAGGCTGCCTGCATTCCTCCTCATGGTTTCCATGGGGCAGCCTCCAGCGACAAAGGGTCAAGCTCCTCTCATGCTTCCAACTGCCCTCCTTCCTCCTCTGTCGAATCTCTCTGCCTCCCTCTCCTGCTTTTGAGGGCTCACGTGATTACATTGGGTTATCCAGGGTGACCTCTCTATTTTAAGGTCAGCTGATTAGTAACTTTAATTCCGTATGTGAAGTCTCCACAGCAGTACCTGGATTGGTGTTTGATTGAATATTCAGGGGATGAAATCCTTGGGGGAGGGCTGTGGCATTTTGCATAATGCCCATCACATCTGTATACTCAGTTCTATGCTGGGCTGAAGAAAAGTTACAAATTTCTGGATTATGTGGCTTTTGCTCTTTGTTAGTATGGAAATGAAATTCTTGTGAGTTTCTACATCCCATGTAGAAGCAGAAGTTCCAATATTTTATATTTATCCACATATTTGCCTTTTCTGGCTCTCTTCATTCTTTTGTGTAGATCCAGGTTTCCACGTGTTGTCATTTTCTTTCAGCATAGAGAACTTTCTTTAACATTTACTGTAATCCAGGTCTGCTAGCATTGAATTCTCTCAACTTTTGTTTACCTGAAAATGTCTTTAATTTGTCTTCATTTGGGGGAGATATTTACTGCAAATGGAATTCTAGGTTTACAGATTTTCCCTTTCAGAATTGAAAGCTGTCATTCCGTCATGTTCTGGTGTGCATGGTTTCTGATGAGATGTCTGCGTTCATTCTAATTTCTGTTCTTCTGCATGAGATGAGTTTTTAATTCTCTGGCTGCTTTTAAGATTTTTAAATTATCTTTTAAAAAACAGTCTGATTAGGATAAGCTTTGCTTGTGGCTTTCTTTGTGTTTACCCTCCTAGGGGTTGTTGAGCTTCTTGTGTCTGTGAGTTGATAGTTTTCATATAATTTGGAAAACTTCAGCCATTGTTTCTTTAAATATCTTCCTCCCTCTTTTCCTGAGACTTCAGTTGCATGTATGTTAGATCTCTCGATATTGTTCCATGGATCACTGAAGCTCTGTCCATTTTTTTTTCCTTCATTTTTTCCTCTTGCTTCTATTTGGATAGTTTCTTTCTTCCCCATCAAGTACACTCAACTTTTGTTCTGTACTGTCCAACCTATTGTTAATAATATTTAGTAAAATTTTCATGTCAAATATTATATTTTCAGCTGTAGAGCTTCTTTGATTTCTTTCATCAGTGTTAACAAGTTTTATGCATACAGATCTTGTGCGTATTTTGTTAGATTTGTGCCTAAGTATTTCTCTTTTTTTGGTGTTATTGTAATTTAAATTTTTCTGTTTAAATTTCAATTCTTCACTGCTACTATCTAGAGAGCAATTCTTTTTGTATATTGATCTTATATCTTGAAACTCTGCTATGTTCACTTACTCGTTTCAAGAGGTTCTTTTTTCTTTTTAAGATTCTATGGGATATTCCACATAGACAATCATGCCATTTGCAAATAAAGACAGTTTTGTTTCTTCCCTTCCAAACTGTATACCTTGTATTCTTTTGTCTTGTGGCCATGTTCACAAGAGATGGTCTGTGGTTTTCCTCTCCTGTAGCGTCTTTGTCTGTATTTGATGTCGGAGAAGTGCTGGCCTCATCATGGTATTTTTATTCTATATTTAATTTCATACTAAGTAAAGAAAAAATTAAGGTTTAAAATTATTAGCATAAACTTCACTATTCACATTTATATTGTTTAAAGCCAATTTTAAATGCAAATATAAGAGCATCCAACTCATATGCAGGATCTTTGAAATTACACAATTTGTATTTTGTAGCGCATCATGGACATGTAATGTATTTCCTTCCTGTCAGAACAGTGGAAGTACTGAACAAAACGAATTCACTGTGCTTATTTCACTCCTCAGTGTACACACATTCTGCCAACTCTCTACGTTTAGCTTACTGTTGAGAAGGAAGGACTGCAGGGGAGCAGAACTATCTGCTGCAATATCTTTCTCTTTGCTTCTACAGCATCATTTTCGGCAGAAGCAGTTGGCTAATGCAAAGAAGTAACACAAGTAAGAAAGGATGTGCTCGAGTTTCCTGTCATTCGTGTTTCTTAGAAGGTCACAGCCTCTTTCTGCATTTGACTCAAGTTCTGGTTCCATTGTGTGATGGCTAATTTTATGTGTCAATTTGACTGAGCTACAGGATGCCCAGGTAGCTGGTAAAACATTACTTCTGGGTGTGCCTGTGAGGATGTTTCTGGAAGAGATTGGCGTCTGAATCAGTAGACTGAGTGCAGAAGATGCACCCTCCCCGCTGTGGGCGGGCGTCTTCCAGTCCATTGAAAGTCTAAATAGAACAAAAAGGTGGAAGAAGAGCAAATTCTCTTTCCCTTCCTGAGCTGCGATGTGCAGATTCTCCTGCCCTCGGACACCGGAGCTCCTGGTTCTCGGGCCTGGGACTCCAGGACATATTCAGCAGCCCCTGGGTCTCAGGCCTTTGGACTTGGGCTGAATTACACCACCGGCTTTCCATCTTGCTGACGGTGAATCACGGGGCATCCCGGCCTCCATAACTGGGTTAACCAAGTCCTACAAGTCTCCTGTTATAGCTCTAGATACCCTGTTGATTCTGCGTCTCTGGAGAACCTAACACCCAAAGGAAAGCGTGGCTTCTCAGGGCTGTCAGTGTCCCCCTTACTCAGTCATACATGTAACACGCACCTTGTACTCACTTTAAAAGTGTGATAAAAATGTATGTAACATAAAATTTACAATTTTAACCATTTTTAAGTATACAGTTCGGAGACGTTAAATACACTTACATTGTTGTGCAACCATCACTACCATCCAGGCCCAGAACTATTTTCATCTTCCCAAGCTGAAACTCTATCCCCATTAAGCAGTAACTCCCCATTATTCCCTCCCCTCGGTGCCTGGAAACCTCCATTCTACTTTCTGTCTCCATGAATTTGACTCTTCTAAGTACCCCATATATGTGAAATCGTACAGTATTTGTCCTTTTGTGATTGGTTTATTTCACTTAGCATAATGTCTTCAAGGTTCATCCATGTTGTAGCATGTGTCAGAATTCCCTTCCTTTTTAAGCCTGAATAATATTCCATTGTATGTATATATGTATATATATCTCATATTCTGTTTATCCATTCATCTGCTGATGGACACTTGAGTTGCTCTCCTCTTTTGGCTACTGTGAATAATTTTGCTATAAACACGGGTATATAAGATTGGTTCGAGGACCAACTTTTAATTATTTTGGGTGTATACTCAGAAGTGGACTATCTGGATCATATGGTAATATTATTTGTAATATTTTTGAGGAGTCGCCATACTGTTTTTCACAGTGGCTGCAGCATTTTACGTTCCCACCAGGAAGGCACAGGGGTTCCAATTTCTTCATCTCCTCACCAATACCTTTTATGTTATTTTCTTTCTTTTTTAATGTAATAGTTATCCTAATGGATGTGAAATGGTACCTTGTATTCTGAGTGTTGCTGAACACCCACACATCGTGGGTCCACTGGAATTCTGTGCCCAGGGGGCATCGTGAACACTAGATGTGAGTGGGGTGTAAGGACCGGTGACGCACAAATGAGCACACATCTTCTCAGCTCACATGCACCCTGCATTGCCACTTTGGACTTCACTTACGAAATATACATTCAAAGATGATATTATTAAGAATTTCAGAACAGCAATAACAAAGGGCTAGACCAAGTGTGGGGCCCTTCTGAGCACAGAGCCCTGTGC
This sequence comes from Equus asinus, assembly GCF_041296235.1. NCBI lineage: Eukaryota > Metazoa > Chordata > Mammalia > Perissodactyla > Equidae > Equus > Equus asinus. Next base: position 91,657,404 of record NC_091794.1, on the reverse strand, counting down.
ATATGCCCAGGTCACAGGTCAGAGAAACTGGCCTGCTTCTACTGCTTGGAGGAGAAAAGATGGAGGTGGAGGCTGGGCAGGGGTGGGAAATAGAGAAAGGAGTCTAAGGTGCTGAGGCTCTGCTCCAGGCTCCCACACCCCCGAGTTTCCAGCTGCTTCCTTGCCCATGTTCTGTATGCTGCCTCAGTGCCTTTGCCCCCTCATTGTGAGTCAAATCCCTCCAATCTCAGTGAGGACACATTTCATTAGGAAAGTCTTCCGTGACCACCCCACCCCAAGGCGTCCATTCTTACAACTCTGAAAGTTAACTGTCCACGTCCCCCATTTGACAATCAGCCTGGCCCTGCCTCTCCTAAGTCGGTCACGTCTCTGCAACCAGGTGCTGGCTCCCGGGGGCCAGCTTGTGTCTGGGGCTCCTTGGAACCCATCACCAGGACTCCACAGCCGGGCTCGCCCCTTGCAGCCCTCACGCCCCGCCCTCCTCCTCACCCACCTGAGAGCCCAGCCAATCGGATCGCTCCACGTCCTCTTCCCGTGCCCACTTGCATGCCCTTCACTTGGCTGTTTTTTCAGCTGTGAATGCCTTCCTTTCCCATAAAAATGTCCATTCAAATCCTAGCCACTCTTCAAAGCCTGATATGCTGCAGTAGAAACAGCACAGATTTGCAACTTAGAAATGCCTCATTCTAAACCCGGACTCCATCATTCTTGGGACAGTGGCCTGAGCAAGTGACTGCCTTTCCCTCACAATTGCTTCCTGATCTGTAAAATGAGGGGTGGATAATAACCACCACAGTGGAGGGCTGTTGAAAAATTTAATGGGAGTGTTAAAAAGGTAAGAGCACAATAGAATGAATTAGTGTATGCCAGTAAGTCTGAAACGTAGACTAAATGGGTATCTTCCTGGAAAAGCATGATTTACTAAAAGTGACTAAAAAGAAACAGAAAGTCTGCATAGCTCCATGTTAATTGAGAGGAATTGAATTAGAAGTCTGAAATCATCCCATAAATAAAATGCCAGGTCTGGGCTGTTTGACAGGTGACTTCACTTGCAGGGAGTATCTCATTCCAAAACTTCAGAAATTAGAAAAAAGGGGACAGTTCCTAATGGGCTTTGTGAGACTATTATGATCTTGATGCCAAAAATCAGACAAAGGTATGACAAGAAAGGAAGAGTACGGTACACAAACTTATGATCGTAGTTGTAAAGGTCAGAAACGCTGTAAAGTCACTAAAAAAATAATCCTGCATCATGACGAAGTTGGGTTTATCCCCGATATTTAAGGATCAGTTAACATTAGAAAAATCTGTGCATGATTTCTGCCACATTAATGAGTTCATCTTAATATATGCCTCTGGGAAATTTAATATCCATTCAAAACACAATTTTTAGCAAACTAGAAACAGTAAGAAACTTTTTCAACTTGGTAAAATGCTTCCCTCAAAAGCCTATAGCATATGTTGAAGAGGGGTTTTCTTTAAAATCAGGAAAACAAGACAAGGGGGGTCCTGTTACTGCTTCCACTCAACACTGCATTGGGGGTTCCAATTTATTAAGAAGAGCAAGGGCAATAAGACAAGAAAATGACAAGAAAATGAAGTGAAAGGCTAATGAATAAGAAACAAAGAAACAAAATTTATTATTCTAAGATCCTTTGACTCTACTCACAGAAAATCCAAAAGAATCTACAAATTACTAGAATTAAGAAGAGACTCAAGCAAAGTGTGTAGATATAAGATCAACACAGAAACATCATTCGTATTTCCATTTACCAGCAACAGTTAGAAATCACAGTTTAAAAGATACCGTTTACAATAACAATAAAAAGTGTGAAACACAAGAACATGTCTAACAAAAAACGTTCAAGACATTTCTGGAGAAAATTATTGAAAGGTACTCAAGACCTAAATGTGGAGAGACATGTCACATTCACAGACAGGAAGACCTAATGTTGTCAAGATGACAGGTCTCCTTAAATAGTGCCACAGGTTTAATAAAATTCCAATCAGACTTCCACGGCATATTTCAAGGAATGTGACAAGCTGATTATAAAATTCATAAGAAAAAGAATAAGAGAAAAGATAGGCAAGACGCTCCTGAAGCACGAGGCAGGGGACTTGACATTTTGGATGTCAAGACTTACAAAGCCACAGTGGTTGGACTATGCACACTGGCGGAGAACAGAGCGCCTGGAAGCAGACCCACGTGCTCATGGGAAGCCGATATGTGGTGGAGTTGTCAGTGCAGACCCTGGGGAGGAATGAGCGATGCTGCAACCATTGGTTATCCATATGGGAAAAGAAAATCAGATGCCCAGCTCAGAACACTACAAAAACCAATTCCAGATGGATAAAGATCCGAATGTGAAATGCAAAGCTTTAAATCTTTTAGGAGAAAAGATGGACTATTTTCATGACTTGGGGTAGAGAAGGGTTTCTTTATGAAAACACTCAGAGTGAAAACTACAAAAGGAAAAGATTGAGCATTTTGACTAAATGGTAATAAAGACCTTCTGTTCACCCAAAGCCCTCAAATAAAGAGAAAAGAGAAGTCTCAAACGGGGAGAGGATATTTACAGCATGGAATCAATAAATGGCTATTATCCTAAGTCGATAAGAGACTCCTAAAAATCTCTGGGATAGCAACACACAACCAATAGAAAACTAGATAAAAGATGCAAACTGGTATTTCACAGAAGAGCCCTGAAGGCCGATAATCATTTGAAAATACGTTTAGTTTCATTAACAATCAGGGAAATGAAAGTTATGAGCACAGAGAGTCACCCTTTGATGCCTACTCTTCTGGGAAAAATTTAGAAGCCTGACAAGTTTGGGTCTGGATGGGGAGCAATGGAAACTTACACACCGCTGCTGGGGGTGAGATGGCCATGACCACATCGTAAAATGATTTGGCACTGTCTTGTAAAGTCAGACAAACACACACCCTGCAGTCAGCCCTCCCCTTCTAGAGTATGCCGCAGAGAATCTCTTGTGCAGGTGCCGCGGGAGACCCGAGCAAGAACGTTCACAGCAGCCTTGTTTGCAATAACAAACAAACAAAACCCTTAAACAAAACTCATACCCACGGAGAGGACGGTGGATACGTAAATCATGATATATTCACACAGGGAAATACTGTCCATCAGTCAAAGGCATGAACACAAGTACTCACATGGACAGATCTAGAAACAAGGCTGAGTGAAAAAAAATCAAGACACAGAAGCAGCCACACATAATGATGCCATTTTCATAAAGGTCAGACATGGGCACAACTGAACAACGCCTTGTGAGGTCGAAAAGTGGGCAGGATAAACACAAAATGCAGGACAAGGGTCTCCCCTGGGAGGTGGTGGGGGTGCGATTGGGGAGGGTCACCCAGGGCCTTCGGTTTTCTTGGAAACATTCTATTTTCCCGGCTCTGGATCACGGCAGTTTATTTTATTATTGTGCTTCATAATTTTCACATTTATTATATAGAATTTTTATACAAATAAAATATTACATCATGGAAAGAAGAGGTTCAATGAAGTCACATATGAGAAGCTGCTGGTCCAGGGCCCCACATGCACACCTCACCCACCTGCACGGCCTGCACTCCTTCTGGAGTCCGCATGGCACTGGGTGAGTGACACGCACAGTCTCATTTAGTTTGCACAGCAGCCGTATGGTATTCACCCCATTTCACAGATGAGGATGCAGACACTCAGAGAGGGTAAGCAACTTGCTCTGAGTCACACAGCTAAGGGGATCTGAGAGGCAAGCCCAGGGCTGTGCGACTCCAGGTCAGTCCCTCTGAGCCCCTGATCCCCTGCCTCTCACACAGCAGGCGTCAGCAAGTGGTGAGGCCACTCTGATGTTTGTCCACACAGCAGCTATCCCTCTCACTCCCAGCCCCCAGTGCAGGCTCTGGGTGGCGTCCTCGCTGTGGCCAGGGCAGAGCCCGGAGCCCTCTAGGGGCAGGTGAGGAGAAGCCTCTGTGACAGTGACCTTGACCATCAACGTGAGAAAAGGAGGAGGAGGAAGGAGGGAGGGAAAGGAGGGGGGGTGTGGAGAGATCAGGAGGATCCAGAGGAGGAGGAGGAAAGTAAGGGACAACGACAAGAGAGAGAGGGATGGGGAAGGGGACAGAAGGAGGGACAGGCCAGACACCAGCAGCCCCCAGGGAAGACAGACAGAGCGCCGTGGACAGAGGACAGCTGGTCAAGCTGGCTGAACCACGGTGCCCAAGGAGGACTCGTCACAAGGGGACACTGGCCGAGAAGGCAGTCTCCAGTGGAGTACCACAGGGCTCTGTTCCCACCCAGGCTGGTGGCCCACTAGGAAGAACCACAAACACCATCAACCAGATCCGCAGAAGACAGAACCCGGGAGGGACACCGACACCGCCCGCCTCCAGCTGACCCCAGGGTGAGATTAAGCAGATGGAATATGGGCACATGGAAAGGTCTGCATTTAGGCTCGAGAGTTAACTGCGCAGCAGAGAGGGAGGGAGAGCTGCCTGTCCGTGCTTCCTGCAAAAGCCATGCTAGAGGCTCTGCGGGGCTGACAGGGTTCGGTTGCTGGAAAAGCTAACGTGACATCGGGTGACATCGATGCAAGCAGAGGGTCCAGGGAGGAGGAGGTGAGACCACCGTCCTCTGGGCTGGTCCAGGGCCACCTGAGCCGGCTCTGCAGGGAGGGAGAACAAGCACAGGTGGGGGAATGTTCTGGAAGGCTTGCAGAGTCAGGACACAGAGGCAGAAGACGGGGTGCCCTCAGGAGGCCGTGGAATCAGACGGTGACCCCAGCTCTGCACCTCCTGTGACCTCTGACAGGGCCCTAACCTCTCTGACCCTCAGTTTCCCCAGCAGTAAAATGGTGTGATCACAGCACCTGTTTCTCAGGGCGGCCGTGAGACTTCGGTGTAAAGAACTGACACGGGGCTCTCACTGCTGGCTTGGATGGCAGCCTTCCTCTCCCCTGCCCTCGCTTTGCCAATCCTGTCCCTTTGAGGGTCGATTTCTAATGTGTCAAATACTACCAAATACCGCCCCCGAGTCTGACCCTCCCTTCCAGCTCTCTCCATCCCCATCTCCACTTAGAGTTACCTCTAAGGACCCTGCAGGGCAGGCCCCCTCCTGGGGAACAGGTCAGGCACTTGCCCCTTCCGGGCGGCACCTACTGTGTGCCGGCAATGGTGAGGCCCTTCAGAGCCCCGGCTGGGAGGAGCACAGCTCTGCAGTCAGGCCTGAGTTCAATCCGGCCCCTCTATCCATCAGCTGAGTGACACGGCAAGTTATTAAATTACAGTTTCCTCATCCTTGAAAAGGGAGGCAGACCTGCTCTGTGGGTGAGGACGCAAGAAGAAAATGTCCTCTGAGGTATCCTGAGTGCACACAGTAGGTGCTCAAGAACTAATGTCCTAATGGACGATGTGGACGAAGCTCCTGGCACACAGCAATTACTCAACAAATGTTGGTTTTAAATGTTTTATAATGAGAGCCTGTGCAGAGAGCAGGGCGGGGAAAAATCAGAGCCTAACACCCCAGACAGGCCACCCCTGACCCCTGCCATGCCCCGCCCCCCCCACCCCACGTTCCCAGGCTCTCTCCTGCCTGACTCTGGTCTCAGGCCAGGAGCAGGAAGGGGCCCCAGATAGTATGTTCTCTGTCCTCCCTCTGGATCCTGCTTATCTGCTCCCAGCAGCCCAGAGACCCAGCGCCAACTCACCCACGTGTGCCCAGCCTGGCAGCAGCAGGGGCTACAGAAGCCAGAGCCCAGGAGGGGAGGAAAGGGAGCAGGCCTGCCTCTGGTTCCCTGGGTGACCGTGGCAGGTCCACGCTCCCTCTGGCCTTCAGTGTCTCCATCCCTCAATTAAGGTGCTTGGACCACACTGTCCTGGGGCTGCCTGATGGGGAATGAGGTGGGGCAGCGGGGGGTGAGCAGAGAGGTCTCAGAAGCCTCCCCCCACCCCCGGCCCCTCCGGGCCCCAGGCTCCAACCAGAGGCTCAGCCTTCATCTGCACCATGGACCGGGCTCCCAGGGAACAGTTGAAAGAAAAAACCACTTTTTCCCCCCATATTTTGAAGACAATTCTGTTAGACCAGATGTCCTGAACTGCCTGGCAGCGCTCACCTTCTGGGCTCTGAGCCTCTACAATTCTAAATTCTGAGATTCTGAGAATCCGAAAACCTGGGTTTATGAAATTCCAAAAATCCATGATTCTCAGTTCCGGATTCTAAGATGTGCTGGAATTCACGCTGTCCACTGCAAAACGCACTAGGAAACACGTCCCCTGCAAACACCCTTCCAGCTGGATTGGCCGCCCTGCCGCGTGCCCTTCCCCGGACACTGGCGCCTGCACCTCCTGACCTGGGCTCCAGTCAGGCTCTCCAATTGCAGAGTCTCTGGCTTCATCCACAGGCCCAAGGCCCAGGATAGACGTGACCCTCAGGGGAGGGGCTGGTGGCCAGTAGGACCCCCCTCCCTGATACTCCCACCTACCGGGAAGCTGCCCCACTTGTCCCCAGTATCTGTGCGTCTACCCCGACAGGCCGGCTGGGGGTGGGCCAGGGCGCCAGCCTCACGTGCCCCTTGCAGGTGGTGACAATGATGGTCCCAGAAGGAGGATGAGGATGGAAAGTGCCCCCATCCCTACCTGGGTGCCCAGGATCAGCCCCGTCGTCTCTGAATGCTGGGAGACCTCCAAGCCTCCAGGGTCTGCGTGCTTTCGTTACAGGTGGTTGGAGAGAACAAAGTGGGGCAAAGAGTCAGGGGTGACAGGAAGCACCCAATCTGCCTGTTGGGACTTGAGCTTCTGCCCTGCTGAGCTCTACAGAGCAGGCTGAGCTCCCTGTGTGCACAGCACCTGCCCCACGTCCCCAACACGGGTCCTGTCTTTCACTCAGGCCCGTCTCCTCACCATCCTCTCTTATGCTTTCTACATTCTCACCCCTGAGCCTTTGCTTATGCTGTTCCCCTGCCAGGAATAGCTTTTCCCTCCTCCCTACCTTTCCAAACCCTTCCCATCGTCCAGTGGGTGGGGGATGGCGAGGACGCTTGGTCTTCCTGTCCCACCATCTTTACCTCTTAGGAGGCAGGGACGAGGCTGAATTAGGCACCCAGGCCCTGGTTAGGCGTCTCAAGGATGGGGGACTGAGCACATCATGCACATTCTTGACCTGGGACCTGGGAGAGACCTCTCCTCAGGTTCCATGATATCTGAAACTCTCTCCTACCACAGGGAAACGGAGAGCTAGAGACACAGAACCCAGAGGCAGCATCTGGTCACCTTCACCACGTGGCCCAACCACAATGGGTCCTGTCCGCAGGCCCGCTCCTGGCCCCCTCTGTGTCCACACCCGGGAGGCATCGGTAAGTGCAGCTGCCCAGTCTGGGAGAAGGAGCCCTTGAGGAGGTGGGGCTCACGGGACCAGCAGGAAACCCTTCCTGACCCCAGGCCACCGTCTCCTGCTCCCACAGCCCTGGGTCCTCAGGGTCTGCCCCCTTAGAGCCAGCGTGTCGTGGTCCTACCTTGAAGGACTAGAGGGACCCAATGGGGGAGGCCCCTGGGGGCTACTTCTCCTGGTGATCGGACCCAGCTCCTCTAGGCTCCTGCAGCACAGATGGTGTCTCGGGACTGCTCACTGAATGGCCCCCGCCCCCTGGGACTAGAACCTCAGGGGCCTCAGGGAAGGGCTCTCTCTCGAGTCCTCCCTCACTCATTCCCTCCGTACCAGTTAATGAGCTGGAAACTTCCAGAATAAGGCTGCTTCATCACTTAATATACTGGAACAGCTCAGAGGGAGAGGGGATGAAAGGGGGACAAGATGGACATGGGAGGGAGGCGTGCCTGATACCCCACAGCCGGCAGCCCCTGGGTCTGTCCATGGAATGGCTGCCAGAGTGGAGGGCTCAGTCAAAGAGAGGAGGGGGCTCCTCCATGTCCCTGCGGCTCTCGTCGTGAAAGCCCCAGCTCATGGGGTGCAAGGGGGTAGAGAGCGGGTTATGATCCTGGCTCCCGTCCCCATTCCAGCGGCCGCACACTGGCCTCTCCAATAATGCCAAGCTCGTCCCCCTCAGTCTAGTCCTGGCATTTCCCAAAATGACCCTGTGAAACCCCCTCTGGCTCCTGCTGCAATAACTCCCACTGCTCCTCTCTGGGGCCTGGGCCTGCTGCACCCTCCTCACCGCTGGGCCTTTGCACGTGCTGTTCCCTCTTCTGCCTCCACTTCTCTCCTTGAGCTCCCGTGGCCCCCTGAGCTTCTCCAGCCCAGCTCTCCTCTGGGCTATAAGTGACAGTTCACTCCTCTGTCCTCCCCAGGGGACTGGAAGCCCCTCAGGGCTCTGCGTCTGGCTCAGTCCCTGCTGTTTCCTCACTGTGCAGGGCGATGCCTGACACCTTAGCCAGCATTTATTGAACGCTGACTGTGTTCTGGGGACTGTGCTCTGCCCTTTGCAGGCATACATCAATGAACTTTCAAGGACATACTGGGAACAGGACAGAATCAGGGTTGGGAGAACAGACTTGAAGGCCAAGTGGACTGGATTGGATCCCGGCTCTGCATTCACTGGCTGGGCGACATTTACAGACTTATGTAAGCTCTCTGTGCCTCATTTTCCTTGTGTAAAATGGAAGGAGTAGTGAGAGCACCTGCCTCAGGGGGTGGTGTGAAGGATAAATGAATGAACACATGTGTGTATGCACACACACACACACAATAAGGTGCCCGGCGCATACTAACTGCTGTATAATGTCAACTATTAGCACTGTCCTTATTTTGCAGAGGAAAGCTTGCTTCTCCCTCTGTTCTCTCCCATCTCCTGTCCCATCAAACCCAAGGGGGTTCAGGGAGCTCGAATGAATGCTCACTGACTGCAGGCTTTGCGTCAGCTGAGGGATGTGCAAGTTTGCCAGATATACATCGTTTGCTATATTTCTCTGTACAAGCAACCGAAAAATTGGTAAGTGAAATAAAAACACTATTTCTTATCCTAACAAAACCAAAAATACAGACACAGAGATTCAATCAAAAAAATATATAAGACTTCCCTATGAAAAGTGCAATAAAAACCGTCAAAATACTCCACAGGACACTTTGCAGTAGATTGATGATGGCCAACAAGCCTGAGAAAAGATGGACACTATTACTAGTTACCAGGGAAATGCAAAGTAAAACCACAACAGTTGCTCTACACCCGCTAAAATGGCTAAAATGAATGAGACCGACCATCCTAAGCGTCAGCGAGGGTGTGGAGACATGGGGAGTCGCGCACACGGCTGGTGGGAGTGTAGCTGGTACACCTGCTTTGGAGAACAATTTGGCAGTCTCTTTGAAAGTTAAACATATGCGTAACCTATGAGTTAGTGGTTCCAGCTTAACTATTTTCCCCAGAGAAGTGAAAACATACGTCCACAAAAAGTCTATCACAAGAGTGTGCGTGGCAGCTTTATTTGTGCTAGCCAAAAATCAGAAACGACTCAAATGCCCATTTCTTTCAGGTTTTCCCCGATCTGCTCCCTCGTTAAATCGCTTGCACAAGCATCTACCTCAGCAGCCACCCGTCTCTGACCCCACTCCTCCCTGAACTCATCTCCGTGCTGGGGATGCTGGTCTGGGGCTCTCAGCGCCCCTGAATCTGGGGACGGGGGCAGTGATTTCCTCAAGAACAAGGAGAAGTGAGAAGGCTGAGCAGTGGTCCCCAAGGAGTATGATGCCCGGTGTGCAGACCGTCAGATGTCGCTGCTCGGTGGGGTCAGAGTTGGAGGCAGAAGGATGAAGATGCGCTTCTCCAGGTCAACGCCCCATCTGCCACCAAAATGAGTGTTGGCTGCTGAAGCCCACTTGGAGCCTCCCCCACCCCCTGCCCTGTGCAGACTCCCTCCTCCCGCCTTCTTCCCTGCCTAGGGGGTCACTTCTACCTCCCCAGGCCCCCAGGACGGCAGCGGCCGTCATCTCAGAGTCCCTCTCAAACCCACGCTCCCATCATTACCTCGTCTCAATTCTCCCCACATCTGCGCTGGGTCCTTAGGAGACCCAACTTGCAAATCTCTTTCAGCTCTCTGTTTGATTAATGGAAGGTTATAAACAAGCCCCAGAAAAAAGGAAAATCAGCATCTCCCCAGGGCAGCCAGAGTCCATTGGCAAATGTCACATTACTATGCAACCGATATATATTTCTTTTATTTTTCTATACATAAACAGAGCCAAGCTAATTAGTCTATTTTTCTTTCCCTCTTTAGGTCTTGGATGACAGTGGGAGTCTTTTTGCCCCACGGCAAACTGGTTACCAGGTTTCAGTAAGGGTTCATCTTTGCAATTACAGTTCATTAATAGATTTACAAGGGAGGGAGGATGGCGAGGTCCGTCTAAGGGGATGGCTTTGCATTTCTCTTGTTTCATTACACAGTTATCTCCTGGACCACAGATCTTTGAAACCCAGGGGGGCCAAAGAAAAAGAGACCCATCACCCACCTGTTCCAGATCGGAATGCAATTAGGACGGGAGAAGGCACGGCTGCTCGGGGCTTCCCTCCCTCCCTGCTCTTCAGAGCTGCCTCTCAGCCCGGGGCAGGGGGGTAGCTCGGCCCCTAGAGCCTGGCTGGCATCCGGCGTGTTGGCCTGGGGAGGGGCTGCTCTGCTCACGGGGCACCCATATCTGGGGGTTCAGATCTGGGCAGCCTTGGTCCTCCACTGAGCTACCGTTTCTTGGGCACCTACTATGTGCTGGGAGCTTTACATGGACTGTCTATTTAAACTTCACAGTGGTCGGTTTCACAGCCCCATTTCACAGACAGAGGAACTAAGGCAGATGGACGTGCTCAGGGCCCCGGGCTGGAGCAGAGAGGGCAGGCGATGAACATCTTACAGGTGTGAAAGGAGGCTCAGAGACACGTAGGTCTGGAACTGGACCCAAGGCTGGAACTGGAGCTGGAACTCGAAGCCAGGCCTGTTACCTCCAATTTCCTGCTATTTCTGCTCCCTCTTTGCTGCCATCTGGGGGCTTTTTCTGGGCCTCTGTTTCCGCATCTGTGAAATGGGCCCAGAGACGGGATGCAGGTGAGCGTGAAGTGGTCTTAGGTTTTGGGTGGTGTGTTTTGAAGAGGGTGGGGCTGCAATGGCAGGCGTGGGGCTGGTCTGGAGGGGGCTGGCCTCAGGGGGCTCTGTGGTCCAAGAACGAGGGTCCTCCAGTCTCCAGCACGGGCAGCAGGGCTCAGATCTGGTCAGAGAGCTGGTCTCATCCCCATCACTCGGGGCACATCAGCAGCACGTGGTCCCTTCAACCTCCTCCTCCTCCCCAAGCCTCGGGGGGGGGGGGGGCCAGTGACCTCTCCCGGGGGGCGAATCCCAGGAAAGCAGACTGTACCTTCAGAGTGGACTGTACTTTTTCTCCAGCCAGGCCCCACTGCTGGACCCCTCACCCCGAGGCGTCTGTGTGAGGGTCCCCAGGTGGGCTCTTCCTCCATCTCCTGGCCTTGAGCTGTCCAGAGGCCTTGCCAGGCCAGGGGGTGGCAGCCCACATCTGCCAGGTGTGGGGGGTGAAATCAGGGGGCAGTTCATGGTGACCAAGGAGCCCTAGGCAGTTACCAGTTCATTGCAGGAGCTGCTGCACCTTCTGTAAAGGCCACATAGTAAACATTTCAGGATTGGGGGCCAGGAGACGAGTCAAGGACACAAGGTAGGTATTTGTGTGCCAAGACAGAAAACAAACCTCCACCATTTTTCAATCGACACAACTCAAAACTCATTTATGACAGAGATTGAGTTTCATATAATGTTCACATCATGAAATATTATTCTTCTGCTGATTATTTTTTCAATCATCTCAAACTGTCAAGACCATTCTTGGCTCGTGAGTCACACCAAAACAGGCGACAGGCCAGATGTCAGGCCCTGGTTTACAGCCTCTCAGCCCCAGATGCCCCCTGGAACCGCTGTTCCTGCGGATGGACAGGACCGGCCGTCCTCCGTGGTGGGAGCACCATGCTGAGCTTCACCAGTAGAGGCGCTGGAGGGTGGGGCCGGGGCCTCTCCTGGGCGGGTCAGCCGGGCAGCTGTGCTTCTGGCTCCTGCGGCCCCTTCCCGCAGCTGGTGCCAGTGTGGGGACATCCAGTGTGCTTTGCCCCAGCCGCACACCTGGAGTGCATGGTCCCTTGGCCAGCTTGCAGCCCACCCCGGGGCCAGTGAGCACCCAGCTGTGGTCCCCTGACCACGGGAGGTCCCACAGGGATTGTGTGTGCCAGGCCTCACACCGCAGATCACCTGACTCCCTCTGGGCACCCCCACTGGTCTGTGCTGGCCTGCGCCGAGCTTTCCTGCCTGCTGCCATCTGCTCTGGGTGAACCCAGCAACTCCTCTGCCATCCAGGGGGTGTGACCACACCTTCTCCACCGAGGTCTGAACCCGGCCTCGGGGAGGGGCCCCGTTCAATCTGTCCCAGGATTCCCTTCAGCTTTCTCCTTACAGTCACTCCCGAGCCCAGTTTAATAATTCCTATATTGAGCATCCCCTATTAAATCATTGTGTGGTTTCTGTCTCCAAATTGAATTCTGACCCATAGGGCCCCACGAAGGCCCCTCTGGCACCCTGGGCGAACAATCCACAGTCCCAAGCTCCAGTGAGTCCGGGCGCTGACCCTGACACGCTGCGTGACTTCCAGCACAGGCTCCCCACTCTGAGTCTCAGTCTGTTCACCTGGGAAATGGGGAGAACAGCCCCACCTCACTGGGGCGTGAGAGTGTGACATGAGACAGCGTGTAAGGGTCGGGCGCAGGGTGAGGGGCCCGTGGTGCTCAGGACGGGAGCTGCGTCTTCGCTGGTAAGTGCTGAGAGGATGGCATGAGACAAAGCCTGTAAGCTCCCATCACAGGCCTGGGGAGGGGCGGGGGCTCCACACTCAAGCTCCCCCCCCAGGCCTGCCCCTCCCCCAGGCCCTTGAGGCCCCAGTTCCCCCCGTTGGTCAAGTGGGTCATGTCCCGGAGCTGCCCGTGTCACCTTGTCTGGCTGTGCGGTTACTATAGCTGCCACCACTGCCTGGGCTCCAAGCTGGAACAGGCCGGAGCAGCCACAAGGCTGCAGGTTCTGCTCTGTCCCCTGATGGCTCCGGCTTCACGAGGCCTCTTCCCACCTCGAGGTGGCCCTACGTCTGGGCCTCGAGCCAAAGGCCTGTCCTGCCTCGGCCGGGGTAGGTACGGGGCTCCCTTCTGTTCACATCTGGCCAGAGGGGTGGGGCAGCAGCTGCCAGATGCTCCTGCTGACCAAGCTGAGGCCACAGGGAGCAGGCTGGTGGGTGCCCTGGGCTGCCCGGCCTGAGTGACTCCCCTCCCTTCACATGCAGGATTCTGCACCGGCTGTGAAAGATTTAACCTCCATCACCCCTGTTCCTCTCCTCCACACTTGGGGGTGTGGCCTGGGACTCCTCTGACTCCTCCAGGCAGCCCACCAGGCTGGATGGGTGAGTGGGGCTGAGTGCTCTGATGGGGGCTGCGAGGCAGTATATAAGACTGTGGCTGTGCCGGAGGATGTGGGCATCTGAGACCCCTGGCTGCCTTTCTCCTGCCCACCCAGTGGACCCATGGTGGCCGTGAACCAGCTGTCTCTGGGACCACCTGTGGCCTGGAAGGTCTGTCCTGTGACTTGGGCCTCAGAAGGTCTCCCCTTGACCCTCCCACAGTGCGTCAGGCTGTCGCTGGCACCAACCCCACCTCTTCCCTGCAGGTGTCGCTTGCCGTCTGGATTGGCAGTGAGCAGAGGTCCCTGCGCAGGGCCTGTGCCCCAAACAGCTCCCCCCCGGCTGCCTGAGACCCCACCTCGGGGCCTGCTGTGCCTTCCTTTCAAGTGGCAGATCATGGAGGACAAGAGGCTCTTTATTTTGGCAAACCCGGGTTTGAGTCCTGACTCTGTTGCTCCACATGGCACCCTGGTCACCTGGCTCCATTTCCTTGTTGGTCAAGTGGGCACTACAACGTCCTTGTCTCAGTGTTGGTGCAAAGACCCTCGAGGCAATGCATGTGAAGGCTAAGAATGCGGCAGAGTCGGGGGTCTTCCTCTCTGTCCAGGATGGACAGAAGTCCTGCCTCCACCTGTGCTGTGTGACCTTGGGCACATGTTCAACCTCTCTGAGCCTCCATTTCCTCATCATAGTGTGATGATGAAACAAGAGAATGAGTCCTTGCTCAAACCTCACCTTCTCAAGGAGGCTTCCCCGGCCACTTTCTTTAATTCTGAACCCCGTCCCAGTGGCCCACAGCCCCAACATTCTGTATAATTATGAATGTCATTTCTGCTCTGCTATTCCGAACCCGGTTTCAGTCTACTGGCGCCAGCAGCTCTGGGCAGTAGGACCCACTTGTGGGTCACTGGTCCCTAAGGGCTCAGTAACACCTAGTCTCCCCTCCCAGGGGTCCAGTTTCTTTCCAGAGAAGCCAGACTGAGCCCGGCAGGACAGCTGATGCTCGGTGCCCACGGAGAGCGCCGGGATTAAACAGTAACCATAGAGAAGACCTCCAGGGCGGTGGGGCGCATGGATCAGGAGAAACAGAACTGGGACAGAAGTGGGCTCCTGGTCCCCACTCCCTCTGCTGCATTTTTTTTCTGAGTGAGCCGCACCAGGAAGCTTCCGCTGGAGACCAAGCTGCACCCACTGTCCTCCTAGTAATTACTATCCCAGGGAAAAGCATGCGGCTGGGAGCACAAGGGGCTGGCCCCACAGGCTCTGTCACCTGGGGCTTCAGGGCCCATGTGGCCCACTCGGCCCTTGGGGGCGGGCGCAGGAGTCCCCAGGGACGATTAACCTCGGATGTTACAGCAAAGAAGGCTGTGAGGAGCTCCAGGCAGACAGCCACAGGGGTGCGTCCACACAGCTGCCCTGGGTCTGGGTGGGGGGCGGTGGCCAGGAGGAGAGAAGCCCAGAGGTGTCCCAGCTGTGTTTCGGGGTGGTCTCCCCAGGGAGCTGTGGGTGGAGGAAGGCAGAGAGCAGTTTACAGGCTGATGTCCAGTACCAGGGCCTTCCTGGTGGGGGTCCCTCTCTGCTGGCACGTTAACCAGGCTCAGGTGGAGGTGGGGACGGGGACGGGGGGCTTCTGAGATGTTCACCCCTCAGACCCTGGATCCTTGACGGGGGAGACTGAGGGGAGCCAGGTGACAACAGGGGAGAGCAGGAGCGTGGACTCAGGGGCTCCCAGGGACCTGCGTGTCCGTGCTGAGAGGAGCTTGCAGGTCACGCCCCTTGTCCTCCCTCTGCAGGCCCTGAAATGTGGAAGCGGAGTGTCTGGAACCTTCCTTCTCTCACACAGCCCAGGGTTTTCAGATCTGTCAGTCCCTTTCACGGCATCTGCGATGCACAGGATCTTGGAATCAGAGCATCTTTCACAGCCTAAAGTTACCTTAATGGAGTCTGAATTGCCGAATCTGAGAGTCTTGTCCTTTCACAAAGTCCCAGAATTACAGGACTATTACAGATGCATTCACGGAATCACAGGCCCAGAGAATCTTAGAATTAAGGAACCGCTCGGAAAGACTTGCAATTATATTCACAGCGTGCTTGGCCTTTAGAAATACGGAATGATCCAGAGAAACGTGTTGTTAAAATAGACACCAGAATCTTAGCACAAGAAGAGACCTGAGTCCAGCTTCCCCCCGATAATGCAGGAAGCCCATTCTTCACTGTCCTGTGAGGAATAACTTGGACTCTCGTAGGGACAGGGAACTCACCCTCTGACAATGGAACTTGTCACTCGTGGACAGATCCTTCCTGCCCCCTCCATCCTCCCCCTTCACCTCCTCCTTCCCTCCCTCCCGGCTCCAGAGCATCCAGTTGTCCTGGAAGTGGGGGCCAGATTGGCTTCAGCCCCAGTCGTGGAGTCTCCCTAACCCTGCCTCAGGGTTTGTCCTCTCATCTCTCAGCTTGGCAACCCTCCTTTCCTCTGGACTCTTGCTCTGCCTGGCGGGGTATCTGCTCACCCATGGGCTGGCCTCCAAGCTTCTCCCATGAAAAGCTCCTTAAAAAGAAACCCACACCCGGAATGATTCCTGTTTCTCAGAGCGCAGGGAAATGTTAATTACCACCAGCGCCTTCCTCGTCTCCTTTGAAAACCCCCCTCTAGGAGCACTTCAATGAGGAAACTAAATCCTAATTAATAAAAGACAACACAATTCTCAATTTGCATTTTCCTCTTCTCAGAGATTGTAACCAGCAAGGGAGAGGAGGGAGAGAGACAGGCAGAGACAGAGAGAGAGAGAGGAAAAGGAAAGCAAGAAACAGCCATTCAGCTGGAGGACACAGCCAGGCCTTGGGTGGTCCCTGGGAGGGGACAGCAGATGAGCGTGGGTGAGACCAATAAATCCGGCAGAATTGGAGACACATTTCTAGATCTCTGAGATCTGGACACATTCTGCTCTTCTTGTTGTGGTGGAAAGTGGATTTGTTCAAAGAAAATAAAATGTGTTGCCTAGCTCTCCGTGTCCCGGGTACAAATCTGGGGGGGCGAGTGCGGCCGTGTTTCCGTGTACCAACAGCTCCCACACCCGGCCACTGTGGTGCCAACAGTAGGCGCTAACAGCTCCGGGCTGTGGCCAGGATGGCGGCGGCCAAGGCTAGATGGTCGGGGCCCTCGCATACAACGGGCAGCCTTTCTTCTTGCCTGTGGACCTCGCCTCTGTGTCGGGCAGCCTGAGGGGGCAGCTGCTGGCATC
Organism: Equus asinus; assembly: GCF_041296235.1. Taxonomy (NCBI): domain Eukaryota; kingdom Metazoa; phylum Chordata; class Mammalia; order Perissodactyla; family Equidae; genus Equus; species Equus asinus. The sequence continues at coordinate 91,640,732 of NC_091794.1, read as the reverse complement.
AGGATGGCAGGGGCTGGCGTGGGGGTCCTTGGGGGATAGGGCACTCCTGGCTTGTCTGTCCTCATCTCCCCGCCCGCGGATGGAAATGCAGCAGGGGACAGGTAGACCAGTCTTGCCAGCTCTGGTGCCTCCTGTTTCAGAGGGACCTGTGGCCTCTTGCCAACTTCCATCTGAGAGCCCACTGAGGGTCTCAGGTCATCAGCTCCTGTCACTGGCTGGGGGCTGCTGTGTTCTCCTTCCCACTGTCACTGCTCTGGACGTGGGAAGCCACTCGAGGTGTCACCGTGGGTCACGCCTCAGTGGGGATGTCGTGCCGAGGGGGCTGGGTCCTCATGCGTCCTGAGTGGGACCGGGTTCTAGACAGAAGTGGACAGAATGCCCCCTCCCAGTTCCACACATCCTTGTCTCCTGGGTCCTGAGCCCCTAGCAAGTGCCAGCCTCTCCTGGCAGTGAGGCCACCAGATAAACAGACAGGGGTCCTGTTCAGACACCTAGAGACAGGGGAGGGGCTGGAGCATGTGCTGACTGCTTCCCCGAACCCCAACTTCCAAGCCCCTGGGGAACAGCCATGCCCCTGAGTGTGCTAATGGCTCCACACCCTGCACAGGGGATGTGCCGGCCTCCCGCCAACAGGTTCCGCTGTGTGGGCAGGCTGGGAGACACACCTAAGAACAAGGAGAGAAAGTCTCCTGACATGGACCCTGTAGAGGAGGTTATGTGTTTCAGAAGTAGTGCAGGGGGATGATTCACTCTACAGGGATTGGGAGAGCGCAGTGAGGATTTGGTGGAGAAGGAGACCTCTAATCTGGGTTTTGAGGGATGAATAAGAGTTTGCCAAGTGGACACGGTGGGGAAGATTCACCTACATAATGGGAGGGAAGGCAGAGGATGTGACACTGGAGCAGACAGGTGGGACATTCCTGAAGGAGGACATGGACACTCTCCCCAAGGGCTTCCACTTTCTCCACGAGGTGAGAAGCAAGGTCATCGGCTGAAAGTGAAGAGGGATGAGGAGGTGCCGGAGAAGAGGAGAAAGTGTGAAATGGTCTTTTTACAAAGCAGGAGAGTGGCGGGTCCAGGGGGATTCGGTGGCTCCGGGGCAGCAGCAGGCTCGAGTGCACTTGCTGGGCATCGACGTGTGGTGGTGTTCTCTCCCAGTGTGCTCAGCTGCCCAGGGGCGGGCGTGGAGGGGGCAGGGAGCCGAACTTAACCAGGGTGAGCCTTTTGCTGGGTAGTAGTAATGGGTGGTCATGAGGGAGGGGGAGAAGGAAGAGTCAGGGTGTGCAAGGGAGTGAGTGCAGCGGTGCTCAGGGGGAGGAGGGCAGTGCGGGCAAGAGGGGGGAGGACAATGGAAAAGGAGGAATAGCCATGACCTGAGGGTCCTGGTTGGAAGGATGGATCAGGGGAGTCGGGGTTTTAGGAGGTGGGGGCCTGAGTGAGTGTGGAGTGGGGGGTGCAGACCACGGGGGAGGACAGTTGAGTCAGGGGCAGGAGCCCTGGAGGAGGGGAGGTCAGGAACTAAGAGTCCACAGGTCACCTCTGTGGTTACTGAAATGGCCAAGGGTTAGAACAGGAGGCAGGTTGGAGAAAAGGACACAGGGCAGGGGACCCAGGTCTGCGACAGCAGCGTCAAGAAGAACAGCAGGGGGTGTGGTTGCTACTTCATCTGTTATTCCCTACGCGAGGACTTCCTGTGCCCTGGGAGGGCAGTGTAGACAGGGGGACGGGGCCTGGACATTGGAATCAGACAGAACTGGATTCAGATCCCGACTCCCCCAAATGCGGGCTGTGGGATTTTAGGCAAGTCGTTTACTTCATCTGAGCCTCAGTTTGCTAATCTGTGAAATGGGGTAACACTAGTCCTTACCTCATAAGGTCACGGTGAGGACGAAGGGAGTTGGGTTTGTAAGTGCCTGACACGTCGATTACCCCACCTGAGCCTTGGATTCTCATCGGCAAGTTGGGGATGATAATTGACACCTCGCACAGTTGCTGTGAGACTTGGATGAGCTCACGGGAGAGAGGCAGTGCAGGGGAACGGTGAAGAGGGCGGGTCCTGGAGCCAGGCTGCCTGAGTTCACATCCCGATTCCACCAAATGCGGGCTGTGTCGCCTCGGGTAAGTTATAGGACCACTCTGAGCCTCAGTTTCCTCAACTATAAGATACGGATGTCACCAGCACCTGCCCCCTGGGGAGGCTGTGAAGGTTAAATGAGTGCATTTGGTAAAGCAGCCAAAACAGCGCCTGGCACACGCTTGATAGATTTTAGCATCATTTACAGACAAAGTGTGGTGGGGTCCCAGCACGCAGGAGCTCTCAGTAAAAATGGATTCCGTCCGGTCACCCAGCTTGGCTCTGCTCTAAACGGGTCACACACGGTAACCCAGTTAATCCTCACAGCAAGCCTTGCAGGTTGTGGAAATTAGTAAAAGAAACCTTAACTGAATTGGAGTGGGGAAGCCTGTAGGAGGAGCTCTCACGCCCTATCACACATCATCAATTACACCAAACAGGAAGAGACGGTTGGCGGCTTCCACAGAAAGTAAAACTCCTTTGCTAATGAAGGAAGATTTCTCTCCCCACCTGGGAGCAGCCCCATCAATGAGAAATGCTGCAGCTCAGCCAATGAGAAACGCTGCAGCCCAGCCAATGAGAAACGCCACAGCTCAGCCAATGAGAAAGCCACAGCCCAGCCAATGAGAAACGCCACAGCTCAGCCAATGAGAAAGCCACAGCCCAGCCAATGAGAAATGCCACAGCTCAGCCAATGAGAAACGCCACAGCTCAGCCAATGAGAAAGCCACAGCCCAGCCAATGAGAAATGCCACAGCTCAGCCAATGAGAAACGCCACAGCTCAGCCAATGAGAAAGCCACAGCCCAGCCAATGAGAAATGCCACAGCCCAGCCAATGAGAAACACCACAGCTCAGCCAATGAGAAGCCGTTGCTGCCCTGCACTATTTCCCCCATGGACTTTCCTTTAGAACAGCACCTCCGTACTCCCCCTTTTTCTCTATTAAAGCAGCTCCTCTCCTTTGTGCTCTGGATTTGTATGTGGTTCGCCATAGCGTGGACGTCTCAAGTTGCAATTCTTTTGGTTATTCCTGAATAAACTCATTTTGAGGGTAAAATAATGGATGAATTTGCCTTTAAGTTGACAAACTCCATTGCATTAGCATTCGTATTTGGCAGATGGGGAAACTGAGGCACAGAGAGATCAGGGACATGCCGGAAGCCGTGGAAGTGGTGAGTGTCAGAGCCAGGGTTCGAAGCTGGGCGGTCTGGCTTCAGACTCCAGGCCCTCAAGGCGTCCCCAGCTGGGGTGAGGCTGAGAGTCTGCGTTTCTAACAAATGTCTGGGAGATGCTGATGCTGTGGTCTGGGAACCCCACGTGACAACCACTGGTGTGCAGGAGTGACATTTATTGTGCACTCACCATGACAGCCCCTGCTGTCATCACAAGGACTGTGCTGGTTCCCTCTCCTCTCTCCACCTCGATTTCCATCTCTGTAAAGTGGGTTTGTTGCGAGGCTCCAATAAGTCATTACCCAGTGTAAGGGGCCCAACCCAGAGCTGCAGGCAGTAAGTACTCAGGGAAGCGTGTTAGCTGGGTGCTGGGGCTCTCAGTCACATTATCCCGTAATCCTGCATCAGCTCAGACAGGCCACTGCACGGCAGCGAGCAGGGTGAGGCCGCCTCATGTGCTCAGGGCCCTCGCTCAGGGAGCGTGGCCTTGGGCTGGTCCTGGGACCAGGAGAAGTGGGTGGAGAGGGCAGGGTGGGCATTTTCCCTGCTGAGAAAAGTCAGGGTCTGGAAACCTACCCATCATCCCCCTTCCCCTCCTTCTCTGTCTCACTCCCTGTTCCCCCGCTGGGCCTTCCTGGGGTCACCTCCAAGTAAACCGCTTGCACCCACACCCTGGTCTCCAGCCTGCATCTTTGAGAACCCAGCCTGGCACAGCGCTCAAGCACTGACCGTGGCCTTGAACCCACTAGTGTCACGACACTGACATTTGTTCAGTCTACCCCCGTTCCATCCGTAGCACAAGCCCTTCCCCAGGCCTTCTGTGCAAACCTCCAGGTGTGGGTATCTGGGGGGATCCAGACCTGAGGGCAGGGCTGAGGGGGGTGCAGTGACCTGGGACCCTTCTGCTGGGCTGACAGACCTAATGGGGCACTGTCCACTTTCTGTCTGGAGGTGATTCTGAGAGCTGGACCTGTAGATGGTGCAACTAATCAAGTTGTGCCCGGAACTAATTTTTCATTTGTGTGAGTTTTCACTCATCTCTTGGCGTGTCGTTTTTTCGCTTTGCAAAGTGACAAGAGTAGCCTTTCTAGTGGATTAATGCTCAAGAGGTGTCCCAGGAGGGTGTGTGACCGAGGCAGCAGGAAGGAGGGACAGACCCTAGACAGAGAGGTAGGAGAGCTGGGGCAGGCACTGCTCTCTACCTGAACTGCTGTGTGGCCTTGGGCAGGTTGCTAGCTATCTCCTAAGAGGACTTGGAGATAATCCAGTCCACCTTGTTCTTCACAGATGGGGAAGAGGAGGCTGGAGGGGGGAAGTGAGTGGCAGGACGCCCTGCAGCTTTGGCATGTGAGTGGAACAGAGCTTGCAGTTCCTGGGTGTCTCCTGTAGCACGAGGCCTTGGAGCCACAGACTGGATCTGAAGCCCAGCACCTGCACACCAGCTGGGTGGCCTTGGGCCAGCTGCCTGATTCCTCTGAGCCTGTTTCTTCATCTCAGGAAGCACATTCACAGAGAAGCAGCTCGCCAAACGGGTGGACTCCCTTTCACAGTGGTCACCGCACGTTCCGGTTTTTGCAGACGTGGGTCCTGGCCCTTCGTAGCTGCCGTCCTGCTCTGTTCCTGCCTCTCTGGTGAAGCAGCCGCCTCGTTTCTAGGCCCAGAGCAGGGCTCATGTACCTGCCTGTCCCCGGGCATCTCACGGATCATAGGGCAAATGGAGTTTTAGTAAATTGGTCATTTGATGAATTGACTTTTTACTAAATGGATTTTTGGCAAATTAACCCAGAATCTCTACTTCTTAGGACTGTTCAAAAGATTAAATGAGATAATGCATGAAAAACATTTAGGATTGAGCCGGCACATAATGGGTTCTCACTAAAGTTTCCATTATTATTATTATTGATGATGTTGCAGTGACAAAGTCCTGTGGATGCTGGGTAAGGCAGGGTGGCGATGTCCTGAAGCCTGCTGGAGGGGGCAGTGGGGCCCTGATTTGGTGGAGGGAGGGGCTGCAGGAGCAGAGTGCCCCGCAGGATGAGCTCACCTGAGCACAGTGGACGCTGCTGGCATCAGAGCAGCCCCCTGTTGTGCCTGAAATCCCATTAGCACCGATCCCCTGGGGTCAGCATTGCCCTCTCCAGGGCCCCTGGGAGGGGCCACCGGACCTCACCCCAGCACCGGCTGTGAGCATCTCTGTGGGTCCTGCCTCCCCACCCAGGGGAAGGCATGTTCCTGTTCAGCTCAGGCCCTGTGACACCCGCCCCCCCAATATGAAGGGTGGTGTTAGGTTTCTAGGCTCGGGGGTCTCTGCTTTCCTTTTCACCCTTCTTAATACAAGCAGGTGCGTGTTCTGAGCCTGGCATCCCCACATAGTTTGCAGTTACCTTGGACAAAAAAAATTCCCTTTCTGCTGAAGTCAATTCAGCTTTGTTTTTCTACCTCTTGCAAGTGAAACATTCCACACGCTTTTCCGCTTTGCTCTCTTTGCAGGACGGGGCTGTGGGCACAAGTGAGCCATCGTTCTGTGCCAGGCGATGTGTCTCCTCCCACATTATCCTGTCACCCACCACAGCCCTTTGAAGTCATCACCCCCATCTTACAGATGAGGACACTGAGGCCCACGGGGCTGGAGTGGTCTGCCTGAGACCCCACACTGGGAACTGGTCAGGCCAGCCACCTGCACCCAGCTCTCTTCCCTCCCAGCTCAGTGCTCGGGCCCTGGGGTGTCAGAGGACGGAGACCAAGGGGCCCCGTCCGGTCACCTCCGTGGGCCAGTCTATGGACCTGACAGGAGACAGGCAGGGCCTCCAAGCCGGGCAGATCAGATCAGGGCCTGGGGCACACGTGTGATGTGAAGACAGAAACCTGAGCATCAGCGAAAACCACATTTAGATACGTAGGATTTTTAAAATTATAGTTAAAACATCTCTCAAGTTGATGAACTGCTGGAAATCTTGAAAAACCCACTAAATCAAATGGCTGGGCTCCCTCTCTGCGTCTAGAAGGTGCTGATCCTCTCTTCACCCTACTCTCCTCCTCCAGCCCTCCCCTTCCGCCTCCTCCTCTCTCTCTGATTCCCTTTTTCTCCTCCCCTCACCCCGGAACTGGAACCAATGAGGTTCCAGTGCAGGCGGAGAGCTGGGGGGCCCCTGCCCTGGTGGGTGCTGAGCCCCTCCTCCCGAGCCTCACTTTTCCCACCTGTCAAGGGGCCACTGGCTGAGCTGACCTCTCACGCGCCCCTGGGGCAGATGCTCACAGATGCCCCCTCCCCCTCCTCTCCCACCTGACCTTGGAGCGGGGTCAGGCCCCAGGTTCTAGGCTGGGACGTCCCCTCCTACCCTGCGTAATGGGCCCACATCAATAGCCAACCAAGCCAGCCCTGGTGGTCCAGTGGCTCTCACTGCCACAGCCTGGGTTCATTTCCCCGTCAGGGAACCCACCTATGGGTTGTCATACTGTGGTGGCTGTGTGTTGCTGTGATGCTGAAAGCTATGCCACCAGTATTTCAAATGCCAGCAGGGTCACCCATGTAGGGCAGGTTTCAGCGGAGCTTCCAGACAAGACAGACTAGGAAGAAGGACCTGGCCACCTACTTCTAAAAACATTGGCCATGAAAACCCTATGCATAGCAGCAGAGCACTGTCTGATACAGCGCCAGAAGGTGAGAGGATGGTGCAAAAAGAACGGGCAGGGTTCCACTCTGCTGTCCACAGGGGCGCTAGGAGTCAGGATCCACCCGATGGCACGAACACCAACAAATGGCTCAACAAGTTTCCCCCTCAGGTGGCCGTGCTCAAGCTGGCTCCTTCCCTCCACAGCTTCTGGCGGTGGGGGGCGGGGCCCAGGGGAAGGACTCCTGGTTCCTGCTGTCCCAGCACGGGTGGCTCCAGGAGTGGGGACGTTGCAGGATATTTAGGAAGGAGAAGGAAGCTGAGGCTAGATCCGCCATCTCTTACTAAAGTGAAAAGATGTTTTTAAAAAGTTCAGGCCACAACCATCACCACAGCCGGCACTGACTGGGTGCCATGGGTGCCGGGCACCTTCCCCCTCACCCGCAGCGCCTCACCCCCCTCCTTGCTGAAGGTGGGAGGGGGACACTCTCCGGGAGGTTGAGAGCACCAGCGCAGAATCAACCCCAGGTCGGTCCACCCTTCAGCTAGCCGGGCTCTCAGCCTCTGAGGTTTCCTCTCTCCCTCCCTCTCTCCCTCCTTCACTCCTGCCTTCAGCAAACATGGCTGAGGGCCGCAGGGGGCCAGGTACTTGGAAGCCTGGGGTCGGGCATAGACCCCAGAGAGGACACAGTGTGGGCAGTGGGGCCCAGAGGGGTGCAGAGGAGTTGCGGGGGTAGGTGGGGGCACTGATCTGGCTTGTGGGGAGCAGGGGCAGTGACTTGGGGCGCTCTGGTCGGGAAAGCCCCACTGGGCTGGCTTAAGTCAAAGCTGGGAACTGATTACACGAATCGGGGGAGGGGGCACTGAGACCCAAGAAGGAGACAGCAGGCAGCAGGGCCTGAGGAAGAAAGACTGCCCAGGCCCCCTCCTCTCTCATCCCTGCTCCTCACCCTCCCTCTGCCATCCAGCCTTCTCTCTTTCCTGTCCACTTGGCGACAGGGGCCAGGCTCTGTCTCCCATTGCTGCCATCAGCAGGGACTCTCAGGCCGCATGTTAGCCTGATTGGTCTGGCCTGGGTCGGGTGTCCAGCCCTGGTCCACTCAGCTAAGGCTGGAGGCATGGTGGCCCCATCCCTGGGGTGCCCAGTGGGAAGAAAGGAATGAATGAATGAGTGCTCACAGGGAGCAGAAGTCTCAAAAGAGAATAAAGCAACAACCCCTGGCTTTATATTTTATTCAAGCAGCTGTTATGAAAGCATCATCATCATTAATAACAATGAGTATCCTCGTGCATGAGGGCGTGCCTGGTTCTGAGCTGAGCGCTTTGTACCTGTTTTCTTATTCGAGCTCCAAGCACAGCCTTCCAGGAGGTGAAGGTGCTCTCGCCCTCCTGGAGGAGGAACGAGACCCTCAGAGGCCGAGTGCCCGGCCACGTGGCTGGTAAAGGGCACAGCCGAGGCAGCTGTCTTACTTCAGGTCCGTGCTTGGAACGGAAGCACCCAGGAGCAGGGACCTGTGTGTCCCCTTCATGGCCCATCCCCGGTGCCTGGTGCAGTGCCAAGCACACAGCAGGTGCTCAGTAAATGTTAGGCAAATAGGTGAACGAGTGTAAGATCCCTTCCATTTCCCGACATTTCACAGTGACAGGCTTTTCACTCACCTGTGCTCACCCAGGCCAGGGGTACGAGCCCAATCTTCAAAGTAAAGCGCTCCAGTTTAGAGAGGGCTCTGCTGGGACTGGAACTCGGGTCCTGGGCTCCTGGAGAATCCCGTATGCTGTGCCGGGGTGCTGCTCCACGCGGTGGGCCAGAGAGTGGACTCTGGGCTCAGACACACCTCGTCCAAGTCATGGGTCTGCCTTCCCACAGGTGTGTCCAGGTGAGTGACTTGCTTAGCCTGTCTGGGTCTCAGTTTCCTCTTCTGTAAAATGGGAATGGTAAGAATCCTGCTGTGCAGGGCAGTTGTGAGATTTAAATAATAATGAGTGTCCAGCCGGGATCCTCACACTTGGCATGATTGCCATCTGGGCTGGATAATTCTTTGTGGTGGGAGCTGTGCGTTGTAGGGTGTTTAATGGCATCCCTGGCCTCTATCTACTAGATGCCAGTAGCATTCCCCACTTCACCCCAGGTGTGACAAAGAGAAATGTCTCCAGACATTGCCAAATGTCCCCTCGGGGGCGACTGCTGGTGTACAACACTGAGCACAGAGCTGGTACATAAAGGGACGAAGGACTGTCACTGCTATTATTGTCATGATGATGGTGTCCATGGGGCAGGGGCCTCACCTGTCCTGTCGCTGCTGTGTCCCTGGGCCCTGTGCTGCCCTGATGCACAGTAGATGCTCAGAATCCACTGCCAGTGGCCGAGGGTCTCCTCTGTGCAGTGGGAGGGGCCTCCCTGATGCCTCTTCTGCCGAAGAAATGGTGGCAGCACCACGTGACTCTCAGAGAGGAGCAATTTCGTGGAATCTCGATCTCTCTCTCCCTCTCTCTCTCTCTCTCCATTATCCTGCTGCTGGGCTCCAGCAGAGCAGGCGGCAAAATGACAGGGAGCCGAGGTCTGGGTGCCCTTTGCTCCGGCTTTTCTCCACCCGATTTCACGCAGCCGGAGGCCTGGCTGCCACTCAGCTGGAGAAATGTCAAAACTATATTAAATCATAGCGTGTGAGCGAGCAGGAAGAGAGCACTTGTCACCCACCGCCTGCCTGTTCCCGAGGCTCCCGCGCCCTCAGTGGGGAGGGACTGTCTTGGCCTGTCTCATTTTCCCTGCCCCTCTCCGTAATGACACCTGTGGAATTTGAAGTGATTTTCCCGAATGAGAGCTGGAGGAGGCACAAGTTTTAAGTTTTGATAAAGTCCAACTCGTCAATTTCTTCTTTTAAGGATGTGCTGTTGGTATTGTAGCTAAGAAATCTTTGCCTAAACCCAGGTCATAACTATTTTCTCCTAAGTTTTTTTCCAGAAATTTTTATAGCTTTAGGTTTTTAATTTAGGTCTATAGTGAATATTGAGTTAGTTATTGTATATGGTGTGAGGTATGAATCAAGATTCTTTTTTTTTTGCATATGGACATCCAACTGTTTCAGCGTAATTGTTGAAAAGACTATCCTTTCCCACTGAATTGCCTTTACATCTTTGTCAAAAATCAGTTATTGATAAACAGGTGGGTCTATTTCTAGATTTCTGCTCCATTGATCCATTTATTGATCTTCACCCACATCATACTATTTTAATTACTGAAGCCTTACAATAAATGTTGAAATCAGATAGTGTCAGGCCTTCAAATTTTTCTTCTTTTGGGCCATTCTAGCTTTTTTGCATTTCCATATGATTTTTAGAATCAGTTGTCAATTTCTATTAAAAAAAGACTATTGAGATTTTGCTTGTGATTGCATTGAATTTATTTATCAATTTGGGGAGAACTGACATCTGCCAACCAACGATATGAACTTTCCATTTGTTTAGGTCCTCTTCAATTTTTCTTAGCAACGTTTTGGAGTTTTCAGAGTTTGGGTTCAGCACATCTTTTATCATAATTATCCCTAAGTATTCCAAATTTTTGATGTTATTGTGAATGGCGTTTTTAATTTTTATTTCTGTTTTTCCTTGCTAGTATATAGAAATACAATTGATTTTCATATATTGATGTTTTATTTTGCAACCTCACTAAATTCACTGGCTTGTTCTAATAGCTTTTATTGTAGATTCCATTAGATTTTCTATATAGTCATTCATGACATCTACTAATAAAGACAACTTTACCTCTTCCTTTCCAATCCTTTGCCCATGTTAATTTCTCTTGCCTTTTTGTGCCAGCTCCAACCTACAGCACAAATTTCTATAGAAGAGGTGAGAGCAGATATTTCTGTCTTGTTCCTGACCTTAATCATATTTCACTATTAAGAATGATGTTAGCTGTAGATATTTTATAAATGCTCTCAATCAGGTTGAGGAAGCTCCCTTCTGTTCCTAGTTTGCTGATCATTTTTATAATTAATTAACATTGGATATTGTCAAATTTATTTTTGACATCTATTGGGATAATCATATGGTTTTTCTTTCTCAGTTACTTAATATGGTGAATTACGTTGATTGATTTTCAAATATTAAACTAACCTTGCATTCCTGGGATAAACCCCACTTGATCATGATATCTTCTTCTTCTTCTCTCATTTTGTATGGTTGGATTTGGCTTGTTAAAATCTTGTTATGAAATTTTCTGTCTATTCTCATGAGGAACACTGGTCTGTGGCTTCCCTTTCTTGTGATGCTGGGTTTCATTATTGGGGTGATGTTGGCCTTGTAGAATGACCTGGGAAGGAGTCCCTCCTTTTCTCTTTTCTGGAAGAGTTGGTGTAAAATTGGTATGATTTCTACCTTAAATGGTAACGTTCTCAAGTGAAACCCTTTGGGACTGGAGTTTTGTGTGTGTGTGGAGGGGAAGGTTTTTAGTTAGAAATTCAATTTTAAAAATATCTATAATGTCTATTTCTTCTTGATTGGACTTTGGTAGCTTATGTCTTTCAGGGAATTTTCCCATTTCATCCAAGTTGTCCGGTTTATTGGCGTAAAGTTGTTCATGATATCCCCTCGTTATCCTTTTTACATATTCAGAGTCTGTATGATGTCACATTTCTCGGTCTGATATTAGTAATTTTTGTCTCTCTTTTTTTCCTGAACCGTCTGCCTAGAAATTAATCAATTTTATTAATTTCCTTGAAGAACCTGCTTTTGGTATTATTGATTTCTTATATTAGTTTTCTGATTTCTATTTTGTAAATTTCTGTTCTTTGCTTTATTACTTCCTTTCTTCTGCTGAGTTTGGGTTTAATTGCTTTTTTTTAAGTTTCTTAATATGTAAATTGAAGCCATTAATTTGAAATCTTTCTTCTTTTGAAATATAAACATCCAGTGCTGTAAGTTTCCCCCTCACTAACATGCCACAAATTTTGATATGTTGTGTTTTCATTTTTATTCAGTTCAAAACCCTTTTAAATTTCCCTATTAATTCCTTCTTGGCTCATGGATTATTTAGAGGTGTGTTACTTAATTTCCAAATATTTGGGGACTTTTCCAGATATCATTCCATTTTTGAAGTCTATTTCCACGGAGGTCATCGAATATACATTTTGTCTTGAATCCTTTTACATTTATTGAGGCTTGTTTTATGGCCCAAGGTCTGGTCTATATTAGCAAATGTTCTGTGTTCACTTGAAAATAGTGTACATTCTGCCGTTGTTGGGTGTCACATCTGTTTAGACCAAGCAGCTTAATCCTTTTGTTCAAGCGGTCTGTATATTTACTGACTTTCAGCTATTTAACTGCACCAATAATTGAGAGATGGGTCCTGAAATGTCGCATTATAAATCTATATCTGTCTATCCCAGGTGTGAGATTTCAGGTCATAAGGTGTGATGGTTAATTTTATGTGTCAGTTGGACTGGGCTAAGGTTTGCCCTGATAGCTGAGATGACATTATTTCCAGGTGTGTCCGTGAGGGCGTCTCCCGAAGGGATTAGCGTTTGAATCGGTAGACTGAGTAAAGCAGACGGCCCTCCCCGCTGTGGGTGGTTGTGGTCCAGTTAGTTGAGGCCTGAACAGAACAAGAAGGCAGAGGAAGGGCGAGCTCACTCTCTGCTGGAGCTGGGACCCCCGTCTTCTCCTGCCTTTGGACATTGGCCCCTGGTTCTCAGCCTTTAAATTCAGACTGGGACTTACATCATCTTTGCCCTGGTTCCCAGGCCTTACGTTTGGACTGGAACGACCCCACTGGCTTCCTGGGCTTCCAGCTTGAAGATGGCAGATCGTGGACTTCTCAGCCTCCGTAATTGGGTGAGGCAACCCCTCATAATAAATTTCTTTCTATTTATCTCTATATATCCTATTGGTCCTGTTTCTCTGGAGAATCCTGACTAATACATATGGTAAGTGTGTGTTTAACTTTATGAAAACCTGTCAAACCGTTTTCCACACTGGCTGTAATATTTTGCATTTGCACCAGCAACATAGAAAAGTTCTGGTTGATCTGCTTCCTTGTCAGCATTTGGTCTTTTGTTTTAGCCATTCTAATAGGTTTGTGGTGGCATCCCTCTGTGGTTTTATTTTACGAAGTTTTTTTTTAAAGTATGCTTTTTTTTGGAGAGGAAGATTGGCCCTGATCGAACGTCTGTTGCCAATCTTCCTCTTTTTTTTTTTACCCCCAAAGCCCCAGCACGTAGTTGTATATCCTAGTTGTAGGTCATTCTGGTTTTTTTATGTGGGATGCCACCACAGCGTGACTTGATGAGCGATGTGTAGGTCTGTGCCCAGGATCCGGACCAGCGAAACCCGGGCTGCCAAAGTGGTGGGCGTGAACTTACCCACTCAGCCACGGGGCCAGCCCCTATCTCACTGTGGTTTTAGTTTGCATATTTCTGATGGCTAATCGCGTTGAACACCTTCCCATGTGCTTGTTTGCCATCTCTGTGCTCTTTGGTGAAAGGTCTCTTCATGTGTTTGCCCATTTACTAATTGGATTGTTTGTTTGTTTTGCTGTTGAGTTTTGAGAGCTCATTATACATTCTAGACACTAGTGTTTTGCTGGATGTGTGGGTTGCAAATATTTCCTCCTACTCTGTAGCTTGCCTTTTCATCCTCTTAATGAAGTATTTTGAAGAGCAAAGTTTTTAGTTTTTATGAAGTCCAATTTATCAATTTTTCCTTTTATGGATTGTACTTTTGGGTTCAAGTCTATGCCTTGCCCTAGATCTTGAAGAGTTTCTCTTGTATTGTTTTCTAAAAACTTTATAATTTTACATTTTATGTTTAAGTCCGTGATCCATACTGAGTTAATTTTTATATAAGACATGAGACTCAGGGTGGAGTTTTTTGTTTTTTTTTTTGCCTGTGGATGTTCGATTGCCCCAGCACCGTTTGTGGGAAGGGCTGTTTCCCTCCACTGAACTGCTTTTTGATCTTCAAAAATCAGTTGGCATTTTTTGTGGGTCTATTTCTGGATTCTCTGCTCTGTTCCACTGATCCATGTGTTTATCCTTCACCAAAATCTTTGTCTATATTTTAATTGGATTGTGTGTATTCCTATTGTTGAGTTTTGAGAGTTTCTCATACATTCTGCATACAAATCTTTTGTTGGGTATGTTGTTTGCAAACATTTTCTCCCACTCTGTAGCTTGTCTCTTCCTTGTCTTGACAGTGTCTTTGACAGAGCAAAAGTTTTAAATTTTGATGAAGTCCAATTTATCATCTTTTTCTTCTATGGGTTGTGTTTTTGGTGTCATTTCTAGGAACTCTTCATCTAAACCCAGATCATGAATATTTTATCCAAAAAGTTTTACAGTTTTATGTTTGTGTTCTGTCTTTATCTATGGTCTATTTCTATTTTGAGTTAATCTTGTGTAACGTGTGAGGTTTAGGTCAAGGTTTTTTTGGTTTTTTTTTAATATGGATGACCAGAGGGCTGGCCCTGTGGCCAATTGGTTAAGTTCGCTCGTTCCACTTCAGTGGCCTGAGGTTCGCTGGTTCAGATCCTGGTCATGGACCTATGCACCACTCATCAAGGCACGCTGTGGTGGCATCCCACATAGAAAAACTAGAATGACCCACAACTAGGATATACAACTATGTACTGGAGCTTTTGGGAGAAAAAAGAAAAAAAAAGAGGAAGACTGGTAACAGAAGTTAGCTCAGGGCCAAACGTCCTCACCAAAAAAAAGAAAAAACAATATGGATGGTGAATTGTTACAGCACCATTTGCTGAAAAGACATCCTTTCTCCCTTGAATTGCTTTTGCATCTTTGTCAAATATCAAATGGTTGTGTTTGTGTGAGTCTATTTATGGGCTATTTAATCTGTTTCATGGATTTATGTGTCTGTCTCTTTGCCACTTCCACTTCGTCTTGCTTACTGTAGCTGTGTAGTAAGTCTTAAAATCAAGGTGTGTGATTTCTCCAACTTTATTTTTCCTTTTCAAAGTTGTCTACTCCAGTTCACTTGCCCTTTCATATAAATTTTGGAATCAGCTCCTCTCTACGTACGAGGAACATCTGCTTGAGTTTTGATTGGTATGGCATTAAGTCAATACAGCACTGGGGTACGCTCACCTCTTTATTGAGTCTTCTGATCGATGAACATGGTATGTCTTTCCATTTACTTAGGTCCTTTTTGACTTTTTTCAACAGCAACTTGTGGTTTTCAGCCTGCAGACACTGTACATGTTTTATTAGATTTATACCTAAGTATTGCATTTTTCTTGGGGCTATTGTAAATGGTATTATGTTTTCAAAGACATTTTCACTAGCTACAGAATGACAGTTTTACCATTTGTGTGCATGTGTGTTTCAATTATCTTTTAAGGAAATTTAAATAATAAGAAAAAAATCTTACACTTCTGGTGCTCTTTATTCCTTTGTGTAGATCCATTTCTATCTGGTATCATTTTCTTTCTGCCTGAAGGAGAATATTTAATGTTTCTTGTATTGAGGATTACATGTCTTAAAATGTTTTTATTTCACCTTTTGAAAGACATTTTCCCTGGTTATAGAATTGCAGGTTCACAGAT
This sequence comes from Equus asinus, assembly GCF_041296235.1. Classification (NCBI taxonomy): domain Eukaryota; kingdom Metazoa; phylum Chordata; class Mammalia; order Perissodactyla; family Equidae; genus Equus; species Equus asinus. Next base: position 91,625,317 of record NC_091794.1, on the reverse strand, counting down.
TACTTTTTCCTTTCATCACTTGAAGGATGTCCCCCACCATCTTCTTGCTTTCATTGTTTCTGAAGAGAAATCTACTGTCATTGTTATCTTTGTTCCTTTCTACTTAAGGTTCCTTTGTTCTCTGTTTTCTTTTAAGATCTTTTCTTTATCACTGGCTTTAAGAAACTTGACTATAGTGTGTCTCAGTATATTTTTCTTGTTTCTTGTGTTTGAAATATGTTGAGATTCTCAGATCTTTGGGTTTTATCAAATCTAGACAATTTTCTGCCATTCTTTTTCAAGTATTTTTCTGCTCTCACTCCTTTTGTCTTTCTTCCTTTGCAGACTCCAATCACATGGATATCAACCTGCCTGAAGTTGTCCTACAGCTCATGGATGCTCTTTTCATTTCTATAAAATCCTTTTTTTCTCTCTGTGTTTCATTTTAGATAATTTTTATTGCTGTGCCTTCAAGTTCACTAATTTTTTCTTTGGCAATTTCTAATCTATTAATGCCATTTGGTGTACTTTTCACCTCAGACATTATAGTTTTCATCTCTAGAATCTTGACTTGACTCCTTTTTTATATTTTCCATATCTCTACATAGCTTTTTGAACATATGGAATACAATGATAATAACAGTTTTAATGTCTTTGTCTGCAAATTCTAACAACTCCGTCAGTTCAGGGTTGGCTTTAATTGATCAATTTTCTCCTCATTCTGGGTCATATATTCCTGTTTTGCATGGCTTGTGATCTTTAATTGGATGCCAGCCATTCTCAATTTTGCCTTGTAGGATGGTGGATATTTTTGTGTCATTATACTTATTCTTGAGCTTTGTTCTGAGACCTACTTAAGTTGCCTGGAAAAGGTTTGATCCTTTTGGGTCTTGTTTTTCAGCATCGTTAGGTGAGCCCAGAGCAGCACTCAGCACAGGGCTAACTCCCCCACTACTTAGGTGAGTTCCTCTGAGCACTCTATGCCAATCTCCATGAGTCAGGCTATCCTCCCGTCTAGGTGGTGGGAAGCGCACTGTTCCCAGCCGAGTGTGAGCACCAGGCACCATTCCCTGCCTTCTTCTGGAACGGTCCTTTCCCCAGCCTCCAGGATTCCCAGCACACATGTCAGCTGATCAGCTGGATACTCAGGAGGATACTCAGCGCCCTCCCTCTGTGTAGCTCTCTCCTCCACAGTCCTCTGTTCCACGGACTCTAGCCGTCTTGTTCTCCCTGGGCTCACGGAGCCTCATCTCCTCAATTCGGGATGTCCATGGTGCCTCCTGGGCTCTCCCTCCCTGTGTTGAGAAACTCACATGCGCGGGGGCAGCCATGGGCTCAGCTCACTTGTGTCCTGCCTCTCTGGGGTCACTGCTCCTCGCTGTCTGGAGTTCAGGGTCTTGAGAACTGTTGTTTCATATTTTTATTTGTTTCGTTGGTTGGTTAGTTAGTTGTTTTGGTTGGGTTGGTTAGTTAGTTTGGTTGGTCAGTTACTTCAAGCAGGAAGTTAAGTCCAGACCCTGTTCCTCCATCCCGGCTGGACTTGGAGGTCTGGCGGGAGGGTTCTCCCACGGCCATGAAAGGGCAGCGCAGATGACTCTTCCCTTTTCCGGAACTGAGCACGGTGCACATCTGGAATCTCCGTTACTCTGCAGCCCGAGGGCAGAGTTCGCCTCGTGAGAACAAGTGCAAGGTGGAGAACCTGTGTCTGCAGTCTGCGTCCACCTGCGGGCCCTTCACAGGAACGCAGCTCTTCCTTAACGTCAGGGCTCCTCCAGTCTCGGATGCTGCCGGGTTAGAGGCCCACCGTCAATTCAACAGCAGTGTTTTAGTGAAAAAGAGACAGGAGCACTTTAAATGGACCACTCCATTGTGAGACACGTTCTACTTGTTAGAAATATGAAAACACACACACACACAAACTTGAAGGAAGTGCAGAATTAATAGCTAATGTGTTTGGAGTGAGGACTATGCACCAGACCCTGGCTCAGGGCTCTGCAGGTCTCATCGCATTTAAAATTCCCAAAGAGACTGCGAGTTGGGCGCTGTTATGATGCTCATTGTACAGATGAGTAAACTGAGGCTCAGAGGGGTTGGGCTTCATGCTCAAGCTCACCCAGCTGCTGCGGTTCAGAGCTGGGACTGGAGCTCAGGCCAGTGGGGTTCCCCTCAGAGTCCAAGCTCCCAGACACTGGGCTGTGTGGCTCATACACAGGCGCCGAGCTGAGACCCCCCCAGAGCAGGAGCAGGTGACCCTGGGGCGAGCTTGACCTCATTTCCCCTTCCCATGCCCCCTCTGCCAGCAAACGATGCGGGACTGGATGCCCCAGCTGCCGTCTCCCCAGCTCCCACTCTCCTCTGCAGAAGTTCACGTCTCAGCAGCTGACTGCTATTAGGGTTGGGAGAATGCAAAGAAAACACGACAATTACAAAAATGACGGTTTTGTGTTGTTTTCCTTTTCCCTTAGATGAAATTGTAGTTCTTTGAAATCACTTCAACTAATATGTGTTGTTTTAAATTGTGACTCTGAGGAGCCCTCCCCATGCAGTATGGGGGCAGGAACCTGCAGTCCTCAGACCCCGTCCCCTGTCTGCCCCGGGGCCATCAGTCAGGGCAGACGGGGGACTGCTGGGGCACCAAGTGTGCCCAGCACAAGGCGGCACCGTCCAGCTCCTGGAAGGGGCGCCCAAGGGAAACGAAGGACCCTGGCTGTGAGTGGAAGAGGGGCCGAGACCCTGGTGTGGCCTGTGAGGGGGTCTATGCTGGGCCTCCCACGGCTAAACCACTTAGCCCTCCTGCCCACTCTGCGTGATAAGCACTGCTACTTTCCCTGCTTCCCAGAGGGGGAACTGAGGTGCGATTTACTTGCCCAGGGTCACAAAGCTGCTATGAATAAGACAGGAGCCGGGCTCCAGGCTGGATGTGGCAGCGGGCTCCTGAAGCGAAGGTCAAATTCGGCCTGAGCTGCTGACCACCCTGTGGTCAGGCTTCAGCTTCCGCATCTGTCAAATGACACCTCGTGGCGGGATGACCGGACTGGGAGCATCCGCGGAGGGTCCCTGGGTGCCCTCCCCAAGGGGCCCTTGGAGTTCCCGTAAGCTCAGGCCCTGTTGAGCCCCCACTGGTCCTCTCGGGAAAAGTCAGCCCCTGCGGAGGCCAGGCTGGGTGGGCCACACCCAGGCCGGGCAGGGCCGGCGGAGGGCAGAGGGGCCCACTTCTCCCCTCCCCAGAGACAGTGACAATACCTAACTCAGAGATGGGCCTGCGGAGGGCTGCATGCTGCACCCGGCACACAGCAGGTGCTCCATAAATGTCGGCGACTGTGGGCCATGTGTGGAGGGCTTTACACGGGGCTCCACGGGGATGTCCGTGCTCTGTCTGTGGCTGTTGCAAGTGCCCGGACCAGAGCCTGGCGCTTGGTGAGTGCTCAGTAGTATTTGCTGACTCAGTCTGGCCACGCTGCTGTAAGGAGACACCGGAGACCCGCTGGCCTGTAGGCAGCAGACGTCACTGTCACTTTCTCAGTCTGGAGGCTGGAGTCCACGGTCAGGGCGCCAGCAGGTCAGGTTCTGCTGAGGCCCTCTTCTGCGTTGCAGGCTGTGGGCTTCGCATATCCTCATGTGGCAGGGAGAGTGCTGGAGAGTTCTCTGGTTCCCTTCACTAGGGTGCTAATCCCATTTGTGAGGGCTCCACCCTCACGACCTCGTCTAGTCCTGGCCGCCTCCCGAAGGCCCCCCTCCAAATGCCACCACACTCGGGTGGGGTTCCAATGTTCACGTCTCGCGAGGACACAGACATTCAGACTGTAACACGGAATGAATGCCTGCATGGACATTGAGTGTCTTCATCGAGGCCGGATGTGGCAGGGCCTCAGCAGACTGTGGGCCCTTCTCGCCCAGGGCCGTGTCTGCTCCTGACTGTCCCCAGAGCCACCTGGGAGCCTCACTCCTGCTCCAGGTAGCTGAGGAAGCCTCGCCTGGTGCCGGGGTTTAGAAAGTATGGCCAAGCCGCCTCCTGCTGTGCACGGTTACCAAGGTCCAGCCCCTCCAATCTAGCACAGAGCCACCGAAGGGCTTTGCTGAGGGGCCACAACCCAGGGGTATCTCCGGGTTCCCTTCCTGTGCACTGGGCCCTGTGTGATCCCTTCTTGCTCTGCACTCTTTATAACTATTTTTAAAGGCATCTGGTCCAGGCATCTCATTTCTTTCCTGGGGAATGAAGCTCAGAGAGGGGCAGTAATCTGCTCAAAGTCACACAGCATGTTGGGGCAGGGTCGAGACGACAGCCTGGATCTCCTGACTCAGGCATGAGTCTTTTCCTGATGCTGGTGATCAGGACGCTGTAGCCAAGACCAGCCGGCTCTGGGCTGCGTGGCTGTGGGGACCTGAGGTCAGTGCTGACAGGGGCTGGGAGCAAAGAGGCTGCTTTTGTCTCAAGTCTGGCTTCTCTCTCTCAGTGATTCCAATTTCAGGAGCATTTTTTGTCTGTGTTTTTATTCTTTTGTCTTCCTTTGTGCTTTCTCTCTGGGTAATCTGAGGCTCGCAGGCAGCTAACTACGATGTGTGCATTCAAATGAAATGCAATAAAATATAATTGAACATATTTTTTCCTGTCTGAGCAGTGGATTAACTTCCCCGGCACATCTTCCTCCCTCTTCACTCCCCCCGCTCTTTCTCTGAGGTTTTCCTCCCCTCCCCGAGTCTCTGGGATTGAAAGGCCAGTGGCCCCTGCTCACGGGAAGCACACAGATGATCCCGACTTTACAGCCCACGTCCTGTGATCCATAGATGATGTTCCGGGCCGAGGAGAGGGAACCACCAGCGTCCACGAGGGCCGGGGGCGCTGCCAGCCCCGGGCAGGGAGAGGAGAGCAGTCTCCACCCATGACGAGTGGGGAGAGAGCCCGTGGGCAGGACGGGGGTCTCCTGCGGATGCACCTGTCACTCGGGCAGGGACCGTCCTGGGCAGACACACCATCCCTGCCACGCTGGGAAAAGTCGGCTCCTTCTCTGTCGCTCAGAACTGAGGCTGGATGTGCGTCACCAGGACGTTCAGCCACAGCAGCCCTCGTGGGTCCCAGTGGGGGAGGGACCCGCAGGGACGCCCTGGACGCGACCGTGAAGCGTGGGCTCAGCTCAGGAGGAGAGCAAGAGGTGTCAGACAGCGACGGGCAGGAAGGGTCCTCCTGCCTCAGCTTACTCACTGTGTAACCCTGGGCGAGTGGCCCAAGCCCGGAGCCTCAGTTTCCCCATCTGTAACATGGGCATAGATCAGTACACAGCATCAGGGCTTGTGGGCAGGATTCAGTGGAACGATGCTTGTGCCTGGTACACAGCGGGTCCTGAATAGACGGAGGCCAGTGAAATCCACTCACTCGTCATCATCCATTCGTTCATCGTCGCCCAGCCGGCTCTGCGGGCCTGCTCTGCGCCAGGCCGGGGGCAGCGTTAGGGAGCGAAGAGTCACCCTCCTGCCCCCTCCAGCAGCTCGTGGTCCAGCGTGAGTCTGAAGCAGGCTCTGTCTGAGGGCGTCAGCTGGGTCTCCCAGAACAGAGGAGGGACAAGCAAAGTTGGCACCAAGGGGAGTCAGAGAAGGCCTCCTGGAGGAGGTGACACCCGAGCTGAGCCTGGAAGGAGACTCCAGTTTCAGAAGGTGGGGGATGGGGAGGGGCATCCAGGAGACGGGATGGCAGGCAAAGGCCGGGAAGCATGAAGAGTGTGGGGGTGGGGACCAGGGGTGGTGTGTGGGGCCTGAAGCCCAGGGCCGGTGGGGACACACGGAAGGAGGCAAGTCAGGGAAGGCGGGTTCATTGGGCTGGCGCTGGGGAGCCATGGATGCCTGGGAAACAGGGAGGGACGTGGTCAGAGAGGCGGGTCCCTCCACAGGCACAGCCTTGAGCGGGAGACCATTGTTCCTCTGGGAGACTCTGTGTCCTTCCTGTCGTCGTGCGTCCTGCTCTCTGGTTCTTGGGCCCGTCCTCCAGCAGAGCAACCCCATCAGCACTCCTCCCTCGTCCCTCCTTCCACCGCATCTGTGGAGCACCTGCCGTGAGCCGGCGCTGTCCTGGGGCCGCAGCAGAGACAGCAGATGACAATCCCTGGCTGGAGCTCACAGTCCGGTGGGGACACAGACATTCCCCAAACAACCAGGGACGGCCCTGTGACCAGTGCGCCGAGGACGAGGTTCCCAGGGCTCTGGGAGCCTGTGCCAGGGTTTGACCTCGTCAGGAAGGTCAAGGAGGGCTTCCCTGAGTGGGGGACACTTGCACGGAGATCTAAGGGTGAGGCGGGGAAACTGTGGGGAGACGGGGAGGAGGTGTGCTCCAGGCTGTGGGAACAGAGTGTGCAAAGGCCCCACGGCGGGAGCAAGGGTGGTGAATCCAGGGCCTGAATGGTTGTGCTTGAGGAAGGGATGGAGAAGAGAGGAGAATGGGAGAACCTGGAGGGAGTGGGAGGGGTCCAGGGTGCCCCCAGGGCTCCTGTGGAGGGTGAAGCCTCCAGGGCAGTCAGGACCCGGGAGCCAGGTTTTGGGGGGAAGGTCGCGGTCACAGAGGACGTGTCTCTGGTCTTTCCCTTCCTCACCTTCCAGGTGCAAGAGGTTTCTTCTTGCCTTTTTTCCAGTGTCTTCTCTATCCCTCCCTTGTCCTAAGGAATGTTCTCCCAGGGACCAGGAAGAGAGGAAGCCCAGAGAGGGAGCTGGGTTCCCCAAGGCCACGCAGCAAGCTTAGGCAGAGCTGGGGGCAGCTCCCAGAGCAGGGTCTTCCCTCCACTTCATCCGCCCACCGCCCCCTGGACATCACAGCCAGGTGAGGCCACAGGTCTCCAGACTCTGCCCTGCAGGGCGAGGGCTGATGGCGCCGTCACCCTGAATCAGGAGTTAAACAGCCGCAGTGTTTACAGTGTGATTTCTCAGAGGCTTCAGAGAGAAGTTGATAAATGGGTCCTGTCCTTTCCCAGGAGAGTTTAGATTTCCTTTTTCTTTCTTATTTTTTTTCCTTTTTGATGGTGCACTCTCTCTCTAACACACAGACTCTCATCTCCTGCGGCAGCCAGAGGGCCTGGGAACCCGCTCCTGCAGGCTGAGGGCTCCTCTCTGCATGTGGCCCTGGGCCGCCTGCGCCCTGCAGGGCTGGGGTCTGGAGCCACAGCCGCTCGGGGCTCCCGGCCTCGTCCTCTCCGGGCAGCCCTGCCGTTCTCGCCACCCAGTCCAGGGGTGGTGAGCTTCCCGTCACTGGAGGGCTCCCCAGAGACCAGGGCAACCCTCGGAGGGAACTGAGGCGTCAAACGCTGGACGGGCCCAAGACCTGGACTCATCTCTGCCTGTCTCCCCCACCCCTCCCGTCATTCCACCCGATGACACAAAGCAGAGACAGAGGAAGGAGAGAGAAGAAGGGGAGCCAGTTACCACGGGGGGAGGGGCTGGCACTTCAGCGTCTGAGTCCTCCCTCCAGCTCCAATCCCAAGAGTAAGACTGAGTTTCCCCATTTCACTGATGAGGACACTGAGGCTCAGAGAGGCTAAGCAAGAAAGCAGCGAAGCCCAGGTTTGAACTCGGGTCCCCCTGACTGTTTCCCAGAGGCGCCACCTGTGTCCAAGAGAAGAAAGGCTGCTCTGAAGTGAGCGCTCACCTGAGCCAGGCTCTGAGCTGAGCTCTCCCCTGGCCGAGTCTTATTTAACCCACAGGAGGCTACAGCCTGACACAGGGGGAGATGCGCAGACTGATAGGAGGGGGCGGGGAGGTGAGTTCGGGATCATGTGTGCCGCTCTCCATCCTGAGCCCCACCTTCTGCCTGCTCATGCTGATTGAGGGACCCTGCGTGTGGAGCCCGCCTGTCTCTCCTTGATGAGGCCCTCCCTGAGGCAGGGAGAAATGAGGGTGGGGCGGCCCCACCCCCGGAGCCCCCCGCTGAGGCACAGCGCCAGGCGCCGTCCTGTCCTGTTTCATTTAAACGCCCTCTCCTGAGAGGGAGCTTGGACTCCTCGTTTCCCGTCAAGTTCCTCCAGCTGGTGACGCAGGAGGAGCCAGGACCCTCCTCTCTAAAACAAGGTTCCCCCACAGCCCGGGCGGGACCCCTGGGCGCCCAGCGGCCTGATCCCTGCCTGCCCTGGGGGTTGTATTTCTCTCCATCTGGCTGACTGCACCAGAACTTTCTTTTCTTCTCTTGATGGTGCCTCATGTTAAGTCTGTTGCCTTGACATTTAGATTTATACAGATAATGTGCGCATGAGAGAGTCTAGAAGCTTCTGGAAGCCTGAGGAGGCCCAGAGCACTTCCCAGAGGTTCGTGCGTCAGGAAGTCCCCTTCTAGAGGGGTTCCCCCACCTCTCCAGCACCCCCAACTGAGGGAGATGGAGGAGGGAGGAGAGAGAGACCCTAAGGAAGCCCACCGGCTGGCCCTTTTTGGGGTAGAGGCACCCTCTCCTACCCTGGGGTGGGTGTGGTAGCCCCAGCCTCTCACGTCAGGAACTGTCTTCTGGGCACCTAATGTGTACCCACACTTTACATCGCTCTTCTCATTTGGTCCTCATGCTGTGAGGTTGATAATATCCTAACCTTCGTTTTACAGATGGGGAACTGAGGCTCAGAGACGTCAAGCAACTGGCCCAGTGCCACACAGCTAGTGAGCTGCAGAACCAGGATTTAAGCCATGTCTGACCCCCAGACTTCCCACAGACAAATCGATTTCCTCAATTGACTCCATCAGATCTGGCCCTGTGGTCCCCACCCTCCTGGACATGACCCTGGTCCCTGGGTTTCAGGGGCATGAAGTGAGCCTGTGCCCCGCCTGGGTGGCCTCCCTGCGCTGCTCCTGCCCAGCTCTCTCACCCCTCCAGCAGACTGAACTTCATCCTCTTCCTTGAAGCCCCTCCATCTACCTTCCCTCATGGCTTTGCGAAAGCTGCTCCCTCTGCCTGCAGAGGCCGCCCCCTCCTCTCTGCCTGGACAACTCCTATTCATCTTTCAGGACTCAGTGGGATGTTGCCTCCTCCAAGAAGCCTCCGGGATCTCCCGGGCTCAATCTTGTGTCCTGCTCTGGGCTCCTGACCCCGTGCTCACCCAGAGCCTGGAGCACCGACTGTGTGTAGTTAGGGTGTCTGTCTGTGTGTCTGCCTCCCCACTGGACCACGAGATTCCCGAGGGCCAGGCTGTCGCCGGAAGTCCTGCACGCTGCCTGGGCCTGCCCAGGGCCCACGATGGTAAGTCAACATCTGTGAAGTGAGTGGATGATCTGCCCAGTCTTGGGACCTTTGATGGGACTCAAGGAGAATGACACTAGGTTTTGTGCCCCTCAGCAGACCTGCCAGGAGATGGCTTGGTGTCCCTTGGTGCTGCTGGCAGAAGTGAGGACCAGCATCCTGCAGCACCTGCTTCATGTCCCAATGATGCCACCCAAGGCAGAGGGACTTTGGGCAGTTCACTGGCTTCTCTGCGCCTCAGTATGACGCAGCCTATCCCAGGGTGGCTCTGAGGACGGAGGGAGGGGATGGGGCCAAGCACCCGGCCTGGGGCCTGTGCAGAGTTGGACCTTAGTAGATGCTCTGTCCTTTGGAGGTCATCACTTCCCCCTGCCAGGACCACGTGACGTGGCTGATCACTCTCCCTTCCCCAATATGGCGGAAATGGCACTTTACACAAGTGGCCATTTGCCTGGTGGCCCCTCGGACAGACCCTCAGCTGCCAGGAAATGCAGTCCAGCCAGAAGGTCCCCGGGGCAGAGACCCCGCAGGGCGAGCTGCTCTCCTGTCAGGCACAGGCCTTCTGAGGCGCTGAGGGCCCTGCAGGGCACGTGCTCAGCCTGCCTGCCAGGAGCAGGGGTGTGAGCTCGGGGCCTCCTCCTGGGCTGGACACCCTGTGGTCTGACACAGAGATGGGGACACAGCCAACGGTCACCACTGCGGCTGTCCTCCCTCCCCCGTGACGGTCTCAGTAAACGCACCTGAGTTGATGACAAGAGGAAGATTTTGGAGCCACAAGAAACCAGGCAGCGGGTCTTCCTTTCTTGTTTCTTTCCCTTCAAGGGACTTGGTGTGGGGGTGTAGCAAGAGCTAAAGTTATGGGGAGACTCTGATGGTCCCTGGGTCCCCTCAGGACCTGGGACCTGCCTCTTGCAGCCAGGACGCGGGGGTGGGTGGAGGGAGGTCGGGGCACAGACACAGGGCCTGGCAGAGCCCGGAGCTTGGCAAGCAAGTACTACGTGGCAGGCGTGCCGGCCGGACTCCAGCCCCAGCCTTGCCGCATGCGAGCCTCGTGCTGCCCTGAGCCTGCGTTTCCCTCTGTGCACTGGGAGGAGGACAGTCAGCAGAGACGGCGTCTGTGACGGGCCCGGCGCGCAGTGGGTGTGCAGCGAGGAGCCTGCCCCCTGGGATCCTCTGCCTCTCATCTCCCCGACGGCAGAGAGGGGCTCCTGAGCATCAGAAACGTCAGTTCATCTCTGCCCAGGAGGGACGATGAGAAAGCCGCTCACTCTGAGGGACACGTCCCTTCTCCCCTCGAAGGCTGCTCAGGTTTCCAGAGGCCCCCCGCGAAGTGCAGCTGGGGCCTCACCCAAGGCCTCTGCCCACCCAAGGCCTCACCCAAGGCCTCACCTGAGCCCCGCCCCAGGGGGACTGCGGCAGGCATCCAGGAGGGAGGAGTGGGCCCGAGGTGGGGTGCGGGGAGGGCAGGGGAGCCGGTGGGGGAGGAGGGAAGAGGCATTGGTAACAACAACAACAGCTACACACTTCCATTTTCAGATGAGGACAGTGTGCACAGAGGGGTTGAACACTCTGCCCGCGGTCACACAGCTGGGGTTTGGACCCAGGAGTTCTGGCTCCACAGTCCGGCTCTCACCCGTGAACCTGAGGAGGGAGAATGTGGGCGAGGGGCATCAAGGGAGCCCTCGGCCGGCCTGGCACAGCCCGCAGTCCTGCTTCCCCCAGGCCCCAGGGGGGAGGTGACAGGCCTGGGGCTGACATGGCCCTGGGGAATTGACAGGACAGAGCGCTCAGGTCTCGAGGGAAGGAGCTGCTCCAGGGCGCCATCCAGTAAAGCTGACGGTGGCGCAGCTCATACAAATCTCCCATTTATGGAGACACCGCAGGGGAGGCCGGGGCTGGGCTCAGCCCCTGGCTCAGCCCCTGACAAGGCCATAGGTCGGGGGAGGACACTGAAGCTGTATGTACCAGGGAAGGGGCGGGGGCTGGCCCCGGGCCACCAGGATGGGAGCGAGGGGTCACTGTCCAGCTCCAAAGTCCCCCTCCTGCTAGGGGACAGCCAGGGCGGGCCTGCCAGGCTGGGAGCATTGCCACGTTGGGAGGAAGGCGAGGACCACTGATAAAGTTCTGTTTTTGTGCCGCCATTTTCTCTTCACCGCGTCCCCGTGTCTCTGAGCTACAGGCCCCTGAGAGCCCTCACTGTGCCTCAAATACGTCGCACTTCCCCGAGCTGTGTCTTCTGCCAGGAACTGTCTTCCTCACTGACCCACTGCCTCCACCATGAGCCCAGGGCCTAATCCCACCTTCCCTGTGGGCCCAGCCCCAATCACACCTCCTCTAGGAAGACTTCCAGGATGCCCCGCCAAGCAGACTTCCTCCTTCCTGTGAAGTCTTGTGCCCCCAACTTAGACACCTCCTGTCTTTAGGCGACAAGCTCTTTCCTGGCCAGGTGTGGGCCTGAGTTCCACGTCTCCTCCAGCCACGGCTCCACCCAGATGGAGAGTGAGGTCCCCACAGGCCTCTGGACACAGCTCGGAGCTGTGGCCCCAAGTCCACCCCGCAGGGCCAGTCCTGGGCAGGCTCAGTGCCCACTGCTCACCCTCTAAGCTGCCCCCTGCTGTGCCCTGAGCTCCAGGCAGGCCCCACATGAGCCCCCGTGGGTGCAACACATGTCCCGAGTCCAGGGTGGACAATTCCTGGAGCCTGCTCTTCTTCAGGGACTGGGGGTTCGATACGCCTGTCTGTGATTTGCGGACCCCTGACACTCTGATGGTGGAAATTTGTGAGTCTCAGCTGCTTTGGGTCTGTGACTCAAGGATCTCAGACGGTGGGATGCTGGACGCTAAGATCCTGTAGCTCCATGAGCTGAGCTCGGGGAGGCCTAGGGTCCATGACTCTGACTTCAGGAATCCGAGGGTCAGGCTGTCAGAACGGCTGGGCGCTGAAGGGGCAGGGTCGGTGTGGTCAGAGGCCACTGCAGGCCAGAGGGAGGAGCTACAGGGTTGGGGGTGGGGGGTGGTGCCCACTGCAGCCTCCAGCCGAGGGCTCCACAGGGCTCAGGGACGCGGCAGCACTGACCCCACCCCAGCTGCCCACATGGAATCTGCTTGTTGCAGGTGCTGGCCCGCTAAAGCACCCGCTTCATCGGTCCCACATGGAGCACTGCCAACTGGACAGCTGACTGCGTTCCCATCGCTCCCACACTTGCTGTCGCCTCGTACTGCTGATGGAGTTCCACTGTGGGGGGTGCACATGATGGGGCATGGCCGGGGCAGCCGAGAGAGTCACTGATGGGGGCTGGGCCCCCAGACTCTGAGGGTCACAGCGAGTGAGCAGGTTAGGGTGAGGGGGCCTTTCTCCAGCAGGACAGGGTCTCTGAGGGTCAGCATGGGAGGTGGCCCAGCCATGGTCCTGTGTCAGACCTGTGGCTAGGAGCCGGGGGGCGGGGAGGGGTGGCTCAGGTGAGAGCAAGCAGGGAGAGAACAGGTCGGGGGCACCTGCCTACCTGGCCCGTAGATCAGCTGCTTTCCCCGGGCTGCAGGGCCTGCCCCAGGGCGACCCAGGGCCCCCGCTGCTGACCCACTCACCCTCCCCTGTGTCCACGGCATCTGTCCCCCCGACCACAGCTCTGATTTCTGCTTCCAGCCATCCTCCTCAAGACCGAAGACCACCTCCAGGGACCCCTCGCATGACTCCAATTCATCCATTCAATAAACATGTCTCGTGGGCCCACCGCAGGCCAGGCTCTGGGTGGTGGGCACCCACAGCTGGGGGGAGGATATTCATTTGTTTGTTGCCATTCATTCGCTCATTCATTCATTTGACAAGCTCTCACTGAGCGCCTACAGTGATGCTCTAGGCCCTGAGAAACAGCGATGAGCAAAGCAGACCAAGCCCCACCGTCGTAGTGCTCACGTCAATGACCTCCTGCCCTTGGAGTGTGCAGGCCTCAGGGGTGTGTCGCAGGCCTTCCCTCCTGGACAAAGGGCCATTACTTTGGCCTCTGGACAGAGCGACGCCCCAGTCCCCAGCTGGCCCCAGCCTGTCTCCCCCAGATCTCTTCCCTGTGGGTCCCCGCAGTTGTCCAGGGCCCGTGGCCACCCCTACACCTGGCCCTGCTGCCCCCAACAGAGCTCCTGGCTCCACAGGATCCTGTGGCAGCTGGTGTCTAGTGCACACGAGTGACCCTCACATGGAGTGTCCCACTTATTCTGCATGACCCCTCGGGGCTGCAAAGCAAGGAGGGTGACCGGGGACCACCCATGGTGAAAAGGCTGCAGGATTCTGCGGAAAATGTGTGAAAGCACCGGGAACAGACTGGTGCAGACACCCACTACATAGGGGGCACTGAGGCACAGGGTGGGTGACGTCCTGTTCACGGGCAGGGAGCCATCGTTGGAGGCATCAGGACTCGACCCAGGTCTGTCTGACTCCAGGGTCCCCGTGTTTAACCTTTCACTCTACTGCCCATGGTGGATGGCAGCCAGGCTTCACACTCAGTGGGCCCAGGGTTGACTTCAGTTCTTCACCGACAGTGTGCCTCTGGGAAAATTGCTGGACCTCTCTGTGCCCCAGTTTCCTGGAGCACATAAGAAACTAACCCACCTCCTGGCCTCCTCCCTCTGGCCCTCCTTCCCCTCCTCCCTCCCTCCCTCTCCTCTGTGAAGCAGGAGAGTCACAAGACCAAACCTCACACATGTGTGTCCACTGGCACACTCATAAGGGCCCCACAGCTGTGGGCAGGGGCTCACCTGCGGTGTGATGTGCCATCACCTGCGTCCGTGTCCACCCAGCGCCAGCCTCTCGGAGCCCAGGGCAGCCCAGGGCCTTCCCTGCTGTGAGCCTCCCAGAGAACTGAAAATGAAGAAATGCTAAAACGCAGTCACAGACACCGGGATATAACTTCAATACTTACCTTGCACAAATTAACACTTTCATCAGCAAATATCTGGTGCACGATAATTGTGTGATTCACCAGATAGTCACAGGATTTATGAACAATCACCTTCCTTCTGCTCGTGAGGCAGAGACAACGGAAGCCAGGACACACGCTGGAGGCTGTTCGTGGAGAGCCCTCGTCTTTCCACCTGTCCTGGCCCCGTGCCCCTGTGGCTGTGTTAGAGACAGCGTCAGAGGGTCACATTCGAGGCCTTGAAGAATATGAGGTACACGGTCCTTCCCGATGGGGCCCTCACATGTGTGCACACATGGGCACTCACATGAGTGCACATGCAGCCCCTCGGTGGGGAGTCTGACATTTGCAGGCATGCTGTGTTCAGAGATGGAGCCACTGTGCGTCATTCTTGTCATTTCTGAAGACACGGAGAAGCGACACTGTCTGGGGTCGGGGAGGGAAGCTGACGCTGGGGAATATTCTAGAGGCATTTCTGTAAACCGTGGATCAGGAGTGGGCCCCAAACCCTCTCTGGCGGCCTGCAGGGTGGGTCAGGTGGGGAAGAAATGACTTGAGGTCCTACTGTGTGCCAGGCTTTGCCCCTGGGCTCACATCTGTGGCTTATGAAGCTGCCACTGCCCCTGGAGGTAAACGTCATCGAGTCAGGTGTTTTTAGGGATGAGGAAGCAGGGAATTGACTAATGCTGGCTCTCAAGTTTGTCCTCTCTGCTGGCCTCTCTGAAGATACCTTCCAAGCAGGACAGAGGTCTCTCCTCTGCACCCTCCGGGTGCCCCGGCTCCGAGGGGAGCAGGAGGATGAGGGCTGTGCGCCCCTGGGCCCTGGGCTCCCCCCCTTCGCCCACCACGTCTGGTGACTCCTCCCTCACAGGACCTCCGCCAGGTGCCAGAAACGTGAGGCTTCAAAGGGAATGAGAACAACAACAAAAAAGACTCACCGGTTTTGCCACAAACCCTCCCTGGATAACCCACAATTATGTCAAGCGGTTAAGAGAGTCCTCAAATAGAATGAGTCTTGTTTAATACCTTGATCTTATTTGCTGGAGAAATGAATTCTGTCAAATCCCTGAAGCCAACTGTCAAAGGAAAGCGTTCTGGGGAGACGAATCTCTTACTCTGATGGCCAAAGTCATTCGAAGTGATCCTTTAATCCCCGTCCCCCTGCAGAACCCGGAGCTGCATTTTGAAGCCTCTTCTCCCTGAATGTTTTCCCGCCTCTCTGGCCCCTCCTCGCCTGAGCCCCACCTCCGTCTGCTTTCTCAGAGCAAATTTTAGGGGAAAATGGCTGAGGACAAAGCCTTGTCTCTGTGTCTGTCTTTGGGGTGAGGCGCCCGCTGTCGGGGCTCCAGCAGCCTGGGGACGACTGTGGGGGCAGGAGAGGGAGCCCAGGGAGGCGCTTTTACAGAGCTGAGGCTGTGTGAGCAGGATGGGGGGGCGGGGCCTCCTCACTCCTACTGGGGCGGGGCAGCAGCTTTTCTGCTCCCTGCCCTCCACCCTGCACCCTCTTCCACCCCCATCTCCATGTGACGGCCAGAACCTTCTCTTGTATTTGCAAAGCACCTTGATGTCCAGTCACTAATCTATCCTCCCCTCGTTCACTCATGTTATTCAGCTCAGGGCAGTGGGGGCTCACCGGGGGCTGCGGCCCCCACGGAGCTCGGGGTTCAGATGCAATGACACAAAGTTCGCCTTCGCGAGTCCAGGGTCTGAAACACAAGACGGAGGTGTAGACAAATAGCTGTGACCCTGTGTGTTGAGGGTCAGGAGAGACAGGAGCTGGGCACACAGTAGGTGCTTCCATCAGTTAGGAAGGGTTGGGTATCAAGTCACAGAACATCCGGGAACAGTGGCTCAAGCAACTGAGATGTGTCATGATCGAGAACAAAAAGATGTCTGCAGGGAACTAGTTCTGGGCTTGGTCAGAAGTCCAGTGATGCCAACAAAGACCCGGGGTCTTCCCTCTTTGTTATTTATCATCCTTGGCCATGTTGACCTTTTTCTTTGGCTTATTGCCTCGTGATAGCAAGATAGCTGCCACAGCTCCAAACATCATGTCTCACACTACAGCATTCATGGTGAGAAGGGAGTGAGGTAAGGCAGGGAAAATATTTCCCAGAAGCACATCCTCCACGGGCAGATTTTCCCTCACACCTCAACGGCCAGATCTGGGTCACATGTCCACCCCTAAAACAATCTCTGGAGAAGGGGATGGGGGGCCAGGCTTGGCTTCCCCGGGGCTGGGGAGGCCCCCAGGCCTGAGCCCGTTGCTGCAGAATAAGCCTAGTGTTCTGCGACTGGAGGGAGGAGGGGCGGCTGCTGGGCAGGCAGCCACACGTGTCCCCCACCTTCTCGTCGGCGCTTGTGACTGAGTGTCCAGGCGTGTGGGGTCTGGGGTGGTGGCTGAGCCCGGGCCCTGGGGAGGAAGCCCTGCCCTGAGCCTCTGCCCCACGGGCCATGTGATCCGGGAGGTGCTTGACCGCCCGCAGCACAGCCTCCTCCCCGTGGGGTGGGGACCGTCACAGCACCTGCCGTGCAGGGTGGGTATGAGGTGATGTGGGGTCGAGTGTGTGGGCGCAGGGTCTGAGGGCGCGTGGACGGCTGCTGGCTGTTGCAGCGATGAGCCCCTGTGTCAAGGGCCTGTGTCCCTGCTCTGAGCAGTCCTGGGGTGACAGTGGCAGGAAGACCAGCTCCCACGTGGGGACACCCCCTGCGTGTGGGCGCCTTCCCTGCGCTCACTCACTGCACCCACGACCGTCCGGGATGGGGGGCTGTGCTCACCCCATTTCCAGCTGAGGACACCGAGGCTCAGGGAGGCGACCCCGGGTCAGTGAAGGCGGACAGGGCTCCAGGACGTCAGGTTCCAGCCGCCGTCCTCTGATCCACCGCAGGGCTGGGTGCTCCGCGCCGGGCTGTGTGGGCTCCCAGGCCAGCAGGCTCGCAGTGCGGGACCCGTTACCAAATGATCCCACAATCACGCCAAACTGCAAAGGGGACTGTGACCCTGAAGCAAAGGTTTAGGGCTGTGAACACGGGGCAGGGACCTGACCAGGCCGGGTTGCAGGTGGCTTGTGTGGAGGTGGGAGCCGAATGGAGATCTGAACGATGAGATGGGGACGCGGGGGGATGAGAAAGAGGGGCATCCCATCGGGGCAGAGGGAACAGCACACGTGAGGGCCTGGAGGCAGGAGGGGCTCTGTGCTTGGAGGACCCACGACAAGCCAGTGTGAGGGAGGAGAGGCCGGGGGGCCTGGCGGGCAGGGGCAAGAGTGAGGACGGGAAAGTGGAGCTGCGTTAGGGAGGGGTGAGGAGCAGCTCTCTGTCCCCAGTGGAGCCAAAGCAATAAAAGCCCTGACTCCCATTCTGGGCAGAGACCCCTGTCCTGGAGGGGCTGGGGTCGAAGGAGAGAGTGATGCAGCCCGGTCCCACTGGGGAGAGTCCTCAGATGTCGGCCTGAGATGGTCTCCATTAGAATCATTTGGAAGCTCCCTGCCTGGGCCGGCTCTGGAGCCTGGGTTTGGTCACCCAGCTGTGTGTCTACCACGCCCACCCCTGAGGGTCCTGTGATGTTAACGTTCTAAGGGTCCAGGAGTGTCCCATTCTTCTGTAAGCCTTACATTACAACTGACAAATATCTCAAGCTCTGCGCTGATAATCTCTATTGATGAATGGCTCATGACCCAGCGTCACTCACCCTGCGCCCATCCTGATCTTCTGTGAGTGCAGCTTCCAATGAATCTGTGAAAAGACACCCATCCCCAGAAGGCACAGCCAGGGTCCCCAACCTGAGCCCTCCTGCCTCCCTCTGAATCCCATCCAAACCATCTTCAGTTGCTCTGTCCTCCGGGGCCCACTTCAGACTCTCTGAGTTTATGGCTGTCACATAATGTTATTAGCCATGACGATGGCAATTAGAAGAATTATGCTGGACCATAAACTTCCGCAGGATTTAGGACCGATAGTCAATTTTGGGAGCCGAGGCGGCTGCCAGCCATCCTGGCTGTGCCTGACCAGCCTCCAGCCAGTGGACAGTGTTGGCCACAGTCACAAAGTGATGCTGCCTCTCTCTGGCAGTGCTGCCCGCGTCACCCAGGCCCCTGCAGGGAGCCCACCCAGGCCCGGGGCTCCTTTGCTGTTTGGGTTCCAGGCTCCCCCCTCCCTTCCCTGCTCAGACCTCCTGCTCTCAGGGAAGCATCTGAATGCAGATCCCTGGGGGCCTCTCCCGGAGGCTGTTGTTATGTTCTGATTCCACACCCTGACAGAGGAGGCTCAGTCCCTGTTAATGGTCCTGAGCCCCAGGCTTGGTGAAGGGAGGCAGTGTTGTTAAGTGTTTAGACCACAGGCTTTGGATGACCCTGGTTCCCAGCCTGGGCTCTGCCACTTCCTCACTGTGAGATAGTAGCCAAGTTACTTAACCTCTCTGAGCCTCATCAGCTTTCCCTTCTGTAAATGGGCACCATAATACGGAATCCATCTGGCTGTTGTAAGGATTGACAAAATAAAACAGTGGGATACAGATTCCTGGGCTCACATGACACTTGCTGGCAGCACTTGGGGGTGGCACTCTGGGCAAACACAGGGCTCTCTGGGCCTCAGATCCTCATCTGTAACATGACGACTTTGGACAAGTTTCTAAACCTCTCTGAGCTTCATCTGTAAAATGGGGGGACGGCAAGAGGGGTGTGACCACTTCCTCCTTGTGGGATTGTTGAAGTAACCCAGTGAACAATGCATAGGAAGTACTCAGCAAGGTGCCTGGCCCACGGTGCTGGCTTTCATTACTCAGGCCCTGAGGGAGTGCTGGTGCTGAGTGGCCTCTGAAGTTCTCCCTTTCTGCCTCCACTGCACTTAGAGATGAAGAAACCGAGTCCAAGGGACACTAAATTAAATGTTAGAGAGCAAGACAGTGTATGACGCGCTAAATTGTAAGGGCGCAAAATTAGAGAACAAAATGATCCACAATAAAGGGCTAATGGGGCGGGACAGACGCTGAGCTCCCGGGAGCAGGAGACAAGGGAGGAGCTGCGGCCTGGGGCGGGGTGGCCTCACCAGGGCCTGGGTGCTTAATAACACTGAGTTTTCTTTTAATATAAGTAATGTATACTTACTGTAAAACGCTTGGAACGTGCAAAATGGATATAAAGCATCTCGCCGCCAAAGGCAGCAGCTGACGCCTATCTTCATTCCTTTTCTACTTATACACGAATGTATGTTTTCATAATTGATTTCCCATTGGTGTGACTGTGCTGATCCCTTCCCATTTACCTCGTTGGTGAGGAGGGCTCCCCCATCCTAAATAGAATGAAACAGCTAAACGCACACCACCTGTCACTGGAAGGACAGGGCTGGCAGCCGGGCATCAGTCACGCACACTCACAGCCTGGGCGAGGAGGATGCTGCCGCCACGCAGGCCACACGAGGCTGGCACTCGGGAGCAGAGAGAACCAGCAGGGCCATGAGCGGAAGGCTTTGTAGGAACCAGGGGTTGAGGTCCCCTGGTTCCCGCGGGAGGAGGTAATTGGTTTGTTTGCCCAATTCCACACCTCATGCAGCTGAAGCCCATTAGGCGAGGACCCGGTGGAGCGCAGCTGTTCTGGCTGAGCGGGGAACTAGCTGGGTGCGAGACTTTCCTGCTGGGTGGGGACAGATCCGGCAGGAGCAGAGGAACTCTAGGTAGGCCTTTGAGGTCCCATGAAAGTCAAAGACGTCAAGGCAACACACCAAATTACAGGACTTACAGTACAGGCTGTCAGGGTAAGCCAGGACATGACATCATGACCTCCTCCCTCTCCTGAAGCAGAAAAGGTCGTTTCTCGCTCACGTTACGTGCCCTCTGTGGTCAGCAGGAGCTGCCTTGCTCACCACAGACACCTAGGGACTCTGTCCACCCTCAGCAGAAAGGACACGAGCGTGCGCACTGGATCTTAAATGCTCCTGGAAAGGGCACTCCCCACCTCCATTCATGTTTCCTTGACCAAAGCGAGCCTCACGGGCACCCCTGACCCCAGGTGATGGGGAGGTGCTGTTCTCCTGTCAGGGGGCCCAGAAGGGAACTGGATGTGGGCAGCCGGCAGCCGTGTCCTCTACATGATGCGCAAACAGACTGGGGTCTTTCTTATCCGAAATTCTGGCTGGACCAGTTTTCCATGTCATTATATATTTTTGGAAATAGTTCATTTAATTAATGTTCCATAATTTATTTAACTAAACTCTCTTTTAAAAAATTTGGATGATTTCAATTATTTAACTCTCATAAGTAACACTGCTGTGGATTTCATTCTTGAATCTTTCTCCTATAAGGAGATGCTCAGTAAAATAGTATAAAGTTTTAAATGGTAATAATACTGAATATTTGCGGAGTGAATAATCCTCATGTCCTCTTTGCTGACCTTCACGTAACCCCAGATCCGGGAGCTTCTCTCTCTCCAGTCTCCCACCCTGGTCCCACCACCATCACACCTGGACAGGTGCAATGGCCGCCTGCCTGGCCCTTGCCTCTGCCCTGGCCCTGCTCCTGTCATTCTCCCTGCAGCAGCCAGATGACCCTGTGAGACTGAGGGTGGGGCCGTCCCTGCTCTGTCCACTCCCTGTGGCCCCTGCCTCACTCGGCACAGTCTACACTGACAGTGACCCCAGGGGCTCTGCAGTCTCCCCCCAACCCTCACTCCCCTCCAGCCCTTGGGCTCCTTCCTGGACCTGGAGCCCTGGACACGTTCCTGCCTCAAGGCCTCCCCCTTGCCCTTCCCTATGATGGAGCCCCCTCCCCAAGTCTGCCTGGCTCTGTCCCTCTCCTCCTGCTCACCTGCGCCCCTGGTGCTGCTTCCACTCTCTCCCCTTCCACCGCCCATTCTCCACACGGCCACCAGAGGGGGCTTTAAAAGCACAACTCAATGCTCTGTGTTGGCTTCCTATGGTTCTTGTCCCAAAGCCCCTACCTGGCCTTGAAGCCCAGGGCAGTCAGCTCCGCCCACCTCTGCAGCCTCAGCACCTGCCGCGTCCCCCATTCAAGATGGTCCAGTCACACAGGCCTTTCTTCGGCCACTTGGACCTCTGAGCCTTTGCATGTGTTTCCTCTGCCTGGAGCATATCCCCTGGCCCCCTGGCTGACTCGTATTTGTCCATCGGGTCTCCACGTAGAAGTGTCCTTCCTATGGGATGCCCACCTGACCTCCCCCCACAGGGTGAGAGGTCTTGTGGACCTAGGGTCCCTGGGCTGGATGGGAAAATAAGAAGAAGAAAAAACTATCATATCAGAGGAGACAATGAAAATGGTCCGTTACGAAGTGAATGGAACTAGCTCTTAGTTAAAAAATCATTTGAAGCGCCTCGCCCACATCCTCTCCCTGTAACCACCCTCGCGCACATCACCTTCCTTTCTTCTCCCTGTTTCCCCCTCCTCTTCAAGATGCTGGGTTTTTTCTTATTCTTCTTTTTGCTTAACTAGGAGACAACAGTTTTTGCAACATCATTTTCATGAAGATCTTTGAGGAAAAGATGGGGAGAAACCCAGCAGAGCTGACAGCGTAGCTCTGTCCACAGAAACCAAAGAAACAACTTTTCAAATTGCAAAAAATGGTTAGAAACTAGAACGCCATTAACATCAGTTACAGCTGGAGATGCAGAGAGGTGGCCTGGGGGTGGGGAGGGGTCCAAATATGGGGCCCAGCCCATCTTTCCCCAGCTGGCCTCCTTGCTCTCCTCCAGCCTCACATCCCCCGTCTCCTCTCCCCCTCCAACTCTACACTCACACTGAACCTTAGACAGGTAATAATCACACCATGCAGTGTTTACTGAGGACACAGTGTGTTCCAGATCCTGAGCTGAGTCCTTTACATTAGGTACCCTGTTCATTCACCCCGAATCTCGTCTGTGTATCCTCCTTCTTTCCTTCATCCATTGGATATTTACCAAACCCTGCCATCGTCATGACAGCGTGCGGAAAAGCAAACCAGCATTTATTGAGCAACTATTATGTGCCACTCACCACCAGCTCAGTTTATCCTACAACCATCTTTTCTGAATGTCCCGGAAGTCGGGGCTGTGGCTCAGGGCTGAGGTCACACACACCTGCTCTGGGTCTCTTGGCCGTCCAGTGAGGGTCTGACAGACAGGGCATCTCTCCTCCACGCTGTCTTCCCAGTACAGGGCTCCCACTCTGCTCAGGAGCCAGTATTATCATTGTTACGGCTGTTGCTGCTATGATCGTCACAATACACACATGACAGCATAAGCAGATGGAGACTGGTGCTGTCACCATCTACTCCTGTGATGACCTTTAACACATAGTGACCGTGCAAGGCAGGACTTAGCCCTGGAGACGGACATGAATCCATGAGGCTAAGGATTTGCCCAGAACACCAGCGAGCCTTGTCTGGCTCATCACCTTCGCTGGCCTTAGATGCAAGGACATATGATGCTAAGAAAGGCAGGAGGGCCATGTCTGCCACGGCAGTAGAGAAGCTGAGAAAACCTGGCTGCGGAAGAAAGCATGAGACAGAAGAGCAGAGAAGCCAAGATGGAACCCATAAGAGAGGGGCTGGACCGAACGGTCCCGGTCTGTCTCAAGGGCAAGTTGGTTCCAAGTTCATTAAGTTCTGCAGGATCCCCCTGGAGCTAGCCTCCTCCCCCTCCCTCGTTTTTCTTCGCTTAAACTAGACAGAGTGTTTTCCTGTTACTTACAAGGAGCCCTGACTCAATGCCAAGGAAAATTGTTTATTTTTAAAATCTGCATTAAAAAAAGCTTCATTTCTAACAATGAGTGTCTCTCTTTCAGAGAGTCCTCATAAATAACAAAAAGGAAGTTTTTGCAAAGCTTTATGGAAATTAAACCAGTAATCTGGGCACACGCTTGTTTAACAAGTGATAATTAACTGCTGACAATAAAATTTCAGCGAGTTTTTCATTAAGAAGCAATCAAGGCCATCCCTGCACTGGGGAGTCTGGCCCCCCCGGCAGAGCTCAGCCCCTCTGCCGACAGCTTCAGAGCTGGTGCTGAGGGTCTGCTGCTCCCTGCCAGGCACGATCTGGACCCCAGAAGTGACACTGGTATTTCATATCCCTGGGCTTTCTGGGCCCCACAGACTCCGGGGCAATTCCCAGAAGCCCTGCTCTCACTAACGGACCAGCCTCTCTGGGCGTCCCCAGCCCCAACATGCCTGGAACCGGAGCAGAGACTTGGCACCGATGGCAGCTTCACGGAGGGAGGGACGCTCTGGTCTCTGTAGCCCCTGCCATGCAGGGGTCCAGCCCGGGCCTCATTTGACAGAAGGGGAAACTGAGGCTCAGAAAGGGGGAGTCACTTGCTCAAGGCCGCACAGCTGGTGAGGGGTGAGGCGGAGATGCGAACTCTGACCTGCCTGACTCTGAGGTTCACGCCCCCCAGCCCAGCCCACGTCCCTTTCTGCAGGGAGCTCGTCTGTTCTGGGCTTCAGTTTCCTCATCTGTAAAACCGGGAAACACCAGGACTCGCCTTTGGAGGTCGTCTGAGGATGAAATAGACTGAGATATGTTTCTACACATACAGCGCTTAGCATAGTGCCCGGCACACAGTGAGCCCTCAACACTTTAGCTATAATGCTTATTAACAATATTGATAATATTAATGATAGTACCAACAAAATACCAATATTATTATCCATTAACTATTATATAAGCAGTTAATATTATAATAATAGCAGCAGCATACTGATTGATAGACTACGCAAACTTGTTTCCTCCAGCCCACAGCCAGCTGGCTCTGCTTCTTTAGTCATCTCTGTATCCTCTTTGGGGGTCTGTCCAGATCTCCAGCTCCATCTACGAGGGAAAAGTGGAAGGAACCCAGGATGCTGAGTGTAGGGTGAGGAGCTGCTTCCCGGGTCTTGCAGGTCCCAGTCCTCTGAGGACAGCCATGTTCATTTTCTGCTGGCTGCTGTCACAAAACCCCGTGCTCAGCTGTGGCCAACTCTGACCTGTTGGAACATTTTTGTCCCCATTTCCATCCCCTAAGTTTCCTAGGCGCCCCCAAGGTTTACACCCCTTTCCATGCTCCCCCACCATACCACCCACACAGAGCCATCCACTGCTCCTAGAAGATTCTACACCTTTAACATCTCCAGCCTCTGCACATACTGGTTCCTCTGCCTAGAAAGCTTTGCCCTCCATTTCCCACATGGTGAAATGCTATGTTCTGGGGCCCAACTCAAACCTCTCTTTCTCGATGACACCTTGAGCCCAGGCCTGTCTGCCCCGACCGAGCACAAAGCAGTCTCCTGACCCATTTCCCAAGGCCTCACTGTGTGTCCCTCTCGGTGTGCCGCCTGCAAGTTAGCTCAGGGTCCGCAGCTCCCTCTAGGTGGGCTTTAGCATCTGTTTTCCAGCTGAGGCTCAGGGAAGAGGACTGACCTGCCCGAAGTCACACGTCTAGAAAGTGGCCGAGCCCAGGTGGAGACCCACGTCTGGCCCACCCGGATCTTGGGCTCCTGATAGAGCCCCAGGCTGCCTCCTGTCCACCTTGGGCTCATACGAACCCAGACTATTCCTTCCCTAAAGGCAGCAGGTGTGGTGCCCTGTGAGACAGCACTCATATTTGTCACTGATCCAGGCCCCAGGCACAAAAGTTCGTGCCCCTGACCACACAAGCCCAGGCACACGTGGCACAGGAACGAACACTCAGACACGTCCACACGGACACCAGCATGTTCCCAAAGACGTTAATGAGCACATAGGCTGTACTGCAAATCTGTGTCCACTCTCCAGCCCCACGTGCTGAACCCGACCCCTGTATCCAACTGCCTCCTTAGATGTCCCAAGGATCTTCAGGCTCAGTGAGCCCAGGGGGCCCCAGGGTGGGCAGGGCAGGGGACAGACCCAACTCAGAGACTGGGTTCTGGCTCCTGCTCCTGGAACATTCCCTCTGTGAACCCTGGAAACATTTGATCGAATATAGCAAAAAGGACAGGGGCCTCCCCAGGGAGTGGAGCGGAACTGACACCCAGGGCCTGTGTGTGTGAACTGGGGCTGTAGCTGCCGTGCTGGGGGTGGGAGCGAGACTGCAAGTCTTGGTAACCTGGGGGCTTGGGTTTAACACTCTCAGAGGGACAACGAGGCCTTGTGCCCATGGGAGCCCGAGAGTTGGGCGTTTGGTCCCCACAGGGAGCTGGGACCTCTGAAGCGCTGCATGCTCAGTGGATGAGAAGAGAACATTCTACCCGGAGGAGCGAGGAGGCTGCAGGCATGCTTGTCCATCTCCGTCTGGACTCTGGGTGGAGCAGCAACACAGAGAGCCCTTCAGGAGTCTGTAAACACACGCCTGCGCCACCCTCGGACTGATGGTTTCAATTTACCTCATAAGCTTGATTTCTGAACAGAGAAGCCAAGGAGCTAAACCATAATTGGTCCCAGGCTGACGATACTTCTGGGGCATCTGAAGAAGCCAATCCAGAATGTTTTGCAGGGCCACATCCTCCACTCAGGCTACATAGGGCTCCCACGGTCGGGCCCTGACGAAGAGGAGCTCAAGAACCAAATTCCAAAACAAAGGAAGAATGAAACAAACATTGCACATGGGAGGGAGAAGACAAAAAGGAAGAGGAAGAGAATCCAGAGATCTCCAATCGTAGAATGATTCCAAGGGAAACTCGAAGACAAGTATGTTGAAAATGAAGACAGGAAAGAGTCAGAATCACAAGAATGGTGGGGGAGAGCAAGAGGTGATCCACAGAGGACTTTCAGGGCAGTGAAAATACTTGTATGATATTATAATGGTGGGTCCATGTCAGTACACATTTGCCCAAACCCAGAGAATGAGCAACACCCAGACTGAGCTCCAGTGTAAACTATGGACTTTGGATGATAATTATTTGTCAATGTATGTTCATCAGTTGTAACAAATAGACCACTCTGGTGAGCAGTGGTGATAATGGGAGAAGCTAGGCACGTGTGGGGTCAAGGGGCATATGGGGAATCTCTGAGCCTTCCTTTCAATTTTGCTGTGAACCTAAAACTGCTCTAAAGAATAAAGTCTTTTAAAAAATCATGAAAATAGAACCAGATACTGTGAAAAAAAAGAGCAGGTATATTGGGGAACGAAATATTTAATTTTAAAATATCGAAATACCAAAAATGAAATACGTAATTTTGAACTAAAAACTCAGTGGATGAATAAAATAGCAGCTTAGGCAAAGCTAGGAAGAAAATACATGAACAGGAATGTAGAAAAAAGGAAGCTTTCCAGAATACAGATCAGAAAAATAAATTGGTGGAAAATATGAAAGTGAGATTACAAGACATGAGAATAAGAAAAAGATGACCCACCATATCTGAAAGAGGGGCTCTAGAATATAAGAAAAGAAGGAATGAAAGAGGAAATGATCCAATCCACAAGGACCCAGAATTTTCCAGAATTTATGAAAGATAATTTTCAGATTCAAGGGCTTAAGAATCCTAACAAGACTTTTAAAAGTCTATATTTACATGTAGAACTCGATCTCCCTGTGCCTGTACCCATACTTGTGTCTATATCAATGGGAATTGATGAACTGGGACTACAAACAATGTTGAGAAGAAAAAAAACACAAATGAGAACACAGCATATAATTCTATTTATTAAAATTTCTAAAACAGGCAAAACTAACCTATTGTGTTGGAACCGGTAGAACTGGTGGAATGGTAGTGAATGGAAAGGAGCCTGAGGGACCTCTGGATATACATTAAAAATAGTTTATAACAAGAAAAAAAAAGGCAGCCAGAGAAAGGACGGACCAGCTAAAGACAGACAGGTGGACAGCAGATTACTCCACTGAAGCAATAGAGACCAGGAACACTGGAACAATATTTTCGATGCCAGGAGATCCAGATAAACTATCAAAGTAGAATTCTAGTTCTAGCGAAATAATCACTCAAAATTTAGGGAGAAAAAACGTATTTTTAGATAAAAACTGAGAGAGTTTACCACCCACCAGGTCTTGCTAAAAGAATGAATACAAGATAAAATCATTTTGAAAGAAAGACATTGAACCTACAAGGAAGGAATAGTATGAAAGTAGGAAAAGCATGCAGAAATATCCATGAACATGGGGTAAATCTACTCGTTGTCTACAAGAAACAAGAGGGAAACCAACAACAGTAATAGTGAGAACTAAGTTGGGAGAGGTGGAAAAAGGAGACAGAATCGTAACACTAGCTGAAGCCGACATGAAGATGGGAGACTGGAGTCAGGGCGTTTGGAGGTCCTGGTGCCATTCACAGGGAGGGCAGAGAGGCTGACGAGCTCTAGGCTGTGTTAGTCCAAATAAGCACACTTCCTCCATTTTTAAGGTAACTAATAAACGGACAGAAATGGGATGCAGACTTTTGAAACCAACGGAAGCAGAAAGGTAATGAAGAATCTTTGATCAATGTAATGGACAGAAGAAAATGAGTCAAAAGGAAAGTGAAGAAAGAAGCAAAGGGGAAAACCAGGATGGATGGAAAGCACAATAAGATGAAAGAATCAGCTCTGCTTTCAGCATCTTGTGGCTTTAGCGAACGACTCCCCGCCTTTGAGTCTCAGTTTTCTTATCTGCCCGCTGGAGACGCCAGCTGGCTTCGTTAAAGGTCACACCACGTTCCATTTGAGGGCCGCCCTGAAGGGTAAACGGAGTCAGCACCATCGGAGAGGGTGTCACTATCATCATCATCATCACCGTCGCTCTGTGCCAGGCACTGTCCTCTGCATCCCGAGCACCAGCTCACTTCCCATCACAACAGCCCCATGACGCAGGTCCTGCTGTCATCATCACGTTGCTGATGAGGAAACAGGCTTAGCGGTGAGAGGCTTGCTGAGGTCACACAGCCCTTGAATGGCCGAGCCTGGACACAAACTCGAGTCCTCTGACCCTGAAGCCACCCTGACCACTTACTGACTCCATGACTTTGAGCAGGTGATGTCACCTCTCTGAGCCTCAGTTTCTTCGTCTGTGTGTTGTGGGTGCACAGAGGCTGGGCAGAGACGAAGCACGTGAACCCTGGCACCCTTCCCACGCCCAGGGCCTCCCCAGCAGAAAGCAGCTGTGAGAAGCCTCGTGGCGGCAGGACACAGGCAAGCCTTCCGTGGGGACAAAGGGGCCACCTGACTGCCAGCTCTGTTTTTCTCCTTCACACGTGTCACGTCTTCATCCCTTATCCTCTGTGCCAGCCCCACGGGCGCGGGGACTTGTTCCCGGCTGGGTCTCACGGCAGGTGCAGTAACATTGTTGTCATGCTGTGGATGTGACGTCACTGCTCTGAGCCTCAGGTTTCTCACCTGCACAGTGGGAGGCTGGCGACCCCTGCAGCTGACCTGGGGACTTGGTGAGACTCCCCATCCCGTCCTCAGTGCACGGCGACGCAGGCGGGGGAGCGGCTGCCGTTCGCCTCTTTGCTCCCGGGCAGCTCGTGTAAGAGGTAGAGTCTGTGGACGTGACAGTGACGACTAAGCTTTGATGACAAAGCTGTCTGCGGTCAAGCTTTATTTTATCAGAAGAACAAGAGATGATCAAAGAGGCTCAAGCGGCCCAGCAAGGAAATTTCCAGAGGGACGAAGGGGCAGGAAGTGTCTCCTAAGACACCCTCTGTTCTGTCGTCACTCCTCACCTAGACGATACGGCAGCAACCTCATTTTGGATGTTTGCAGTGTCCCAGGTGCGGCGCTGTCTCACCCCCGTTCTTTCACTTTTACCTGTGAGAGAGGGTCACCTCCCACTTTAAAAGTGAGCAGATGAGGGTCTAGAAGGTGAAGCGACACCCACACAAGGACGTGGCTGAGCTGAGACAGTCCAGGTCTGTCTGACTCGGAAGCTGGTTCTTTGCTCCTTGAATTCCCAGAAACCTCCAGTCCTTTTATAATCCAATAATCCACCCTGACAGAGCCAGTGCAAGGTGTGACAAGGACATTTCAAACGCTCGTGTTTCACTGTGTAGAAGGAAACGATTTCATTTCCTAGGAACCACTGCTGCCTATTTCTTCTTTAATTTTTGTAATTTCTTCCTCTGTCTCTAAGGGCAATGTGCGATGATCAAGGACACTCGAAGAATGTAGCAAATATAAGAGGGGTCTGGCTGTCTGTGGCGTCCCCACCAGAGGTGGCCTGGAGATGGCCTTGGCCGTCTTGGGAACGTGAGCAGGGATCTTGGATCTGGTTCCCAGGGTACCTGCCGGGCTGCCCTGTGAGGCTGGGCCCGCTGCGGGGGGCAGAGCCTGTGTAGGTGACTGGCTGGGACAGTCGCCTGGTCTTTGCCCAGCACCATCGGCTGAGATGGGGACAGGCAGGTCCTGAACTGGTGGAGGGTTCTGTAAGTGATAGAGCCCAAGGTAACTGGTGGCCACATGACTCCCTGGGCCCACCGGGGGTCCCCTCGGGGCTCCTGACCCCTGCACCAGGGCGTGCCGAGCTGGGCTGTGCAGACCCGGCTGCTGTGCTCCCTGCACCAGCTCGTGGCTCCTCATGGCCAGAGTCCGCTCCTCTCACTGCACTGCAGGCCCCTTAGGATGATACTCTCTCCTCTCCTGCCCCCACCACGGCCAATCCTCTCGGGGCTGACTGGGGGAGGGGGTTGGCCGTCACCCAGTCAGGAGGGTCTGACACAGACAAGGGGACCACGGACTGTCCTTCACACTCAAAGGTGGGACCTCATCAGGTGCGGTTCCCAGTGCCTCAGAGAAGGGAAGACAGTTTGAGTGAAGCTGGACTATTTAGGAAAGCAGACTCCCGGAAGAGGAAGAAATTCCAGAATCACAGGTATTCAATCTACACGACAGATGGCAGGGGCAGCATTGAGTCCTTTGTCAGGGACCCGGCATCTCCCTCACCGCCTCCTCCAGGCACTCACAGGACTCAGGAGGTCTCTGCCCCTCTTGTCCCTGTGGGCATCAGACCCATGTGCTGACCTCTCATCAAGGCTGAGCCAGGTCAGGTCCATGTGGAGACCCGGGGACGTGTCATTCCCGCGGGCACTGTCACTCAGAGCCAAGCCCTTGGGCCCCTCATCAGAGCCCGTGGATGCTTCCTTCATGCAATCCAACCAGCTTGTCTGCATTCTTTTCAGGCCCCCAGATATTGGGGGCGGGGCACAGGAAGGGGGAGGGGCCGAGACAGGCAGACACCCATGGACTTAAGGGAACAAGTGACAGCTGGAAGAGCATCAGAGGTGGGGCAACCCTGACAAGCTCCATGGTGAGTGGCCATCTGCTTATCAAACCTCGTTGTTCTGAAAGGGACTTTAGGCAGCTTCTAAAACCCACACTACACGAGATCCCTTCGTTTCCTCCACCAACGTTCACTGAGCGCCTACTGTGTGCAGACACTGCCCTGGGTGCTGAACACGCGCTGAGGACAAGATCGGTCCCGGCCCTCAGTCTGTGGGGGAGAAATATGCATCAAGAGAAGACCCGCTTACCCCGGGATGAGGGATGTGCCTGCACTGTGGGGCACAGCGGGGGACTGGTGGACTGACCCTGACCCTGACCTGGGTCTGCACTGAGCGCCCCGATAACCCTGGGAGTTGGGGAATTAGGAGAATCATCTTCATTTCACGGAGGAGGTGATGGAGGCCCAGATGGGGACTGACCTGCCCGACGTCCTGGACCGAGGTTTTCCCAAACCTGAGCTCTGTGCACAGCACCAACCGGCCTCGGGGTCTCACAGGACGATCACAGCGACAGCGCCGACCCCCTTCCTCATTCCCAGGCCACGCAGCCAACCTTCCCAGCTGACATTAATTACACTTCCTGGAGGCTAATTTGAAGGAGACAGTGAAAATGTGTTATTTAAATATTGAATATTAAAATCTTGCTGGGAGTTTGCTACATAATAGGTAATTATCTGAGACCTAATCGTGAAAACGATATACAGTCATGCATCGCTGAACGATGGATACTTGTTCTGAGAAATGTGTCACTAGGTGATTTCGTCGCTGTGGGAACATCATAGAGTGTACTTACACAAACCTAGACCCTAGAGCCTCCTGCACACCTGGGCTGTGTGGCACTAACCTCGTGGGGCCACTGTCATATACGCGGTCTGTGGTTGACTGAGCATGGTTATGTGGTGCATAATTGTAGTCAGTTCTTATTTAGTTCTTTCCAATGAACCCAGAGTCGATCCAAGGGAGTGGCCACTCCGTGGCATCCTTGATATTTGCTTAACAATGTTCTTATTAAATCCAAACTGAATCACCTTAGGAACCTGCTCTGGGCGGGCCGTGGTGATTTGCCAAGACCTTGGCCCCGGGGATGTGAGGGGGGACACTTGCCTCTGAGTTGGGCGTTTTCTGCTCTGCAAATTACTCCCCCTAAGATCCAGTGAGAACACATGGAACCATATATCCACTTCCGCATTTATATAATTGTTCATTTGCTCATTGCTCCTTACACTTTTATATCTACTCATTCGTTCATTCACATCTTCAGTATTTTCCTTCATTTATTCTTTCTTTCATCCATGCCTTCACATATTCATTCACGTGTCAGTTTATTCCAGGCCTCACTCCTTGGTCCATTTGTTCCTACTTCCTGGAATTGTGGTCCTTTCATCCATTCACTCCTCCCTCCATTGTCCATGTGGGCATTTAGCTCCTCACTCGTCACCAGGGACAACTTCTTTCACTGGTTCGTTCACTCGCTCATTCTCAAATGTGCTCATCCTGTCATTGCCTCATTCACGCATTTCTTTATTATCCTCTGGTTCATTCATTTACCCAACAATATATGTATTTTCTAGTTCATTCATTCACACATCATTTGACAAAATTAACTTCTTTGTATGTGTACTCTGTGTGTTGTGTCCAGTGTGATTCCTGCCACTCCCATCCCTCCAGCATATTCTGGTATCTCGGTAAAATGTGCCCTATTCTTTATATACACCAACTTTTTATTATGGTACAATGTAAAACATACCTAGAGGAAAGTACACACACTGTAAGTGTACAGCTCAAAGAGCTCCCAATAACTGAATGCCCCCGTGGGACGACACCCCAGAATGCCCCAGTGCCCTTCTCTCCTTCTCAGCTATCGTCTTCCTTTTCAGGTCCCTGGTGGCAGAACTGACAGACTCAACACCTGCGATTAAGTTGGGAGGAGAAGGAGACACTTGAGGGCAGTGGGGAGGTGAGATGGGGAGCGGAAGACATCCAGTAAAGGTCATCAACTCAGTTACCACTGCGGGCGACTTGAGAGTGACCACATGGAAACCAGGAGGTGGCGTGGAGCACACGTGTCACAGAGCTGTCCACCAGAATGCCGAGACCTGGCTGTTTATTTTCATCTCCTGTTTTTCCTAGGGCAGGCGTATTAGCGCCCGCACAGGTAAGTTCTTCACACAGGGCGTCAGAGTGGGATTCGGGGACCAAGAAAGGCCCCCAGGCAAAAAGACGCGGGGCTGGTGGTTGGAAGTTGGTCCTGGACTGAAGTGGTAAAGACAAGACTTCAGACAATGGCACGTCATCAAGGCATCCATCCTGCCTCCTCTCCACTCTGTGCTCATTTACCATCCTCAGTTTAGGCCTCATCACAACTTATTATCACTCTTGACTCAGAAGGAGCCCTAGATACCAATAGATCCCATGTTTCTATTTTACACATTGGGGAAACTGAGGCCAGAGAGCAGAAGCAACAGGTTCCAGATCACCCAGCCAGCTGTGACAGAGCCCAACACCCCTTCAAGAGTCCAGCCTCACCCTGGCCCTGCTCAGATGTGACTCCCCATCTATCCACTGGGGTGACTTCTAACCTCACTTCCGAATTCTCTGCCAGAAACATTCACAGAGAAGAAGTCAACAAGCGGGAAGCCCTTGCCTTTGGAAAGCTGGAAGCTGATTTGCCCTGGAGTGGTCTTTGCTTTTTAGAATCGCCCTCCCTCCCTGACCAAAACATACACACTTAAAAGCCACAATTGCTCATCCAAAGTGGCTGTCAATTTCACTCCAAAGAAATGCATGTGCCCTCTCGCCTGTCCGCCCATGTGAACACAGCAAGCTACTGACATAACTACACCCAGTTCCAGTCCCGTCTGGAGAGGGCATTACAGGAGGAAAGAGTTGGACCTGCGAGAACTCACATCACCACATACATACTTGGATGCTTAAACTTACATCATTTAAATTGAGAAAGAGGACATGGCCTTTACAGGTCACCTTCCTCTTCAAAATAGTCTGGCTCCATGTCCCCTAAGCACAGAGTGAACATGCAAAAGGTCAGTGTTCGTCACTGAGCGAATCCTGCCCTCGTCTTTCTCCAGTGCTGCAAAGACCTTACCCCTGCACAAGTGACTCCCCCCTGCACAAGTGACTCCCCCCTGCACAAGGGACTCCCCCCTGCACAAGGGACTCCCCCTGCACAAGGGACTCCACCTGCACAAGGGACTCCCTCTGCACAAGGGACTCCCCCCTGCACAACGGACTCCCTCTGCACAAGGGACTCCCCCCTGCACAACGGACTCCCCCTGCACAAGGGACTTATCTCCTGCTCAAGGGACTCCCCGTGCACAAGGAACTCATCTCCTGCACAATGGACTCACCCCTGCACAACGGGCTCCCCCTGCACAAGGGACTCCCTCTGCACAAGGGACTCCCCCCTGCACAAGGGACTCCCCCGGCACAAGGGACTCCCCGTGCACAAGGGACTTATCTCCTGCACAATGGACTCGCCCCTGCACAAGGCACTCCCCGTGCACAAGGAACTCATCTCCTGCACAATGGACTCGCCCCTGCACAACGGGCTCCCCCTGCACAAGGGACTCCCTCTGCACAAGGGACTCCCCCCTGCACAAGGGACTCTCCCGGCACAAGGGACTCCCCCGGCACAAGGGACTCCCACCTGCACAAGGGACTCTCCCTGCACAAGGGAGTCATCTCCTGCACAATGGACTCCCCCCTGCACAGGGGACTCCCCCCTGCACAATGGACTCCCCCCTGCACAAGGGACTCATCTCCTGCACAATGGACTCCCCCCTGCACAAGGGACTCCCCCTGCACAAGGGACTCATCTCCTGCACAACGGACTCGCCCCTGCACGAAGGACTCATCTCCTGCACAAGAGACTCCCTCTGCACAAGGGACTCCCCCCTGCAACTCATCCTCAACCAGTTTCCTTTGAGTGTGAGAAGTGCGTCTTTTTCATCTCCTTGGAGAAACCAGACACAGCTACTGGGCTGAGAGCCAGGTGGCCAGGCCGCTGAGAGCTTCAGTTCAGCTGTCTCAGCTCTATCCGTGCACTACGCCTAATCGCTACTGTCTCCCAAGGGCTGACTGTGTGCCAGGGCTGTGCCCAGTGCTCCCCTCAGACTTCCATGGCAGCCCTGCAAAGTGGAAGCTTATTTATACTCCCATCGCCTCCCGCCAGGATTACGGCCACGCTGCCCACTGATCGGATTCCACAGCTCTGCCTGCCTGTAAATCCCACCCCACTCCTGCCTACAGATACGACGAGCCAGGCTGGGCTTGCTCTCCCTGAGTTGTGTCACTGAGCCAGCAGGAGGGGTGCGGAGAGGGTCTGAGCCCTCCTGCTCTCTAGTGTAGGAGGGGGCGGGCAGGGAACTGGCATGGCCTGGCAGCCCACTCCTAGAGGAAGGAAAGTGCACACTGGCTGGCATCTTCTGGCTGGCAGAGGCTCTAAGTGCCCATGGAGAGAGCAATGGGGGAATACCCACTGCTCAAGTCATCAAAGGAGGTTGGCCTTTGGGTCATCCTCGGCCTTCGGGCCGGGAGTCACGACCACCGGCTTCCCCACCAGATGTGTCTGGGCACGGTCTCTCTGTCAAGATCATGTGATGACTTGAATTACAATAAAAGCCACCATTTGTTAAGCATCTCCTTTCCTTGTTCAACAAATGACTGAGTGCTCACTAGGGGCTGGGCCCTGGGGCCACAACAATGAACCCTGCAAGGCTGGCTGGGACAGAGATGGGCCAGCAGACTCCCTGCTCTGTCCACTGTGGCTGCTGTCTCTGTCACCAGGCAAGAGCTCCCCTTTCAGGCTCTGGCTCTTCCTGCTGCTCGATTTCAGGCACATTCCCTGTCAGCCCCCATCATACGCTGGCCCTTGGTCTTCTGTCTCCTGGGAGCTGACGTTGGGAGTGAGAGAGGCAACAGACAGGCACATGGATGACAAAGCACAGAGCCAAGTGGGGTCTTCTTCCTCTCAGAAATGAGCAGCTATACGCAAATGAATGTAAGGAAAGTCCATAACTAAAGAAGAAGAAACTAGTGGGACTCATTTTCTTAGTCAGCTTGCTCAAGTCTAGGATTAACCTACTCATCAGCTTAGCTCATTGGGAGAAAACATGCTTCTTCAGGAGTCTTCTAACTGAAAACAAATGCCTCGTTAAGTTAAACATATTAACCCGAGAGCTGTATTGATGTCAGACAGACTAATGAGCGTCATTACAGGGAACGCGCAGTGGTCCTCAGGGGGACCCGCCAGCCATTAGAAACTCTCTGTGAACATGCTCAGCTGTTGCCCCGCAGATGTGGAATCACAGAGGGAGCGAGGGAGGGAGATGGGACAGGAGCCGGCGTGGAGCTGCGGTCACCCCCCTTCCCCCCGGGAGGGCTGCGTCTTTGGATGCTGTGAAGGGTGTGTGGCCAAGGGAGGCACCTGGTGTGACACGACTCGTTGTTGGGCCCAAGGGGAGGGAAGCTGGGTTCAGCCTCTAAGCAGGAGGGAGGGCGGGAGGGTCGGCGTTCAGGCACCAGAACCCGGGTTCTAGTCCAGGTCTTCTCCACATCCCAGCGGACGAGGTTCGGTTCCAGCCAATTGTCACTAAGCTGAGTGCTGTGCTAGGCACTGACACAAGCCTTACACTCATGGAATCCTCACAGAATCCCAGGGAGACAGGCCTTGTAGTCCAGAATGACAGATGGGGAAACTGAGGCTCAGAGGAGTTAAGTGGCTTACACAAAGTCACTGGTGTGTGGGCGGGAGAGCTGAGGCTGAGACCCAGGCTGGCCGACCTGGTGGAGCTTTCCTCTCCGAGCCCCAGCCGGCTTCTGGCTCCTGGTGGTCTGTCTTCAGGGCCCTCCCCACTCCATCCTCCGGGACTGTAATTCCCTAATTACACCTGTGCGGGAGGAGCTCTCCCCACGAGCACACAAGGAGCAAATCTCAGGTTTTAGGAGCCCCATAGACCTTGATTTAGCTGTGTCGCAGGAACACACCAGCACTCAGCCCTGGGCCAAGTCAGTGCTCGGAATGAGCTAAAGTTCCCGACACACAGTGAGTGCTCAGCAACACTGGTCTTCCCGCTGTGACCCGGGCTCCTGGTCCATCCAACAGGATTTCGTCCTTGGTGAAGGGCCAAGCAGGTGGAAGACAGAGGAGCTGAGCTGCCCTTCCCCATGTCTGAGCCAAACTCCATGGCCCACACACATCCCCTGGGGGCCTGGCATATGCCTGGTTCAATGCAGACATGGAGAAGCAAGAAGAGGGGGAGAAGTGGGGACGAGGAGGGGCCGTGCGGCTGGGCTCACTTCTCTCTACAGCCTGTTCCCTGTTACAGGGAATGTATGTCCTAGATCGTTTTCTTAACCATGGGATGTGATGCGACATTTCCGGCTCCATTCCCACCCCAGCTCTGCCCACACCAGGAGAGGGGATGTCTGAGCCACTGTCCTCCCTGGGGGGAGGGGTGATGGCTTTGCCACAGGGACGTGGGGAGGGGTCCTGCTCTCTCCTCAACCCTCCCCCATCCTCTGTCTCCTCCTCCTGGGCCCCATCTGCTGAGAAATGAGCTCTGGGGACCCCGGGCAAAAGACGGTGCAGGGGCCCCAGTTCTCTAGGGCTGTGGCTGTGCAGAGATCTCTCACCAGAGACGAGAGAGCTAGATTAATCCTGCCATCCATCGCTTCCCTGACAAGGGCCTGAGGAGGGGATTCTGTTTTCTTAGCTGCTCAGTTAGCAAAGTCTGCCGAGGGCCATCCTGGGCCCACATCTGTGCCCGGGCTAGATTCAGGCAGGATGAGCCCCTGTCCCTGTCTTCACTCTGCACAGTGAGGCCACATCAGCTCTAACTGGCACAGTGTCCCTTTCCTTAGCACAGGTCACCTCCTGACTCTAGATACAGCTGTGTCTGTTAAGATCTGTCTCCCCACCGAACATCAGCTCCATGAGGATGGGTCTTCTTCTGTCCTGCTCAGAGCTGTGTCCCCAAGCCTGGAACAGCCCCTCATGCATGGTGGATGCTTTGTTTCGTGAATAAATGTCATTGGACATGCTCTAATGGAGAGAAGAGGAGGCACAGAAAGTCGCAGGTGTCCTCAGCTTTCCTTGGTGTGTGAGGGTTAGTGCCTGGGGGATGCGGGGGAGTGTCTGTTACCGTCACTGAGCATGGCTGTGCAGGAAGCACCCGAGGCTCAGAACCACCCAACTCCACCTGCCCATAAAGGACATCGATGCTGTCTCTTCTGGAGACAAATATGTCCTCACAGTGCTGCCAGGCTGTGAGGACCTGCATGACCACCATTGTCTGAGCCGTAGCCCGCCCTGCAAGGGGAGAGCGCTCGGCTGCGGCTTCTGTGCTGCGTCTTGGTCGGTGACTTCCTGCTCTCTGCTCAGCGTGGGCCTCAGCCAGCCGGGCCAGCCACCCTTGTTGGTGGGGTTGGGCATTCTATGCCCTTTGAAGAGGCAGCCAGGCAGGGGCTGGGAGGCTGGCTTGGCTGTTCCTGCCTCTCCCAGGAGCCTGGAGGAGCAGCATGCTTTGAAGCTGTGGGACACCTGCTAGTGAGAGTAGCAAGCATGGCCAGAATCCCAGCGCCAGATCCCAGCGGGCCCTAGTGGAACACAGACACATCCCGGGCCAGAGTCAGCCTTAGCCTCGGGAGGCTGTCCCGAACCACAGGGACGGAGTTTGCTCAGCTGTGGAGGCCTGGGGTCAGACTCCACGAGAAAAGGCAGAGACTTTGGGGAAGGATGGAGAGTCACTCCCCCAGCCCAGGTTAGAGAGCAGGCTGGGCCCTGCCAGCGGTCCCTGGATCCAGGAGAGGAGGCCACGGCCAGGATCCCGGCTCCATCGTCAACAGCTTGGTCTCTGCGGCCACCGAGACATGGGTTCGGATCCCAGCTCCGCCACTCCCTACCTGCAGGATCCTGGGAAAACAACTTGGCCTCTCTGAGACTGAGCTTCCTCATCTGCACAGTGGATTCTGGCTGCCCAGCATTCCCAGTTCACGTCTCCACGTGAGGACGGGAGGTGGGGGAGCTCAGGCCCTCAGGCACAGGTGCACCCCCTCACCTTCCCAGGCTGCTGGTGGGCAGGAAACCCTCATGGCTGGCTTTCCCTGGGCCTGGA
The DNA here is from genome assembly GCF_041296235.1 of Equus asinus. Taxonomy (NCBI): domain Eukaryota; kingdom Metazoa; phylum Chordata; class Mammalia; order Perissodactyla; family Equidae; genus Equus; species Equus asinus. Next base: position 91,586,961 of record NC_091794.1, on the reverse strand, counting down.
GGACCACCAAGCCCTGGACTGGGAGTCAGGAGGCCTTGGTTCGGGCACCTGCCCTGCCCTTGTTGGTCATGTGTCCTCGGGCTTGTAACAAGGTGCCACCTCCCCCAGCTGTCTCCAAGGCCTCTGTGAAGGGAAAGGGCCCTGGCTGGAAGAAAGAGGAGAATTGTGGCTTCTGGGAGCTGGGGGGACTTTGAGGTGACCCAGCTCGCCCTGATTTCCCAGAAGGAACTCGCACCGTTCTCCCCATCCTCGGGTCACCCCCAGTCTGGGGGGTGACTAAGGAGCAGAGCAGGGTGGTCTTGCTGGGTTCCCACGGGAACCCAGTGAGGGGAGGGCACAGGAGCACAAAGGCAGTGGACCGGTTCACACAAACATTTCATGTCCTTTTATGACTTGTGGGGTGCAGGGGAGACAGCAGCAAAAGGGCTGTGTCCTCACCGAGCTCAAAATAATGGAACTTCGTTCTCCAGCTCTTTGAGGGAAGCTGAGTGCCACGGAAGTGAAGCATCACTGCCCTTTGACGGGCGAGGAAGGTGGGATTCAGAGGTTGGTGACTTCAGCCCCATCTCCAGTGAGGGGCAGTGTGGTCACACAGCAGAGCCTGTCTCTGAGCCCACGAACTGACGGTTGGGAGGGACCACCGGGCCCAGCTCTGCTGGGACCGGGAGGCACCAGGTTTGGGCGCTGTTCAGCCCGACAGAGGTTCATGGCGTGTCACTGAAGGGGCCGCAGTGGGGCCCATCAGCATCCCAGGGAGGCCTGAGCCCGTCAGCGATCAGAGGCAGGTCTCATGTGTTTACCTCCTGGGTCCAGTCTCTCCTGGAAGGCAATAATTAGAGCAGGTACAGGAAGGAACGAACGGCTCTGGGCTCCCAGGAGGGGGAGAACTCAGCTACTCTGCTGCTCACCTGGACTCCAGTCTCATCTCTGTGCTTTCCCTGAGGAGGGCTGGAAGAGGGGAGCGGAGAAGGGAGACCTAGAGGAAGAATCAGGCACACAGGCATCTCCTAGTTCCCTGCTGTGCAACTTTGGACAAGTTGGCTCCCCTCTCTGGGCCTCAGTTTCCACATCTGTAGATAGGGGACAGTGATTTGATCAGCCCCTCCCACATAGGGTGCGATTGACAGAAGCCCTAAAAGCTGCACAAATGGACACCTAGGAGAGCAAGGGCAGTGAGTGCAGTGGTCAGGGGCAGGGGGCTAGAGTCAGTCTCGAGTTCTGGGTTCAGGTCCAACCTGTGAGCCCGGGAAGTTCTTTAGCTTGGGCTCAGCAATCTTGCCACTGAGATCTTTATTCAAAGCTGTGAGCCTTCATAAATCATTTTTAATAACATGCCACCTTGTAATTGCTGCAAAGCCTCAAGGGGAATCAGACGCACTTCAGACATAACGAACTAATTATCGTCAGGTAAGTCAGTCCCACTCAGGGAGCGAGGCCGGATTTCACAAGGAGTCTGCCACTGGGCACCAGCCTTGGACTCTGGGGACCCGTCTCTGACATTTACTCGGAGGGAGCTCCAGGCTTATTCCAGGTAAACAGAGGCCAGGACGGACTTGGGAGGGGCTGCAGGGCAGGCTGTCCCTGCAGGGTCCTGGAAACATCTCTGCAGATGAGGCAGAGGGGGGAGGGGATGTGCGTCCCCTTCAGGGCTCCTCAGGGTCAGGTGGGCGATCTTGGGGCACTGACTTAACCTCCCGGATCCTCAGTTTCCCTGTCTGGAAGGCAGAGCTGATGAGCTTCCTTCACAGCCAGTTGAGAGGGTCACAGGGAGGGGCCGCGGAAGCTCTTAGCACGGTACCTGGCACACAGTGGGTGCTCAGATCACTTGAGTTGGGTGCCCAGACGACAAGCCAGGTAGGGGTGGCGATGGGGGCCCTGGCTTCCAGCCCTCACCTGCCCCATCACTGATCATCTGAGGCAGCTCCAGATACCACCGGCAGCAGGACGGTGGGTCCACATCCAGGTGACCAGATGTGGCGCGGAGAGGATCTGGACAAGGCTCTCCCACCAAGGTAGGCAGCAGAGTGACAGGTGATGGAAGAACCCAACTTTCAGAGAATCTGGTACAAAGGAGGGCTGCCTGGACAGGCCAGGCCTGGCCTCCCAGCAACGGGCAGCAGCAGGCGTGCCTGGCAGACAGAAGCAGCTCCATCCATCATGGGGCCTGGGAACACGGGCACGTGATGCCCAGGACCAGCCCTCAGCCAGTAAAGGTTGGGGCTGGAGGGGGATCCTCCGGCTTCCTTGCCCCCAGGTGGGGCAGCTCTGGGGCAGTCCTGCATCACCTTCTGGATTGCCCTTCTGGGACCTAGTCGCCCGTTCCACATGCACCTTTTATCAGCTTCCTTCCCTTTCCTGTCTCACCTTCCCAGCCCTCCTGATGCTGACCCGGACTACCTCCCAAATAAGCCACTCACGCTCAAATCCTTGTTGCAGGGTCTGCTTCTGTGGAAGCTGAGACGGGGGCGTGAGGGGAGGAGTGGGCCCTGAAGGAGCAAAGCTGTCATGGGGACTCCAGTACCAGGCAAGGGTCTGAGGTGGGGATTTGGTCTCAGGAGCTCCTCAAGGATGGAGATAAATGTGGGAACAGGAGAAGTTTTCCCAGGTGCCTCCTCTGCGTCACGGACCGATCATTCGTGAATGAACTCATTTCATCCTCACAACATTTCTGTGGTGTAGGCTCTATTATTAACCCATTTTACAGAGGAGGAAACTGAGGCCCACAGTGGTTAAGTAACTTGCTGAAGGGTGGAGTGGGGCCAGCAGCCAGGCAGACTCAGAGCTTCATCTCCTCAGTTACCGGTCGCATTAAAGGCTCTGAGAAGCCCTGCGGCAGAGAATCAGGTGCTCTGCAGCTTGTAACAAGGAATCTTCCGCTCAGAGCATCTCTCTGGACCAGTTCTGGGACACCCAACTCCCACTGGCCCCAAGGGTCACAGGTCCATCCCTGCACCAATCACAAAGGCCAAAGGGATCGACTGTGCTGACTGGCTTAAGTCAATCAGTGCCCATTCCTCCAGCTGAGGGTGGGGTTAACCCTGCCCCAGCCATGTGGGCTGAGAGGAGGGGTGGGGGTTCCACAAGGAAATGCTGGCTATTACTTTACCAGGAGACAGGCACAAGGTACTGGGCAGAAAAACTCCACAGATCTCTTCCTCTGAGTTGGGGTTGGGGGCTAAAAGAACAAACATACTCAGAAACCAAAGGGAAGAGGAAAAAACACTAATATTTATGGAGCAAGGCGGACCCCATTTAATTCTCCCGATAATCTAATGACTCTGGATCTACTTTTATCCTAAGTCTAGAATCCCATCGTTTTAGAGCTGGAGGTACCTTCAAATCCCTTGGTGTAGTGCCCAGATCTTGGGTTCTAATACTATTCTCCAATAAAAGGAACCACAGATCCTTAGAGAAGGGGCTGATTCCAGGCCTGAGGAAGGGAATATATAAGATAAACCTGGAGTATGTCGTAGTGCCAGAAAGTAAGTGCTCAAAAAACAGAACAATGGGGCATGGCAAAGCCTCGTAAGAGCTTGAAAGAGCTCCCGAAGATGAAATAATTCAAGTAACAAAATAAATAAGGCAGTGCTGGACTATAACCCAAACCATAAAACATCCACAAGCCCATAGTGGTAAACATAAATAACTGAATAAATAAACAGGGGGAAAGAGACAAATCTTCCCTGCAGAAGAATTTCAAATAATTTATACTCCCCTCTCCAGGAGGTGGAGCTTAACTCCCTAACCCTTGAGTGTAGGCCCCTCTTAGAGACCTGCTGGCAGAATAGAGCGTGAGCAGGGCAGGGGTGGAGACGGCGGGAGTGAGTTTCCGGTGGAGAAACCTGGCCGACATCACCATCACCAGGGGGTGGAGGTTAACATCAGTGAGAAGTCACATGGGTAGCATGTGCCCCATGGGAGGATGTGACAAGAGGTGCATTACCTCTGTGCTCTGCTTCCCCCAAACCCATCACTGGAGTCTAATCATGAAGAAAACATCAGGCAAACTCAAATTGAGGAGCGTCCTACCAAATAGGTGACGGGTGCTCTTCACGACTGTCAAGGTCATGGGGGCAAGACTGAGAAACTGTCACGGACCAGAGGGGGCTAAGGAGACAGGATGAATAAACGTACTGTGGCATTCTGGAAGGGATTCCGCATCAGAAAAAGGATATGCGGGGAAAAACTAGTGAAAACCCAAGAAGTGGAGACTTTAGTTGATAGCAACGCGTGCATATTGTTTCGTAGTTTCAACAAACCGACACTAGTTCCCTAATATGCTTACACCAGGGAAAAAGGGTGACAGGCACAAGGACGCCCCCTGTAATCTTTTTGCTACTTTTCTGTGAATATAAGCTCTTCTAAAATTTAAAAAAAAAAGGTCCAATTCCCTTACTTTTAACATATGGACAAAGAGAGACCTACAGAGGTCACCTGCCTGCAGAAAGTTATCACCCGGCATCGTGGAAAATCCAGGAAGGGCGTCGGGTTTATTCTTCTCACCCACCGAGGCGTCCGGCGGGCTGGTGCAGGCCCAGCAGCTCCAAGACGCCCGCGGGCCCGGCCTCCTCCTCCATCTCCCTCGGCGGGCGTGCCCTGTGCTCACAGCGCAGCTTCCTGGCCTCGGGTCCCCTTTCAGGATGGACAGCGGGTGGTCCACGCGAGACCAGCCGCCCGCCCTTCCCGGAGCTTTCCCAGAATGCCGCACAGAACCGCAGCTCCCGTTTCATTGGTGGGAACCGCGTCACATGACCAACTGCCAAGGGGGCGGGCATGCGCTGTTGTTCAACTCATTGGCCGGAGCAGTGTCACATGACTGCCTGCAGAGGGGCGGGAAATGTCCTGTTTCCATCTCATTGGCCAGAGCGGCTTCACTTGACTGCAGACAGAGGGCTGTGATGTTTTTAAGTAGAAGCATTGTTGTCCTTGACAAAGTAGAGGCCGGGTTAACCAAAGAGAAAAGGAAGGTAAATTATGGTGGGCCCCCTGCTATTTCTGCCCCAACGTTTACAGTGTCGTTTTGATGTTTGCGACCTCCTTGGATCCGTGCAGCAGGCACTTTCGTTGTGACCGGGCAGTGAGAGGCTGGGCCGCTTGCCCAGCGCCCCGCAGGGGTCGTCCGCTGCGCCAGGCTGGAGCCCCGGCTCCCTGCCCCAGAGCGCCCGCAGCTCCCCGGATCTGCGCTCCTGCCCCTGTTGTCTGCTCTCTCTTCTGTCTGTCCCAGTTCTCTGCCTCTCCAGCTCCCCAGACGAGCCCTGGTGAGCACAGACCTGCAGCCTGGAGATGAGGGGCAGCAGTTATCAGTTATGGCTCTGACACACTTTGAAGTCGTACCCGACTTTAAACAAATCTGTTGAACTTGTCATATTTCTACAGCACTAGTGGAACGTTTTTTGAAGTAGTTTTTGTGGAGGACACTTGAGCAACATCTATCACAATTCAAAATGCAGCTACCTTTTGACCCAGCAATTTTATTTCTAGAAGTTCGTGATTCTGAAAAGCTCAAGGCATGCATTTATGGAAGGAGGTTCTTTATAGCATTATTTATAACAGCAAATAAAACATTAGAGACAACCTAAATGTCCATCAATAGGAGATTGGTTAAATAAATAATAGTGCATCCATACTGCTGAATTCTAAGCAGTCGTTAAAAAGATTGAGTTTAGTTTCCATGCACTTACATGGGAGAATCTCTACAACATATTTTTTAATAAAGAAAACAAGTTGCTAAAAAATATGAACTGAACAGCATGATGCAAAAATATTCTATCCATCTTGGTTTGTGCACAGATAAATATCTGGAAGGATGTGCGCCTTTGCCGGGAGACACTTGGGAAAATTCATCATAGGTTTGAGATTCATATGTCCCTTTCCAAGGCCATTGGTGCCGTAGATCTCATCGTTTCTTGTCTGCTCAAGAGCATCAGCCCAGCAACCCTCCCTTCTCTCCTGCATTATCGAAGTTCCTCTCTCCACCGGATCACTCCCATCAGTGTGCAAATGTGCCGGTATTTATTGCTATAACCACAAAGAATAAAACATGCAGTAAAAAACCCTCTCCTGATACAAACACATCGCTTTGCTTTGTCTTTACCATCAAACCCTTTGAAAGCATTGTCTCCACTCACCATCTCCTACTTCTCTTCTCCAATTTTCTCTTAGTCACTCATATTAGGATTTCATCCCCACACCTCCATCCAAAACTGCTCTTGTGAAAGTAACCAGTGACCTCTAGGTTGTCACATCCAGTGATCAGTTTTCAGTTGTTGCCTTACTTGGCCCATCACTCCGTCCTCCTTGAAACCCTCCCTCCCCTCTGCTCCCACCCTCTTCTGGGTTTCCTCCTGCCTTCCTGGCTGTCCCTATTGGTCTCCTTTGCTGATTCCTCCTTGGCTCCTGGATCTGGAAACTTGTGCTGTCTCTGGGCTCCATCCTTGGTCCTCTTCTGCTTATTCTCCTTCACTCCCTTGGGGACCTCACCAGACTTCTACCTATGATGTTTATTACGTGCCATTCATATGCTGATGGATCCCAAATTTACATCTCAGCCTGGACCTCTCCCTGAACACCAGGCTTGTACATACAACTGCCTACTCAACATCTCCACCTGGGTGTCCAACAGGTATCCAACATCCCGCACACATCCCAACTGAAATCCTATTCTCCACCTGCCTCGCTTCCCAACTTGCTGCTCCGGCCATCTCCTTCATGTCAGTTAAAGCAACTCCATCCTTCTAGTTGCTCAGGCCAGATTTTACCAGAAATCTGGAGTCATGCTGGACCTTCTATTCTTCTCACATCTCATGTCACATCTATCAGCAAACCTGCTGGCTCTTTTTCAAAACATTTCTGGAACTTGACCACTTCTCATTACCTCCACGGCTACCTCCCTCGTCCCCCGCCCCAGTCACCACCCTTGTCTATCTTAAATTATTGCAGTAGACTCCTAACTGCTCTTCCTCCTTCCTCTTTTTTCCCCTAAGAGTCAGCATCTCACAGAGAAGTGTCTGCAGCACTTCAGGAATAACATGGCGGTGAGTTCCCTGAATTCCCTTATTATGTCCCATGTACCCCAGACCCAGTGCTGTAGACACCTCCAACCTGGAACAACCAACAGGCACAGACAAAAAATGAGCTCCAGAAAACCCCAGGCAAATAACCAGGAAAAGGGCTATCTAACAGAGTAGAAAACTTTTTGGCAGTACTGCCCCATTCCAGACACCTACCCTGGTACGTGTGGGACTCAGTGAAGAGCTGAGCTTTCATCCCCACCTGGTACCAGCAAAGCAGAATAAGGTGATGCTGTGAGGCAGGGTTGTTTGCCACACCGCTTTCCATATCCTGTGTCAGTGAGAATGGAGTAGCAACTTCCAGCTTGTTACACGCCAGACTAGAAATTGGAAGTCTCTAGAAGTTTTTGTTATTGTTGTTTTGTTTTGTTTTCTTAGATTCCTTGGGGTTTTCTACGTAGACAATCATTTCATCTACAAATAGGGGAAGTTTTATTCCTTCCTTTCCAATCTGTATGTCTTTATTTTTTCTTGCCTTATTGCACCGGCTTGAGCTTCCAATACTATGTTGAATAAGGTGAGATCACATATCCTTGCCTTGTTCCCCTCTTAAGGGGAAGCATTTAGTCTTTCACTGTCAAATACTATATTAGATGTAGTGTTTGTTGTTGTTTTGGTAGATGCTCTTATTACATTGAGAAAGTTTCCCTCTATTCTAGACTGCTGAGTCTTTTTTTATTATGAATAGGCGTTGTATGTTATCATATGTTTTTACTCCATCAATTTACATGATCATATGATTTTATTCTTTAGCCTTGTGATATGATAGATTACATTGACTGATTTTTGAATATTGAACCAGGCTTTCATACTTGGACTATATCCCACATGGTCAAAGTTTACACTTATTTTTATACATTGCTGGATTTGATTTTCTAATACTTTGTTGAGGATTTTTGCATCTAAACTCATGGAAGATATTGGTCTATAGTTTTCTTTTTTTGTACTGTTTTTGTGTGGTTTTGGCATCAGAGTAATACTGGCCTCATAAGATGAGTGCTCCCTTCTCTTCTATTTTCTGCAAGAGATTGTGAAAAATTTGTGTTAACTCTTTAAATATTTGGTAGAATTCTCAAGTGAAATCATCTATTCCTGGGGATGTCTTTTGGGGTAGATTTTTAATTATAAATTCAATGTCTTGAATGGTGATAGGACTATTGAGATTGTCTATTTCATCTTGGTTGAGTTTTGATAGTTTGTGGTCTTCACATAGCTGGTTAATTTCTTCTAATTGTGAATTTATGAAGTTGTTCATATTATTACCTTACCTTAAGATTACTTATAATTTTAATGGCTGTGGGATATGTAATAATATTCCCTATTTCATTCCTGAAATTGATGATTTGTGTCCTCTCTGTGTTTGCCTCTGTCAGTCTTTCTAGAGGTTTATAAATTATGTTAATTTTTCTAAGCACAGGTTTTTGTTTCATTGATTTTCTCTATTCTTTCCCTATTTTAAAATTCATTGATACCTGTTGCTTACAAAAGAAACCCACTTTAAATATAAAGACATAGTTAGATGAAAAGTAAAGTGATGGAGAATGATATACTATGCTAACACTAATCAAAAGAAAGCAGGAATAGCTAATTAACTTCAGACCAAGGAAAGGTATCAGGGATATAGAAAAGAATTACATAATGTAAAGGAATCAATTCTCCAGGAAGATATAACAATCCTTAATGTGCATGCATTTCACAACAGAGGGTCAAACTACATGAAGCAAAAACTGATAGAATAGCAAGAAGTAGACAAATCGACTACTGCAGTTGGAGGTGTCAACACTCCTCTATCAAAATGGACATGTGCAGAAGGCGTAAATTCAGTAAGGACATAATTGAATTCAACTACACTATCACCAACTGGATAGTATACACATCTATAGACTACTTCATCCAGCAGCAGGACAATACACATTTTTTCAAGCCCATGTGGAACATTCACCAAGATAAACAACATTCTGGGCCATAATCACACCCTCATATGCTTACAAGAATAGAAATCATACCATGTCTGCTCTCAGACCACAATGAAATTAAGCTGGAAATCAATAACAGAAAGATAGCTGGAAAATCTTCAAATACTTGGAGATTAAACAGCACAATTTAATTAACATAGGAGTCAAAGAATAAAACTCAAGAGAAATTAAACAATGTTTTGAATTAAATGAAAGTGAAAATACGACTTATCAAAATTTGTGGGATACAGTGAAACTATTGCGTAGAGAGAAATTCATAGCATTGAATGCATATATTAGAAAAAAAAGAAAGATCTACAATCAATAATCAAGTTTACACCTTAGGAAACTAGAAAAAGAAGAGCAAATTAAACTCAGAGTAAGCAGATAAAAAGAAGTGAATTAAAATTAGAGCAGAAATCAATGAAATTGAAAAAGAAAATCAATAGAGAAAATCAAAGAAACCAAAAGCTCGTTCTTTGAAAAGATCAATAAAATTGATAAGCCTCTAGACAGGCTAATGAAGGAAAAAAAGAGAAAGAAAACAAATGATTAATATCAGAAATGAAAGAGGGAGCCTCACTACAGATCCATGGAAATTAAAAGGATAATAAAGGAACACTGTGAATCACTCCATGGCCGCAAATTTGATACCCTAGGTGAAATGGACCAATTTCTTGAAAAACACAATCTGCCAAAACTCACACAAGAAGAAATAGACAAGCTGAAGAGGGCTTTTATCTGTTAAAGAAATTAAATCAATAATTAATAACCTTCCAAAACAGAAGGAACCAGGCCCAGATGGGTTCACTAACGAAGTCTCCCAAACCTTTTAGGAAGAAATTACACCAATTCTCTACAATTTTGTTCAGAGGATAGAAGCAGAGGAGCTATTTCCTAACCCATTCTACGAGGCCAGCACTATCCTGATACCAAAACCACACAAAGACGTCACAAGAAAAGAAAGCTGCAGACCAACATCGCTTATGAACATAAAAGCAAAAATTCTCGACAAAATATAAGCAAAGAGAATCCAACAACATATAAAAAAATTACATACCACCACCAAGTGAAATTTATCCCAGTTATGCAAGGCTGGTTCAATACTCAAAAATCAATAATGTAATCCATCCCATCACCCAAGGTAAAGAAGAAAAATCACATGCTCTTATTGACAGATGCAGAGAAAGCATTTGACAAAATACAGCTTCTATTCATGATAAAAACTCTCAGTAAACTAGGAATAGAGAGGAACTTCCTCAATTTGATAAAGAATACCTATAAGAAGCCTACAGCTAACATCATACTTATCAGTGAGAAATGTGAAGCTTTCCCACTAAGGAGATGAGGATGTCCCCTTTCAGCATTGCTTTTCCAATATTGTAATAGTAATCTTACCTAACGTAATAAGACAAGACAAGGAAATAAAACGTATATAGCTTTAGAGGGAAGAAATAAAACTGTCATTTCACAGATGTCATGATCATTCATGTAGAAAATCTGAAAGAATTGGCAAAAAACCTCCTGGAACCAATAAATGATTATAGCAAGTTTGAAAGATAGAAGGTTAATATACAAATGTCAATCATTTTCTTATATACCAGCAATGAACATGTGGAATTTGAAGTAAAAACCACAATGCCATTTACATTAGCACCTCCCAAAATGAAATTCTTAGGTATAAATCTAAGAAAATATGTACAAGACCTATATGAGGAAAACTACAAAATTCCGATGGAAGATAATGAAGAAGAACAAATTAGTGAAGAGATATTCCGTGTTCACAGGTAGGAAGACTCAATATTGATAGATTGTCAGTTCTTCCCAATTTGATCTATAGATTCAATGCAATCCCAACCAAAATCTCAGCAAGTTATTTTGTGGATATCAACCAACTTATTCTCATGTTTGAATGGAGAAGCAAAAGACCCAGAGTAGCCAGCACAATATTGGAGGGGAAGAACGAAGTTGGAGGACTGACACTATGAGACTTCAAGACTTCCTATAAAGCTACAGTAATCAAGGCAGTGTGGCATTGGTGAAAGAATAGACAAATAGATCAATGGAACAGGATAGAGGGCCCTTAAATTAGTCAATTGATGTTGGCAAAGGAGCAAAGGCAACACAATAGAGAAAAGATAGTCTTTTCAACAAATGGTGCTGGAACAACTGGACATCCACGTGCACAAAGATGAAAGATGAATCCAGACACAGACCTTACACCCTTCACAAAAATAAACTCAAGATGGATCACAGACCTAAGCGTGAAATGCAATTCTATGAAACTCCTAGAAGAGAACAGATGAAAATCTAGATGACTTTGGTTTGGTGAGGACTTTTTATGTAATGCCAAAGGCATGATGCTGAGAGAAAGAATTGACAAGATAGACTTCATTAAAATTAAAAATCTCTGGGCCGGCCCGGTGGCGCAGTGGGTAAGTTTGCACGTTCTGCTTTGCCGGCCCGGGGTTTGCTGGTTTGGATCCTGGGTGCAGACATGGCACCACTTGGCAAAAGCCATGCTGTGGTAGGTGTCCCACATATAAAGTAGAGGAAGATGGGCACGGATGTTAGCTCAGGGCCAGTCTTCCTTAGCAAAAAGAGGAGGACTGGCAGTAGTTAGCTCAGGGCTAATCTTCCTCAAAATAAATAAATAAATAAATAAATGAAATTAAAAACCTCTGCTTTCTGAAAGACACCGTCAAGAGAATGAGAAGACATGACACAGACTTGGAGAAAATATTTGCAAAAGACACATCTGATAAAGGACTGTTATCTAAAATACACAAAAAAAACTCTGAAAAGTCAGCAATAAGAAAAGAAACATCCCGGGCCAGGCCCAGTGGCCTAGTGGTTAAGCTCAGCATGCTCTGGGTTCAGTTCCTGGGTGTAGACCTACACCACACATCTGTCAGTGGCCATGCTGTGGCAGTGGCTCACATACATTAAAAAAATGAGGAATATTGGCAATGGATGTCAAGGTGAATCTTCCTCAGGAAAAAAAAAAAAAAGAAAAAGAAAAAAGAAAAGAAAGAAAAAAAACCCAATTAAAAAATGGACCAATGACTTTAACAGATACTTCACCAAAGAGGATATACAGAAGCAGACAAATGTATGAAAAGGTGTTCCACATTGTATGTCATCAGGGAAATCAAAACAACAGTGAGATTCTCCTACACGTTTATTAGAATGGCCAAAATGCAGAACACTGACGACACCAAATGCTGATGAGAACATGGATCAACAGGGACTCTCATTCATTGCTGGTGGGAATGCATAACGGTGCAGCTACTTTGGAAAACACTTGGCGATTTCTTACAAAACTAAACATACTCCTACCATACGATCCAACTATTGCCTTCCTTGATATTTACCCAAAGGAGTTGAAAACTTACGTCCACACAAAAACTTGCACACGGATGTTTATAGCAGCTTTACTCATAATTGTCAAAAGTGGGAAGCAACCAAATGTCCTTCAGTAAGTGAATCGATAAATAAACTGTGGGACTGTTATTCAGCACTAAAAGGAAATGAGCTGTCGAGCCATGAAAAGACATGGAGGACACTTGAAAGCATATTGCAGAGAGAAAAGTCAATGTGAAAAAGCTACACGTGTATGAATCCAACCATATGACATTCTGGAAAAGGTAAAACTGTGGAGACAATAGAAAGATCAGTGGTTTCCAAGGTTTAGATGAGTGAGAGGGATAACAGGTGGATGACAGAGGATCTGAGAACAGTGATACTGTAGTGGTGGGTACACGTCATTGTGCACGTCCAGACTCACAGAAAGTCCAAGACCAAGAGGGAACACTAATTTAAACTGCCACCTCTGGGTGATAATGCTGTATCAGCGCAAGTTCTTCAGCTGTAAGAAATGTACCTCACTGGTGGAGGACGCTGATAATGGGCAAGACCATGCACATATGTGAGCAGAGTGTGTGTGGGAAATCACTGCACCTTCTGCTCTATTTTGCTGTAAACCCAAAACTTCTCCAAAAAAATTGTCTATTAAAAAAAAAACAACTTCTATAACTAATAAGCGAGTTCAGCAAGGTCACAGTGTGCAAGATCAACACACGAAACTCAATTGCATTTCTACATAGTAACGACAAGGATGTGGAAACCAAAATTAAAAACACAATATCAGTTACTATTGCTGAAAAGAAAATTAAATTCTCATGTATCAAGGTAACAAAACATATGTATGATCTGTTTTTGAAAATTACAAAATGTTGAGATAAATCAAAGAAAAACTACCTACATGGAAAGGCATACAATGTTCAGATTGGATGGTTCAAGATGTCCATTATCTCCAAATTGTCAATAAGTTTAATGCAATTCCTATCAAAATCCCATACAGCTTTTTTACACAGACATAGACAAGCTTATGCTAAAATTTATATGGAAAGGCACAGGGGATAGAATAGCTAAGACAATTTTTTTTTTTGAGGAAGATTAGCCCTGAGCTAACATCTGCTGCCAATCCTCCTCTTTTTGCTGAGGAAGACTGGTCCTGAGCTAACATCCGTGCCCATCTTCCTCTACTTTATATGTGGGACGCCTGCCACAGCATGGCTTGATGAGCGGTGACATGTCCGCACCGGGGATCTGAATGGGTAAACCCCAGGCTGCTGAAGCTGAATGTGTAAACTTAACCATTGCGCCACTGGGCTGGCCCTAGCTAAGACAATTGCTAAAAATAATAAAGTGGGAGGAGTCACGCTGCCTGACATTAAGGCTTACTGTGTACCTATAGTAATCACGACGATGATGTGGTATTGGTGGACAGATGGACACAAATATCAATGGAACAGAATAGAGAACCCAGAAACAGCCCCATGCGTATGTGCCCAACTGATTTTTGACAAAGGTGCAAAGGAAATTCAATGGAAGAAAGACAGCGCCTTCATCAAATTGTGCTGGAGCAATTGGACATATGTAAACCAAAAAAATTACTGTAACCTAAACTGCAAAATTAACTCAAAATGGATCACAGACTTCAATGTAAAACATGAAACTATAAAAGTTTTAGGAAGCTATACGGAAGAAAACCTTTGGGACCTAGGGCTGCGTGAAGAGTTCTTAGACTTGACATCAAAAGTACAATCCATGAAAGGAATTATGGACAAATTGCAACTCATCAAAATTAACTTTTATTCTGCAATAGATCTCGTGAAAAAGATTAAAAGACAAGCTGCAGACTGGACGAAAATATTTGCAAAGCACATATCCAACAAAAGGCTTCTATCTAGACTATAAATAGAGTTATAAACACTCAACAGTAAAAAACAAACAATCCAAATAAATCCAATTAAAAAATGGGCAAAAGACAGAGACTGAATATACAAACAGACAATGGGCAGATCATATATAAAAAGAGAACTTTCACCCACAACCTGTAGCAACCTGCCTAGAAACCAACCTGTTATCTACAGCCCAGGAAGCTAGCCTGGTGCAGGTCACACTTGCGGGAAGCCGTATTGCTCTCTCTAGTGATGGTCCAGGAAGCTAAATGATAACATCTGTAACAGATAGCCCCCAAAGGACCAGGGCTTCCCTAATTTTGTCTCTGCTTCCAACTTAGGACCAATCAGAGAAAGCCAAATATGCACCCCTAACCAATCACATGAAATGCCCCACTGGTCTGCAGACAGCGTCCTGATGCCAGCAGCCTCCGTTGAGGGCATATCTGAAGCCTTCCCTTTTCCCACAGTAAAGCTTCCCCACTTCTCTGCCTGCCTTTGAGTCTCTGCCAAAACGCAAGAGATGGTGCCTGGCTTCCTTGCTCTGGTGAGCTCAGAATAAATAGCCTTTGCTTTTATCATTTGGTTGGTCTTTATTTCCATAACATGAAGAGACATTTCACTAAAGAGGATACACAGATGGAAAATTAGCACATGAAAAGGTGTTCCACATCATTAGCCATCAGGGAAATGTGAATTAAAACCACAGTGAAATATGACTGCACACCTATCAGAATGGCTGAGATAAAAGTTGGTGACAACAGCAAAAGCTCATGAAGACGTGGAGAAAGGGATTGCTTCGTACATTGAGGGTGGGAATGTAAAACGATACAGCCATTAAACAGCATTTCTGTTTCAATACAACTGTACTATATGTTGTTGACTCATGAACATTGAATTCACACCTTAACAAGCTTCTCTAACGCATGTATCTTCTCCCTAAGGCATATCATAGTCTTCTGCACTTACAAACACTGGACAGCACGTCCACACTACGCTTGGGGGCCATTTTAAACAGTGAAATCACCAGCAAAGCACAAAAATGCAAAACTTGTCGCACTAAATAGAGAAAAAGACACCTGTTTCTAGTATGAGAGCTGAAACAAGATGGCGGACTATCGCCTTCTTTGACTTCAGTTGGGAACAGGTGTATCTGGCCACCCAAAGTTTTCACTCCTTTGTGCGTGTTCACGAATGACAGCAAAGGCACCCAAGAATTGATTTTGGGGTTACAAGTAAATTTTAGTGAGCAGTCCAATTTTCAAATATAGAATCCATGAATGATGAAAATTGACTCATAGATATTGAGGGGGGGGGGAGGAGGAGAAGGGAAGGAGGGGACCGGGTGGGGCGATCCAGCTTGTGAGTGAGGGCTGTTTGCAGTTGAAGGAAATCCTACACTTTACCCAAGGATTTGCCAAGCCTTCCTTGAAGAGCTGTGGGCCCCGGAGGCCAACAGGCAAAGAATTTTGCTGTAGTTTCCTTCCACGCTCTGATGCAACCCTTGAGAGCTTTTCAGGTTCAGTTTCAAGGTCTGTCCAATTCAACCAGCATTTTTCTAAGTTCCTACTAAGCGCCTGCACTGTGGCGGGGGGACACAAGCGAATAAGATAAGGTCTGTGTTCAAGGGGAAACGGGCACTGTCCACCCTCACAGAGGAGGCTTTTCCAGAAGAGCAGCTCAGAAGCTGGGCTGGGGCCATTTAGCAAGTTCCTCCTCCCTGTCCCCAGATCCACCCGGAGGCAGCGTGCAGAGGCTCCTCACAGATGCCTGGGGGTCCAGAGGGACCCCACTGCTGGCAGAGGGGCAGCTGGAGGGAGGAGGGGAGGGGACAGCTTCTCTCTCTCCGTTACCATCACTGTGCATATTGCATAAAAGGAACATTTTAGGAACACTTTTTTATGCTATATATTGACAAGATGGTCTCTGAAACTATGGGAATAAGTTTGAGGAAGCTTGTGAAAGTGAGTCCTAGGTATACTCGGAGAAGGCTGGCGAGGAGCAAGTTGTGCCCTTTAGAGTCTCGAGTCCCCATCAATCAGGAATGGACCCTGTAGTTCACCCTACTTTCAGGGTCACCCACCCCATTTTGGAACCTGCTGGTTGTCTTAACTGGGAAAAAAGAGAAGCGCATTCCTGGTGGTGAGTACAGCACATGCAAAGGCCCTGAGGTGGGAAGAAGCATGGTCAATTCGAGGTTCTCCAAGAAGGCCAGCGAGACTAGGTTAGAAAGATATATGGGGGCTAGGAGTTGGCAGTTGAGGCTGGAGAGAGGACTCAGGCTGGGCTGGAGTTGTGTCTCATCCTAGGAGCAGTGGGAAGTCACAGAAGCTGGTCTCTGTGAGAGCTGGGGGAGTGGACAAGAGGGAAGCAGAGAACTCGCCCATTCGTTCTTGTCTTCTCATTTAGCCACCTGCGTGGAGCACATCCAGATGTTTTTCCTCCTGGAAACTGCTTTGTTCTGAGACAGTACAGAACCTGGGATCAGTAAGGCCCCGACGCTGACACATCTTACCCTCTGGACCTGCCCCCTGTTCCACATCATCCTCCCTCCCCTCTAGCAGGGTGGGACCTGCCTGGACTGGCCAGCAGGGGACTGGGGTGGGGTGGGGTGGGGTGGGGAGGAGAAGCTCAGGGCAGGGCCACGGCCCATACAGCCGCCTGCTGCAGCTCAGCAGTTAGTCCTGGAGGCTCCAGGGAGGCAGCATTCGGGGGAGACAGGTGAGCAGATGAAGGATCGGCCTCACAGGAGCTTTTTGGGACACGGCAGAGTCCGGATGTGCGGCTGGAGCCCAGGGGGTGGAACCGGGAGCAGGGCCTTGGGAGCCCTGGGTGGGAAGGATGGACCACAGAACAGGATAGAGACTGAGGCCCAAGTCAGCTCTGGCCAGCAGGAGAGAGGATGCTGGTGTCAGCCACCCACGTGCATCAGATGCTCACCAGGGGCCAGGCACTGAGCTTGTGGCTGCATCCAGGGCTGGGGGACACCTTCCCGGGTTCTGCAGGGCAAGGCTGAGCCACAGCTGGGCCTGTGGCAGTCCCAGGGTGAGGAGGGGGGAGCAGTGGCAGGACCCCGCACTGTCCGTATATCTGGATTGTGGAACATCTGGGTTCTCCTGCCTCACCATGGAGGGCTGGAGAGGGACTCAGACTGGAGCTAAATACTGGCCACACTAATGCTAGTGAGCAACTATTGCGTGATTCCTGTATACCTGGCTAGGTACTGGGTACTCATTTATCTCATTTACCCCATGAGGTAGTAACTGGCGTTGTCCTCATTTAACAGACAAGGAAAATGAGGCTCAGAGAGGTGAAGTGACTTGCCTGAAGTCACAGAGCATGTAGCAGTTAGAGGTGGCATTTGAACTCCAGTCCATTTGGCTCCAGAGCTCAGTCTTAACCACTACCCTGTGCTTCCTTGTTGATGAGTGGGTAAGAGTGCCCCCCATCCTGGGGGCACAGAGGGGGAGGGCCAGGACAGAGAGACAGGGCAGAGACGTGCTTCTTCCCAGAGCAGGCGTTCTGGCTTCCTTCCTAGGCAGCCGCCTCCTCTGCCAGAGTCTGTCATGTGACCAGGGGTCACATTAGAGTCACCACAGCAGCCACACAGCAACAGTGAGGCCACATCAGCCATGGATTATTGAGGGCTCAGAGTAAATGCACCAGCGATGGGTTTCCGCTATGGAAAACCATATGGAGATTCCTCAAAAAATTAAAAATAGAAGTACTATATGACCCAGCTATTCCACTTCTGGGTATTTATCCAAAGAATGTGAAAACACTAATTTGAAAGATATATGCACCTCTGTGTTCATTGCAACATTACTCACTATAGCCAAGACCTGGAAACAACCTGAGCACCCATCAGTGGATGAATGGATAAAGAAGATGTGGTATATATACAATGGAATACTACTCAGTCATAAAAAAGATGAAATTGTGCCATTTGTGACAACATCGATGGACCTTGAGGGAATTATGCTAAGTGAAATAAGTCAGACAGAGACAGACAAATATGATTTCACTCATGTGTAGAAGATAAACACATATATAAGGAGAATAGGTCGGTGGTTATCAGAGGGGAAGGGGATGGGAGAGGGCAAAAGGGGTAAAGGGCACATGTATATGGTGATGGATGGAAACTAGACTATTGGTGTGAACACAACGCAAGATACAGAAACTGAACTGTAATAATGTACACCTGAAATTTACGCAATGTTATAAATCAATACGACCTCAATAAAATGAAAAATAAAAGAGGTGGCATCTTGTTGTAGCTTTGATTGGCATTTCTTTGACTAACGATGCTAAGCATCTTTTCGTGTGTTTATTGGCCTTTTATAAATCTTCTTTGGAGAAATGTCTATTCAAATGCTTTGCCCTTTTAATTTTTTTGAATTTTTTATTGTAAGAGTTCTTTATATATTCTGGACACCAATCCCTTATCAGATATATGACTTGCAAATATGTGTAGGTTATCTTTTCACCTTCTTGATGGTATCTTTTGAAACATAAAAATTTTTAATTTTGATGAAGTCAATTTATCTATTTTTTTCTTCTGTCATTTGTGCTTCTGGTGTCATAGTTAAGAAATCATTGCCTAACTAAAGTCACAAAGGTTCAGGCTTATGTTTTCTTCTAAGAGTTTAACAATTTTAACTTTTACATTTGGTCTATAGCCCATTTCTAGTTAAATTCTATGCGTGGTGTGAGGTGGGGGTCCAGCTTCGTTCATGCGTTTGTCCTGTTGCACCAGCATTGTTTGTTGAAATGACTATTCTTTCTCACTTGAATTATCTTGACGCTCTTGTTAAAAGCAATTGGTCACAGATTCCTTACTTTAATTTGTAGACATTTTATTGTTCATTGCTAGTGTATAGAAACACAACTGATTTTTGTATATTTATCCTATATCCTGCAATCTTACTGAACTCATTTGTCAGTTCTAATAGTCTTTCTGTGAATTCCTTAGGATTTTCTACATTTAAGATCATGTTTTCTGTGAAAGGAGATAATTTTACTTCTCTCTTTCCAGTATGGATGACTTTTATTCCTTTTTCTTGCTTAATTGCTCTGGCTAACACCCCCAGGACAATGCTGAATAGAAGTGGCCAGAGTGGACATTCTTGTCTGGCTCTTGATAATAGAGGAGAAACATTCAATCGTTACCATTAAGTGTGATGTTAGCTGGCGGGTTTCCCTCTATTATGTCCTTTATTAGGTTGAGGAAGTTTCCTACGACTCTAATTTTAGGGATGACTCTGCCAAGGCCAGAGAGGTTGAAGCACTTGCCCAAAGTCACACAGCCAACAGCCATGACAAAAACCTCGATTTCCAATGGCCACAACCATCATCAGCCACAATAATTGGAGCAGCCTGGCAGCTACAGGCATCACATGCCCAGCATGTGCCATCCCTGAGCTGTGGCATCGTATGATCTCCTTTACCCTCAGCACAATCCAGTGAGGGGCCGAGGTTTATTTATGCACATTTGTTGTTAGTGGCCTTAAGCCTATTCAGGAAAATCGAAGCAGCAGAGTGGAACCCTACCTGGTCTTTTTGTGCCATCCTCTCACCTCCCAGGGCGCTATCAGACAATGCTCCACTGCTATTTGTGGTGTTTCCACGGCCAATTCTTTTGGAAGTGGGTGGCCAGGTCCTTCTTCCTAGTCTGTCTTGTCTGGAAGCTCCGCTGAAACCTGCCCTCCGTGGGTGACCCTGCTGGAATTTGAAATACTGGTGGCATAGCTTTCAGCATCACAGCAACATGCAGCCACCACAGCGTGACAACAGACAGGCGGGTGGTGTGGCTCCCTGACTGGGAAATGAACCTAGGATACGGCAGTGAGAGCACCAGATCTTAACCACTAGATCACCAGGGCTGGCTACATTTATCTTTCTTAATTTTATTTATTTATATTTCCCTTACATTTTATTTTCTCATTATAAAGGAAAATATATGCTTGTTTTAAAGAGTGCAAATATTAGAGAAATGTAAATACCAGAGAGTGACAGTCTCTGCCATCCTGTTCCTGTCATGCCCATTTTACAGATGAGGAAAGCAAGGCTTGCGGTGCTCCTGCATGGCCCGATCTTATTCCCAATGAGCACACGGCTGGGCTCTGCACTTGTCTGATGTGACAGCGAGCTGTGAGGGAAACCAAGGCCCTGGGGAGGTCTGGGGCGGTTGGAAACAACTGGCTCACTGAATGGAGTGTCTTTCTCTGGGTCACTGTTGGCCCGTCAACATTCCACTGTGCCACCCGGCATGGTGGCTCACCTACCTGCTCGGGGACGGCAGAGAAAACTGTCTTGATGCGTCCAAATAGAGGCGTCCTGGCAACCCTGGACGGAGACGTGCTCCCGAGGCCATAAATCCGAGGCTGATGACTCACCCGGGCAGGTGCCCCTGCCACCTCACCCTTGACTGACCATTCAGATGTTTTGTTCTTGCCGTTCCCTCTGCCTGGTGCCCTGTCCCCTAAACGCTTGGTCTCCCCAGATGCTGCCCCTCCTCAGTGCACCTGCAACGTGGACCTTGAAGGCCGAGCACAGAGGAGAGGAATGGACTGTGGAGCCAGAGAGGTGTGGTTTCACCCCTGCTCTGCCTCTCACTTGCCTGTGACCTCAGACTTGTTGTTGAAGTGCTGCATGGCTCGGCTCATCCATCTGTCGTGTGCGGACGGTGACGCCAACCCCACAGGGTTTTAACACGGAGTGACTGTGGTAATGCGTGAGAAAGGTCTGGTGCACAGCGGGTGCCTAAGAATTGCAGGCGGACACAGTCAGCACTGTACTGACAAAAGCTGGCTCTGCTCCGGCCCTTCACCTCAGGAAGGGCAGGCGGGAACCGGGAACTCTCACCCAGCAGCCTCGCTCTGGGAAGGAGAAATGGAAAATGTTCTAATTCCAAAGAGTAAATGTCAGTGGCTTGGGAAGGATTCTGAGGTTCTGAAAATAAACCCCCAGGCATGGAAGGGAAGGGGGGAAGGCAGGAGAGAAAGGAGGGGGATGTGGGGGAGGCCCCGGGGGAGCA
Organism: Equus asinus; assembly: GCF_041296235.1. NCBI lineage: Eukaryota > Metazoa > Chordata > Mammalia > Perissodactyla > Equidae > Equus > Equus asinus. The sequence continues at coordinate 91,565,654 of NC_091794.1, read as the reverse complement.
ACAGGGTGTGAGAGTGGGGTGAGGCTGTTCTGCCAGGTGCCTCCTTGAGACCTTGGGTGGGGGTTCAGGCAGCCTCTGTGCGTTCTCGGGGGCTCTGGTGCCACTGAGCAGAATGCGGGGATGGCCAGTCTCCTTCTTCAAGTCTCTCATACACCCTTGATGCTGTGACCCCACAGGCTGTGGGGCTCGGAAACCCTGCAGAACCGCAGGTCTCCAATCTGAGTCCTCCTTGCAGTTCTGGCCCGGCCCCAGGGCCCACTGCTGGTGGCTCCTTGAAGTTCCTTCTGCGGCCCTTGCTCCTCTCCAGTCTTCCCCTGCTGTGTTCCCAGCTGGGAGACCGCTCCTGACTCGGGCTCTGGTGAATTGCTCTGCGCTCGGGCAGGCCGCTCGACCTCTCTGTGCCTGATTTCCTGGTGTTGAAATGGGATTGGAGCGTGTGCTCACGCAACCCTCTCATGCGTGTTTTCACTCCTGCTCCACCGCGCCGTCACCGTGAACCCGCTCCCTGTTTAGTGTTCCGAATCTCACCACTCACTCCAGCCGGCCTTCAACAGATCACTCGGGGGCCCTGCTCTGTCCGACAGCCTGTGATTTTCAGACCCCCGTCCCCCGCAGGAGAAACCCGGACTGGAGCGGGAGGCTGTCTGATCCTACCTCTCCCTCAGGGCTCGGCGAGGGCCTGGACGCCCCACTAAGGGTTGCTCTGAGCAGCCGCAGGGCGAACGCACAGGCCCCACCAGGCTGGACAACTAATGCCCTCACACTCTGAAGACACCATTTTAAGGATCTAGGCTGGGCATTAAAACACTCGGCTTGACCAAGGTCACACAGCAAATTCGTGGCAGACTTGAGCCTAAATAACCCAAGTGTCCTAACGCCCAGCCAAGTTCCTGTCCCACCACAGGCAGTGTTAGACGTGGACAACAGCCCCATAGACCCTCCTGGCCTGGTGTGGGAGGGGGAACCTGATCTGGCCTTGACCTGCCAAGCTCTGAGTCTGGCTGAGCTGTGTGACCTTGGTCAAGCCGCTTAACCTCTCTGGGCCTCGGTTTCCTCCTTTGTTCAGAGAAAAGCTGGCATTATGCTCCCTTTCACTCTAGGGTTCTGTGGCATATGGATGAGAATAACTCAAAAATGTATTGATCGCTTACCATGTGCCAGGCATCACACTAAACACATAGATGCCTTATGTCATTTGATTATATATAGAGATGTAAGACAGAAATAATCCTGTTTCTGTTATTGCTCCTGGAGGAGGCAACTGAGGCTCCCAGAGGTGAAATAACACGCCCGGGGTCGCATAGCTAGTTATGGCAAAGCAGGCTCTCCCACGCTCTGCTGGAGCACCCACTCCCACCCTGCACACGGCAGATCCAGAGCCTGCTCCGCCTCCCCAGAGAGGGAACCGCTTCATTACAAAAGCAGAACGGCTTCATTACAAAAGGCCCCTCTTCACAAAGACCAAACACGGAGGCCAGTGAAACTCACTCAGTTTCAGCATCACTTTGGAAATCAATGCGCTGTGACTGCGAATCCAGCATCTGTCAGCAGCTGCCTATCTTTGGCTGGATATTTGCAGGCGTCTCCCCAGGCTCCTCTGCCCCCGGGGACCGGCAGAGCGGTTCCAGAGCATCATTGATCTTTTGGCTAACGTGTCCCCATGACGTACAAATCTGCTGTTACTCAGAGAGCTGTCTGCCGTGGCTGCACAGAAGACGTGCTACCTGGAGAGCAAGAGCTGTCCGTCATTTCATTGAAAAGCCCGCCCCCGTGCACCATGCCCACCCCCACCCCACACACGCCTTGGTCCTGGGCTCACAGTGCAGTTCTGGAAAGCTCCTGCTCTCTACTGTCTCAACCGTGCACAGAGCGGTGGGGGACAGCTGTCAATAGGGTGTCAGAGATACTTCCAGTTACGTGCATGCACCCCGTTCCCAGGGCCCCGGGCCTCTCCCAGGGAGTCAGTGCCTGTTTCCTGCAGGAGGGGAGTTCGTGGGAGGTGACACTGTGCCCCTGTCCTGGGCGTTCTGTCTAGTGTCCAGTGTAAGCAGCTGAGGAGGCAGCAGGGGAGGGCCTGGGGCCCCCGAGAGTGGAAACACTGTCCTTGGATTGCAACGGCCTCTGCTGGGCACTGTGGCCAGAAAGGGCAGAGTGTGTGGTCTCACAGCCTATTCCTGGGCACGGGGGCTTTCCTGGAAACCAGGGGCAGAAAAGCACTGGCTGCTTTGGGGACAGATTCTTCTCGGCTGGCTGGACATCAGATCTGAGTGGGAAGGCTCTGAGGGTCCAGCCCCTCATTCTACTGATGGGGCCCTCAGCCCCAGGGGGAGAAAGCTGACTTGGTCTCAGTGGCAGGAAGCGGACACTGATGTCACTCACTAAACCATCAGTTTGGTGACACCAGTGTCCAGCGAGCATTAGTGAGTGAGAGAGTGAACGAGGCGGTAATCGTGATATAAACGTAGACGGTGATGTCATGTGTCCATTGCAGGCTCTGGAACCACGTGGCCCGACTTTAAATAGAATTGCAAGTCTACCACTTACTGTGTGACCTTGGGTGGGTAAGGGGACCTCCCTGAGACTCAGTTTCCTCAGCTGTGAAGTGGGGTTCCGCTCGTCCCCACCTCATGCGGTTGTTGAGAGGCTTAACTGAGGAACGGCAAGTTCAGCATTTAGCACAGTGCTGGGAACACAGAAACCAACGGAAAGAATAGTTCTTAGCACTCGAACTATTTTTCACCATTAACCTATTTTCTTTCTTCTAGGATACCATCTATCAGAAGTTACCCCGGCAATTTAATAACAGCTTCTGAGGGGGAAAGAAAACAGAAAGAAGGATGAAATTAAATGTCCAGATCAATTGAAAGAAGCATCTTCTTTTGGACAGTTTGAAGTGTATGCCCCAGAATTGAAGAAATGCAATATTAATATCAAAAGGCTGTTTCTAGATTTCAGATTCCTGGAAACGCTCCCAGTAACCACCAAAGAGGAAGAGCAGAAGCAGCGCTGTTCCCGCGAACAGAGTAGAGTTCTATTCTACTACCAACTGGCCCAGGGACGCGGGGACATCCCCTGCTCACTGTCTTCAGTTTTCTGTAGGACAATGAGCCTCGGGCCTCCTAGCCCTGACTCTGGCAGAAGAGCAAATTCCTTGGCCTGACCCAGCGGCACAGGTGCGGGCTCCTGGGGAGGGGTGTGGCCGACCCGGCCTCCCCCAGTGACCTGTGCCTCCCCTCAGGCCAAGAGTGAAGAGCAGGGCAGTGGAGGCCACACTGCCAGGACCCTGGGCCTCGGGACGCAGCAGGCCAGGTTCTCAGCCTCCTCCCTGTGCGTTTGCTGGAGTCCTGTACCCACTCTTGGTGCCAGCCTGTCCCCATCTCTGCCCTCCCTGCTCTGCCATCCTAGACTGGCTCCCAGGATGCCTGGAAGGCAGACTCTGGCAGCCTGTGAGTGGGTGGGAGGGAGGGCAGGACCCCAGAGGAGAAGGGAGAAGAAATCATGGGCTCCAAGTGGGTGCATTTACTCCCATCTGCTCCAGGTTATCTTTAAATAGGATAAAATTACCCTCTCAGCTCCTTTATCTCCATGCAGTACTTCTAAAAAAAGAGCATCTTGACATTTTAGGAGGAAAAAATAAGGAGAAGATGAGACACATAATATCCAGTGTATACTGAGGATGGAGAAATTTCAATGAACTCATAGTCAAACCTCCTTAATGTCTTGAAAAAGAAAACCACACCGGGGTCTGATGTCGGGAGGGGAGGAGAGTATTCCAGGAGGAAAGCCCGGCTCCGAGGTAGAAAGAAGGCTGTGGGGAAGGGGTGGGGCAGGTTGGTCCCCTGGAGCTGGGGTCTGAGACAGGCCGTGGGGGTTTGGGGGGGCTGATGCCCCAGGAATCAGCACTCACTACCCGCCCCCCCCCCCCCACTTGCTTCCTACCCCTTTGCAAACTGGCTCCTGGCCCCCCTGCTAGTGAGACTCTCTCCATGGTAAGGCCTCACCAGCAAGTCCTTGCCTCGGCTGTCAGCTCCTGCCCTCTCCCCACGCCCACCCTCTCCCTGGTCAGCCAGGACCCTGTGCTCCCTGGTGGCCCTCTTCTGTCCACTCTGTTTCTGCTCTTCACTGCTCCTTCTCTGAAGATGCCCCCAAGCTGTGTTCCCTAGTCCCTTTTCCTTGACCTGCTAACAGACCTGGGACTCAGGGACATGGGAAGGAGACTTCGGTCAAGGTCACAGCAACAGGCACTAGAAGCAGGTAAGACCATGAAAAGGCCAACAGATAAATGCGCTTTTTTGTTTTTTGCTGTTTGGTTTTGTTTTTAATAATACAAAGCCTTAGAGAGAGGCTTCGGCAAGCTCCCAGGGACCCAGTGCCAAACTCAAAGAACTATTGTTATATCTCCAGCACGATCATTCTTACATCGTGTCTTCTGTCCTTGGGACTACAAGAGATGGTCTGAACAGAGGCGGCCAGACCCCTCGGGCCAACCTAAAGCAAAGGCGGGCAGCCTGTGTCTCCCTTCTGTCCTGCACAGGATGGTCTTCAAATGCTCTTTCTTCAGGAGACCTGTTTCCTCCCCCTTGTTTTTTCTGGCACTTGTCCCCTGTCACTGCTGGCCTCCCTCCCTGTCCTGTGGTCCTGAATTCTCAGCACATCCTGGACGCAGCCTGTGGTCTGAGATGCTCCATTGTTCATCTTGCAAATAGCCTTTGCCTTGGGGCATGACTTTGCTGGATGAAGGCGCTTGCTGTTCTAAGCCTCACTTGCCTGGGCATGGAAACCCTCCCTAGATGAAGTCTTTACACACCTGTGCTCCTCCCATAGGGACCAGTCCTGTCCTCCTCCCCAGCCCCAGGGAGACCCAGGCCCCTCAGAGTGAACGCTGGAACAAGATCCACGGGACTCAGCATCACTGGTACCTTCCTTACAGAGTGATGCGTCTTCGAGCTGATGTGAGACTGCAGGCAGCACATTCAAGGAGAAAGAGGATGAACTTGGAAGCAGACACACCTGCCTTCAGATCCTGGTTCTAGCATTTGCCAGCCACGTGACCTTGGGCAAGTCACCCTCAACCCTCTGATGACACATTTCTCCACAGGAGCAACCTGACAGGGTTCCTGCGAGGCTGGGCCCAGTGTCTGACACACATCCGCTCCAGAGGATGAATGCTAACCTCTTTTCTAGAATTTCTCCAGTTTCTTTTAATCATCTGTTTATTTGCCTGTGGTCCTCACAGGCTTGAGAGCTCCTGAGGGCAGGAATCGCATCTGTGCTCTCAGCTTCAAGTCCCGTGTGGGCCAGGCATCAGGTGCCAGTACCGGCGGCCTGACCTCGTGGGACACCTGGGCTCTCGAACACTGCTTTGCCTGAGTTCTTGCCTTCTCTTCCTTGAAGCACTGCGCATGGATCAGAGCTCCTTGGTCTGTCCTGTGTCTGTCACCCTCTCTATACTCATTTTCTTTTCTTAGAGTCAACAATGTGTTTTATTATACACCTTAGATTTATACATTTCACATATGACTTTAAAGCTTCAACTAATAATTCAATGAAGAAATTTTATATATAGATAATATGTGTACGGAGAACATAGTATATATATAGTATATAATATATGCATATAGACTATATACAGTATACAGTACGTATATAGTGTG